>NC_053444.1:32495644-32852985 GCF_007990345.1 Gossypium hirsutum
ACCCCGAACCCGAGACGTCACCGGAGTCGAACACGAGGTGTTAACAGACTTTAACCACTTATAAAAAATTTCCCAGACACTGCCAATCTGCGTACTAGTCGCTTTAAAAATCATATCTTGAGTTCAGAAACTCGAATCCAGTTCCGTAAATTTTCCCTGAAACTAGACTCATATGCCCATCTACATATTTTTTTCTAGAATTTTTGGTTGGGCCAATTAGTACAGTTTATTAGTCAAAGTTCCCATGTTACAGGGATCGACTACACTGACCTTTGCGCATTACGACTTGGATATCTCCCTGTACAGGGCTTCAATACTGATGTCGTTTGTTTCTATAGAACTAGACTCAAAGAGGAATCTATACATATATGGATGACTCCTAATTATCTCTGGTTAATTTATAATGAATTTCCAAAGTCGAAACAGGGAATCCAGAAACCGTTCTGGCCCTGTCTTACGAGAACCTGAATATCTCTTAACATACTGTCCATATGATCGTTTCGTTACTTTCCTATGAAAATAGATTCATCAAGGTTCGTTTACATAATTTATTCACTATTTAATTCCCTTCTACTATTTTTAGTGATTTTCCAAATCTACATCACTGTGCTGTCAGCATCTGCCTTTAAGGTAGACTTTACCTATTTCATAGTTTCCATGATTCAACTACCCTTTTAGCATAAATAGCACAAATTATGATAGTGATTAACCATTCCCATGGCCAATCCTTGTTAAGCATATCCACACCTCTCAATAACCATATCCATACCAAATGATTATAACATTATACTCAAACATATATAAGCCATTTTCGCATGGCTATCCAAAATTATACAAGTCCAAAGGGTCCATGACCCCCAACAAAAAGGGTAGTCCTATACATGCCATTTCGAAGTTCAACCAAAATTGTACCAAAAGGGGGGGCTTTGATAGTGTGGGCGACTTCGACTTCAAAATCCCGAGTCCGATAGCTGGAGAACCAAAATCTATAAAACAGAGAATCAAGGAGACGGAGTAAGCAATTTATGCTTAGTAAGTTTTGAGCAAGGGATTCCAGCACAACAAAAGTATAGCATTCATGTAGCTAAACGGATAATTTCATATGCACAATTTTCAATATCATACTTACTTCACATTACCAACCCTTTTATTCATACACAAAGATCAACTTAGCCAAAGGCCGGTAGCTCATTTATCAACTGAGCGAATACTTATTTGTAAGGGCTCAACTAATTCAAAGCACATACGAAACATACCTCAATGTTGGGATGTTTCAAGCGTATTAACTGAAATTTTTACAGCAAGATCATTCATTCCCAAATCACGTACCTTCGGAATTTAACCGGATATAGCTACTCGTTCAAATGCCTTCGGGACATAGCCCGGTTATAGTAACTCGCACAAATGCCTTCGGGACTTAACCCGGATTTAGTAACTCGCACAAATGCCTTCGGGACTTAACCCGGATTTAGTAACTCGCACAAATGCCTTCGGATCTTAGTCCGGATATGGTCACTTAGCACAAAGCCTTCGGGACTTAGCCCGGACATCATTCAAATAACCATGCACATTTAACAATAAATCATGGCACATTCGTATTTCGTTTTCGTTAGCAAAACTCAAACACAAGACACTTATCATTCTTGCAATTTCGGCTCAATAGCCACACACAAGGAGCATGATTTTGATTTGCTTAAAACATGATCTAATCAAATCATAATTTAAGCTCTTTTACTCAAGAACTTACCTCGGATGTTGTCGAACGATTCCGATGGCTACTCGACCACTTTTTCCTTTCCCTTATCCAACTGGGGTCCTCTAAGCTCTTGAGCTAATTCAAACAAATTTAACTCATTAAAGTCTCATTTTGCTAGCTTATGGCCGAATATGACAAGGAGTTTGATAGGTCATATGGCCACCCTTTTAGCTCAAATACACAATGGTCATACGCATTTTTAATCACATCAAGCAATTTAATACAATTCATTCGAACATCAAAAGAGAAGCTCAAGGTACTTAGCCCATATATACATTAGACATTAGAGTCACATGTGTACGAAATCACGAATCGAATTCAACATACTAGCTAATATTTCCCCTTAGCCGAATTTTCTAAGTCAAGCTAAAGCCATCAATAGGCTACCTATGGCCGAACATACACATAGCTTATGTACTTATTCATGTGGCCGAACATACATGTCTATGTTGGGGCCGATTGCAACACTTAATACATTCTACAAGTATGGTTACTTGTATTGACTAAACACCATTTTGTTTCAAGTTCAAAACTTGGCTAATACACACATATATACACTAGTAAAGCATCCTCTCCCTTTCCATCAATTTAACACATGCATTACTCATTAATATACAAAAATTATATTCGGCCTTAGCACACAACTTGCTAGCCGATTCTTCTCCATCTAGCAACCAATGCACATATGTGCTCACTCAAAAATGCTAAAAAGAAGATTCAAGAATCATCAATCCACCATCACATGCATCATTAACAAGCTTCATATTTAGCATGCAATGGCATTAACACAAAATCCACCTAGGCCGAATATCATCCCCATGACATAGCAAAGATTTGAACCATGGGCTAATTAGAACTCAAGCTAGCAACTAAAAACATGCATGAATCTCATGGCACAACCTCAAACATACCTTGATCTAGATACAAGTATGGCCAAACCTCCTCCTAATCCTCTTCCAAACCAAACATGAAGCAAGAACTCCTTCCTCCTTCCTTAGAATTTTCGGCCAAAAGAAGATGAAAAAGGATGAACAAAATTTTTCTTTTCTTTTCTTTAACTCACGGCAATGGGGGGGGAAACAACCACACATTTTTTTTTGTTTCCATTTCTTTATTACCCATACTCCTTATTTTATTTTTCCTAACATACCTCACTAACATAACATGTTTGTGACATGTTTCCACTCATAGCATGGCCGGCCACTATGCCTTAATTTGGGTAAATTGACATGCAAACCCATCATTTTCACAATATGCATTAATAGGCCACTTTGCATTTGCCTAGCACATTTCAAAATTTTCTCACATAAGTCCTATTTGATAAAATTCACTTACAATTAACAAAATTCAAACACGAAATTTTCACACATGCACATGTACATATAATGAGCATCAATTATGACGGTTAATTATTTTTATGACTCGGTTTAGTGGTCCCGAAACCACTTCCCGACTAGGGTCAATTTTGGGCTGTCACAACTCTCCCCCACTTAAGAAATTTTCGTCCCCGAAAATCTTACCGGTAAATAGGTTTGGGTATCGTTCTTTCATCGAGCTCTCGGTTTCCCAAGTAGCTTCCTCGATCCCGTGTTTGAGCCATAACACCTTAACTAACGGAACCCTTTTGTTTCGCAACTCTTTCACTTCACGAGCTAGGATACGAATCGGTTCTTCTTCATAACTCAAGTCAGATTGAATTTCAACTTCTGAGGGATTAATCACATGTGACGGATCGGATCTATAACGTCGAAGCATCGAAACATGAAAGACATCGTGAATCTTTTCAAGTTCAGGGGGCAAAATCAATCTATACGCAACCGGACCAACTCGTTCGGAGATTTCGTACGGCCCAATGAATCTCGGGCTCAACTTGCCCTTACGGCCAAATCTGAGTACCTTTTTCCAAGGCGAAACTTTAAGAAACACTTTATCTCCCACCTGATATTCAATGTCTTTTCGTTTCAAATCCGCATACGATTTTTGACGATCTGTGGCTGCCTTCAGACTTTCACGGATTACCTTTACTTTCTGTTCGGCATCTTTAATCAAATCAACTCCGAAAATTTTACTTTCACCGAGCTCGGTCCAAAACAATGGTGTACGGCATTTACGACCGTACAAAGCCTCGTAAGGTGCCATCTTAATACTTGATTGAAAACTATTGTTGTAAGCGAATTCAATCAAAGGTAAATACCGTTCCCATGAACTACTGAACTCGAGGATGCAACATCTCAACATATCCTCAAGTATCTGAATTATCCGCTCAGATTGACCATCGGTTTGGGGGTGAAAAGCAGTGCTAAAATGCAGCTTGGTACCCAAAGCTTCTTGCAATTTCCTCCAAAATCGTGAGGTGAATCTCGGATCTCTATCCGACACGATAGAAATAGGTACCCCGTGTAATCTCACAATCTGAGAAACGTACAATTCAGCTAGTTTATCCAATGAAAAATCCGTACGCACGGGGATAAAGTGAGCCGACTTAGTCAGTCTATCGACAACAACCCAAATCGCATCTTTCTTACTTGCTGACAATGGCAGTCCGGACACAAAGTCCATTGTGACTCGATCCCATTTCCACTCGGGTATCATGATCGGCTGAAGTAATCCTGAAGGCACTTGATGTTCTGCTTTCACTTGTTGACATATTAAACATCTCGAAACAAAGTCGGAGATGTCTCGTTTCATACCATGCCACCAAAACCGACGTTTCAAATCGTTGTACATTTTCGTACTCCCCGGGTGAATTGACATTCGGCTACAATGGGCTTCGTTCAGAATCATCGAAATGAGTTCCGAATTCCTTGGAACACACAAACGACTTCTGAACCTCAAACAATCATCATCATCAATTTGAAACTCCGATTCCTTGTTCGGAACACACTCAGCCCGTTTTGCAACCAATTCATCATCAACTTTCTGGGCTTCACGAATTTGATGAATCAATAATGGTTTGGCTTTTAATTCAGCTACTAACACATTGTCGGGTAGAACAGACAAGTGCACATTCATCGCTCGTAAAGCAAACAATGATTTCCGGCTTAAGGCGTCCGCAACCACATTAGCCTTTCCCGGGTGGTAATCAATGACAAGCTCGTAATCTTTCAACAACTCAAGCCAACGTCTTTGTCGCAGATTTAAGTCTCTTTGAGTCATCAAATATTTGAGACTTTTGTGATCCGAAAATACATGGCACTTTTCACCAAATAAGTAATGTCGCCATATTTTTAAAGCAAATACGATGGCAGCTAGTTCAAGATCATGGGTCGGATAATTTTTCTCATGTGGCTTTAATTGTCTCGACGCATAGGCCACCACTCGACCTTCTTGCATCAATACGCAACCCAACCCAAGTAGGGATGCGTCACTATAAATGACAAACTCTTTGCCTGATTCGGGTTGCACTAAAATTGGAGCTTCAGTCAAATAAGTTTTCAGTTGATCGAAACTTTTCTGACATTTCTCCGTCCATTCGAACTTAACATCCTTTTGAAGTAGCTTCGTCATTGGTGTGGCTATCATCGAGAAACCTTTGACAAATCGTCGGTAATAACCGGCGAGTCCCAAAAAGCTCCGAACCTCAGTAATATTTCTCGGAGGTATCCAGTTAAGTATGGCTGAAATTTTGTTCGGGTCAACTCGAATACCCGATGCGGATACCACATGACCCAAGAAGCTAACCTCTCTTAACCAGAACTCACACTTACTGAACTTAGCATATAACTGCTTATCCCGCAAAATTTGCAACACTAGTCTCAGGTGCTCAGCATGTTCGGTCTCATCTCTTGAATAGACCAAGATGTCATCAATGAACACAACTACGAACCGATCCAAATATGGTCTGAAGATCCGATTCATCAAATCCATAAATACCGCAGGGGCATTAGTGAGCCCAAACGGCATCACTAAGAATTCGTAGTGACCATATCTCGTTCTGAAGGCAGTTTTGGGTATGTCCGAATCTCGAATTCGCAACTGATAATAGCCCGATCTCAAATCTATTTTTGAGAACACTGAGGCTCCTTTTAGTTGATCAAACAAATCATCAATACGCGGTAACGGATATTTATTCTTTATCGTCACTTTATTCAGTTGACGATAGTCAATGCACAACCTCATGGTTCCGTCCTTCTTTTTCACGAACAATACTGGTGCACCCCAAGGTGAGAAACTTGGTCGAGCAAAACCTCTATCCGTCAATTCTTGCAACTGAGCTTTCAACTCTTTTAACTCGGTTGGTGCCATCGATAGGAGCTATCGAAATCGGCGTAGTCCCAGGTACAAGCTCAATACCAAACTCTATCTCCCGAACAGGTGGTAAACCCGGTAATTCTTCAGGAAAAACATCCGGGTATTCACAAACCACCGGCACAGATTCGGGTTTCTTTTCTAATTCTTTGTCATCAAGTACATACGCAAGGTATGCTTCGCACCCTTTTCTTACATATTTCTGGGCCAACATTGAGGATATTACAGCTGACAACCCCTTTAAGTCCGTAGACTCAACTCGGATCATCTCGTTATTTGCGCACCTCAAATCAATAGTCTTGCTTTTGCAATTCACAACCGCATCATGCGCGGTCAACCAATCCAAACCAAGAATAACATCAAATTCATCAAACGGCAAAAGCATCAAGTCCGCCGGAAAACAGGAACCTCGAATTACTAGGGGACATTTCTTACACACTTTGTCGACAAGCACGTAACGACCCAAGGGATTTGACACCCGAATTACGAACTCAGTAGACTCAATAGGTAAAGTCTTACTGGATGCTAAGGTTTCACATATGTAAGAATGAGTAGAACCGGGGTCAATCAAAGCAATTACATTAGTATCAAAGAGAGTAAAAGTACCGGTAATAACATCAGGCGAAGAAGCATCCTCGCGGGCACGTATAGCATAAGCTCTAGCAGGCGCACGAGCCTCGGATCTGGTCGTAGCATCTCTAGATCCTCTCTGACCACCACTAGCATTGCCCGTATTTCCAGATGGTCTACCTCGAGCAGTGGTAGCACCCGGTTTCCCACTCTGATTTACATTCTGTTCAGACAACCTCGGGCAATCTTTAATGAAGTGGTCAACTGATCCGCACTTGTAACAGGAGCGGTCAGGGAATCTACAACTCCCCGAATGCCATTTACCGCAATATCGACATTTCGTTCTGTCTCGACGTTCATTCCCAACACTGGCGACCGAAGTGCCTCGTGTACCCACAGGGGGTCGATCACGATCTCGTCTAAAAAGGCCCGAAGTGCCTCTAGACCGGCCCACATCATCTCGAAATTTCTTCGATGCCTGTTGAAGAGACTTTCCCGAGGATCTTTTACGAAACTCTCCAGTTCCCACATCAACTTTTTGTTTTTCTTTTCTAAGCTCTTCGGCTTTACAAGCTCGCTCGACAAGTACTACGAACTCTCGTATTTCAAGAATGCCCACGAACATTTTTATATCTTCATTCAGCCCATCCTCGAAGCGTTTACACATGATAGCCTCGGACGAAACACATTCCCGAGCGTACCTACTAAGTCTAACAAATTTTCGCTCGTAATCAGTAACTGACATAGAACCTTGCTTAAGCTCAAGAAATTCCTTCCGTTTTTGATCAACAAATCTCTGACTGATATACTTTTTCCGAAACTCAGTTTGGAAAACTCCCAAGTTACTTGCTCTCGGGGCACAACAGAAGTCAGAGTACTCCACCAATAGTAGGCAGAATCGCGTAGCAAGGAGATAGTACACTTTAGGCATTCATCGGGTGTACAAGATAGCTCATCGAGTACCCGGATAGTGTTGTCCAACCAAAATTCAGCTTGCTCGGCATCGTCGCTATCCGTAGCTTTAAATTCAGTAGCCCCATGTTTCGGATTCTGTCAACTGGGGGCTTATTTGACCTTATTTGGTCAGTTTCCGGAGGTATTGTAGGTGCGGGGGTGGTATTAGTCGGGAATGGAGGTTGTGGAACAGCCGTATTAGTTCGAATGTATTGGTTGAACCAATCATTCATCACGCTATAGAAAGCTTGTCTAGCTTCATCATTCGGGTTACTAGCATTAGGTTGAGAGTCCGCCGGCGCTGTCCCTTGTGCGGGAGCAGGCGCTACACTCTCAAGATCATCAGCTACCGCTCGGTCGGGATCGGGATCCATTACTATAAATAAACACATTTACAATTGTCAGAAATCACCACACTATCAAATAATCACATAAAATGGCATGTATAGCTAGACCCAACGCATTACGGTAGTCCTAGAATCGACTAAACCGTAGCTCTGATACCAATCAAATGTAACACCCCGAACCCGAGACCGTCACCGGAGTCGAACACGAGGTGTTAACAGACTTTAACCACTTATAAACAAATTTCCCAGACACTGCCAATCTGCGTACTAGTCGCTTTAAAAATCATATCTTGAGTTCAGAAATCGTCCGGAATTTCCTGAACTAGACTCATATCCATCTACATATTTTTCTAGAATTTTGGTGGCCAATAGTACAGTTATTAGTCAAGTCTCCCATGTTACAGGGATCGACTACACTGACCTTTGCGCATTACGACTTGGATATCTCCCTGTACAGGGCTTCAATACTGATGTCGTTTGTTTCTATAGAAACTAGACTCAAAGAGGAATCTATACATATATGGCATGACTCCTAATTATCTCTGGTTAATTTATAATGAATTTCCAAAGTCGAAACAGGGAATCCAGAAACCGTTCTGGCCCTGTCTTACGAGAACCTGAATATCTCTTAACATACTGTCCATATGATCGTTTCGTTACTTTCCTATGAAAATAGATTCATCAAGGTTCGTTTACATAATTTATTCACTATTTAATTCCCTTCCTACTATTTTTAGTGATTTTCCAAATCTACATCACTGCTGCTGTCAGCATCTGCCTTTAAGGTAGACTTTACCTATTTCATAGTTTCCATGATTCAACTAACCCTTTTAGCATAAATAGCACAAATTATGATAGTGATTAACCATTCCCATGGCCAATCCTTGTTAAGCATATCCACACCTCTCAATAACCATATCCATACCAAATGATTATAACATTATACTCAAACATATATAAGCCATTTTCGCATGGCTATCCAAAATTATACAAGTCCAAAGGGTCCATGACCCCCAACAAAAAGGGTAGTCCTATACATGCCATTTCGAAGTTCAACCAAAATTGTACCAAAAGGGGGGGCTTTGATAGTGTGGGCGACTTCGACTTCAAAATCCCGAGTCCGATAGCTGGAGAACCAAAATCTATAAAACAGAGAATCAAGGAGACGGAGTAAGCAATTTATGCTTAGTAAGTTTTGAGCAAGGGATTCCAGCACAACAAAAGTATAGCATTCATGTAGCTAAACGGATAATTTCATATGCACAATTTTTCAATATCATACTTACTTCACATTACCAACCCTTTTATTCATACACAAAGATCAACTTAGCCAAAGGCCGGTAGCTCATTTATCAACTGAGCGAATACTTATTTGTAAGGGCTCAACTAATTCAAAGCACATACGAAACATACCTCAATGTTGGGATGTTTCAAGCGTATTAACTGAAATTTTTACAGCAAGATCATTCATTCCCAAATCACGTACCTTCGGAATTTAACCGGATATAGCTACTCGTTCAAATGCCTTCGGGACATAGCCCGGTTATAGTAACTCGCACAAATGCCTTCGGGACTTAACCCGGATTTAGTAACTCGCACAAATGCCTTCGGACTTAACCCGGATTTAGTAACTCGCACAAATGCCTTCGGATCTTAGTCCGGATATGGTCACTTAGCACAAAGCCTTCGGGACTTAGCCCGGACATCATTCAAATAACCATGCACATTTAACAATAAATCATGGCACATTCGTATTTCGTTTTCGTTAGCAAAACTCAAACACAAGACACTTATCATTCTTGCAATTTCGGCTCAATAGCCACACACAAGGAGCATGATTTTGATTTGCTTAAAACATGATCTAATCAAATCATAATTTAAGCTCTTTTACTCAAGAACTTACCTCGGATGTTGTCGAACGATTCCGATGGCTACTCGACCACTTTTTCCTTTCCCTTATCCAACTGGGGTCCTCTAAGCTCTTGAGCTAATTCAAACAAATTTAACTCATTAAAGTCTCATTTTGCTAGCTTATGGCCGAATATGACAAGGAGTTTGATAGGTCATATGGCCACCCTTTTAGCTCAAATACACAATGGTCATACGCATTTTTAATCACATCAAGCAATTTAATACAATTCATTCGAACATCAAAAGAGAAGCTCAAGGTACTTAGCCCATATATACATTAGACATTAGAGTCACATGTGTACGAAATCACGAATCGAATTCAACATACTAGCTAATATTTCCCCTTAGCCGAATTTTCTAAGTCAAGCTAAAGCCATCAATAGGCTACCTATGGCCGAACATACACATAGCTTATGTACTTATTCATGTGGCCGAACATACATGTCTATGTTGGGGCCGATTGCAACACTTAATACATTCTACAAGTATGGTTACTTGTATTGACTAAACACCATTTTGTTTCAAGTTCAAAACTTGGCTAATACACACATATATACACTAGTAAAGCATCCTCTCCCTTTCCATCAATTTAACACATGCATTACTCATTAATATACAAAAATTATATTCGGCCTTAGCACACAACTTGCTAGCCGATTCTTCTCCATCTAGCAACCAATGCACATATGTGCTCACTCAAAAATGCTAAAAAGAAGATTCAAGAATCATCAATCCACCATCACATGCATCATTAACAAGCTTCATATTTAGCATGCAATGGCATTAACACAAAATCCACCTAGGCCGAATATCATCCCCATGACATAGCAAAGATTTGAACCATGGGCTAATTAGAACTCAAGCTAGCAACTAAAAACATGCATGAATCTCATGGCACAACCTCAAACATACCTTGATCTAGATACAAGTATGGCCAAACCTCCTCCTAATCCTCTTCCAAACCAAACATGAAGCAAGAACTCCTTCCTCCTTCCTTAGAATTTTCGGCCAAAAGAAGATGAAAAAGGATGAACAAAATTTTTCTTTTCTTTTCTTTAACTCACGGCAATGGGGGGGGGAAACAACCACACATTTTTTTTTGTTTCCATTTCTTTATTACCCATACTCCTTATTTTATTTTTCCTAACATACCTCACTAACATAACATGTTTGTGACATGTTTCCACTCATAGCATGGCCGGCCACTATGCCTTAATTTGGGTAAATTGACATGCAAACCCATCATTTTCACAATATGCATTAATAGGCCACTTTGCATTTGCCTAGCACATTTCAAAATTTTCTCACATAAGTCCTATTTGATAAAATTCACTTACAATTAACAAAATTCAAACACGAAATTTTCACACATGCACATGTACATATAATGAGCATCAATTATGACGGTTAATTATTTTTATGACTCGGTTTAGTGGTCCCGAAACCATTCCCGACTAGGGTCAATTTTGGGCTGTCACAACTCTCCCCCACTTAAGAAATTTTCGTCCCCGAAAATCTTACCGGTAAATAGGTTTGGGTATCGTTCTTTCATCGAGCTCTCGGTTTCCCAAGTAGCTTCCTCATCCCGTGTTTGAGCCATAACACCTTAACTAACGGAACCCTTTTGTTTCGCAACTCTTTCACTTCACGAGCTAGGATACGAATCGGTTCTTCTTCATAACTCAAGTCAGATTGAATTTCAACTTCTGAGGGATTAATCACATGTGACGGATCGGATCTATAACGTCGAAGCATCGAAACATGAAAGACATCGTGAATCTTTTCAAGTTCAGGGGGCAAAATCAATCTATACGCAACCAGACCAACTCGTTCGGAGATTTCGTACGGCCCAATGAATCTCGGGCTCAACTTGCCCTTACGGCCAAATCTGAGTACCTTTTTCCAAGGCGAAACTTTAAGAAACACTTTATCTCCCACCTGATATTCAATGTCTTTTCGTTTCAAATCCGCATACGATTTTTGACGATCTGTGGCTGCCTTCAGACTTTCACGGATTACCTTTACTTTCTGTTCGGCATCTTTAATCAAATCAACTCCGAAAATTTTACTTTCACCGAGCTCGGTCCAAAACAATGGTGTACGGCATTTACGACCGTACAAAGCCTCGTAAGGTGCCATCTTAATACTTGATTGAAAACTATTGTTGTAAGCGAATTCAATCAAAGGTAAATACCGTTCCCATGAACTACTGAACTCGAGGATGCAACATCTCAACATATCCTCAAGTATCTGAATTATCCGCTCAGATTGACCATCGGTTTGGGGGTGAAAAGCAGTGCTAAAATGCAGCTTGGTACCCAAAGCTTCTTGCAATTTCCTCCAAAATCGTGAGGTGAATCTCGGATCTCTATCCGACACGATAGAAATAGGTACCCCGTGTAATCTCACAATCTGAGAAATGTATAATTCAGCTAGTTTATCCAATGAAAAATCCGTACGCACGGGGATAAAGTGAGCCGACTTAGTCAGTCTATCGACAACAACCCAAATCGCATCTTTCTTACTTGCTGACAATGGCAGTCCGGACACAAAGTCCATTGTGACTCGATCCCATTTCCACTCGGGTATCATGATCGGCTGAAGTAATCCTGAAGGCACTTGATGTTCTGCTTTCACTTGTTGACATATTAAACATCTCGAAACAAAGTCGGAGATGTCTCGTTTCATACCATGCCACCAAAACCGACGTTTCAAATCGTTGTACATTTTCGTACTCCCCGGGTGAATTGACATTCGGCTACAATGGGCTTCGTTCAGAATCATCGAAATGAGTTCCGAATTCCTTGGAACACACAAACGACTTCTGAACCTCAAACAATCATCATCATCAATTTGAAACTCCGATTCCTTGTTCGGAACACACTCAGCCCGTTTTGCAACCAATTCATCATCAACTTTCTGGGCTTCACGAATTTGATGAATCAATAATGGTTTGGCTTTTAATTCAGCTACTAACACATTGTCGGGTAGAACAGACAAGTGCACATTCATCGCTCGTAAAGCAAACAATGATTTCCGGCTTAAGGCGTCCGCAACCACATTAGCCTTTCCCGGGTGGTAATCAATGACAAGCTCGTAATCTTTCAACAACTCAAGCCAACGTCTTTGTCGCAGATTTAAGTCTCTTTGAGTCATCAAATATTTGAGACTTTTGTGATCCGAAAATACATGGCACTTTTCACCAAATAAGTAATGTCGCCATATTTTTAAAGCAAATACGATGGCAGCTAGTTCAAGATCATGGGTCGGATAATTTTTCTCATGTGGCTTTAATTGTCTGACGCATAGGCCACCACTCGACCTTCTTGCATCAATACGCAACCCAACCCAAGTAGGGATGCGTCACTATAAATGACAAACTCTTTGCCTGATTCGGGTTGCACTAAAATTGGAGCTTCAGTCAAATAAGTTTTCAGTTGATCGAAACTTTTCTGACATTTCTCCGTCCATTCGAACTTAACATCCTTTTGAAGTAGCTTCGTCATTGGTGTGGCTATCATCGAGAAACCTTTGACAAATCGTCGGTAATAACCGCGAGTCCCAAAAAGCTCCGAACCTCAGTAATATTTCTCGGAGGTATCCAGTTAAGTATGGCTGAAATTTTGTTCGGGTCAACTCGAATACCCGATGCGGATACCACATGACCCAAGAAGCTAACCTCTCTTAACCAGAACTCACACTTACTGAACTTAGCATATAACTGCTTATCCCGCAAAATTTGCAACACTAGTCTCAGGTGCTCAGCATGTTCGGTCTCATCTCTTGAATAGACCAAGATGTCATCAATGAACACAACTACGAACCGATCCAAATATGGTCTGAAGATCCGATTCATCAAATCCATAAATACCGCAGGGGCATTAGTGAGCCCAAACGGCATCACTAAGAATTCGTAGTGACCATATCTCGTTCTGAAGGCAGTTTTGGGTATGTCCGAATCTCGAATTCGCAACTGATAATAGCCCGATCTCAAATCTATTTTTGAGAACACTGAGGCTCCTTTTAGTTGATCAAACAAATCATCAATACGCGGTAACGGATATTTATTCTTTATCGTCACTTTATTCAGTTGACGATAGTCAATGCACAACCTCATGGTTCCGTCCTTCTTTTTCACGAACAATACTGGTGCACCCAAGGTGAGAAACTTGGTCGAGCAAAACCTCTATCCGTCAATTCTTGCAACTGAGCTTTCAACTCTTTTAACTCGTTGGTGCCATCGATACGGAGCTATCGAAATCGGCGTAGTCCCAGGTACAAGCTCAATACCAAACTCTATCTCCCAACAGGTGGTAAACCCGGTAATTCTT
Organism: Gossypium hirsutum; assembly: GCF_007990345.1. Lineage (NCBI taxonomy): Eukaryota > Viridiplantae > Streptophyta > Magnoliopsida > Malvales > Malvaceae > Gossypium > Gossypium hirsutum. Next base: position 32,509,762 of record NC_053444.1, read on the forward strand.
CAGGAAAAACATCCGGGTATTCACAAACCACCGGCACAGATTCGGGTTTCTTTTCTAATTCTTTGTCATCAAGTACATACGCAAGGTATGCTTCGCACCCTTTTCTTACATATTTCTGGGCCAACATTGAGGATATTACAGCTGACAACCCCTTTAAGTCCGTAGACTCAACTCGATCATCTCGTTATTTGCGCACCTCAAATCAATAGTCTTGCTTTTGCAATTCACAACCGCATCATGCGCGGTCAACCAATCCAAACCAAGAATAACATCAAATTCATCAAACGGCAAAAGCATCAAGTCCGCCGGAAAACAGGAACCTCGAATTACTAGGGGACATTTCTTACACACTTTGTCGACAAGCACGTAACGACCCAAGGGATTTGACACCCGAATTACGAACTCAGTAGACTCAATAGGTAAAGTCTTACTGGATGCTAAGGTTTCACATATGTAAGAATGAGTAGAACCGGGGTCAATCAAAGCAATTACATTAGTATCAAAGAGAGTAAAAGTACCGGTAATAACATCAGGCGAAGAAGCATCCTCGCGGGCACGTATAGCATAAGCTCTAGCAGGCGCACGAGCCTCGGATCTGGTCGTAGCATCTCTAGATCCTCTCTGACCACCACTAGCATTGCCCGTATTTCCAGATGGTCTACCTCGAGCAGTGGTAGCACCCGGTTTCCCACTCTGATTTACATTCTGTTCAGACAACCTCGGGCAATCTTTAATGAAGTGGTCAACTGATCCGCACTTGTAACAGGAGCGGTCAGGGAATCTACAACTCCCCGAATGCCATTTACCGCAATATCGACATTTCGTTCTGTCTCGACGTTCATTCCCAACACTTGCGACCGAAGTGCCTCGTGTACCCACAGGGGGTCGATCACGATCTCGTCTAAAAAGGCCCGAAGTGCCTCTAGACCGGCCCACATCATCTCGAAATTTCTTCGATGCCTGTTGAAGAGACTTTCCCGAGGATCTTTTACGAAACTCTCCAGTTCCCACATCAACTTTTTGTTTTTCTTTTCTAAGCTCTTCGGCTTTACAAGCTCGCTCGACAAGTACTACGAACTCTCGTATTTCAAGAATGCCCACGAACATTTTTATATCTTCATTCAGTCCATCCTCGAAGCGTTTACACATGATAGCCTCAACGAAACACATTCCCGAGCGTACCTACTAAGTCTAACAAATTTTCGCTCGTAATCAGTAACTGACATAGAACCTTGCTTAAGCTCAAGAAATTCCTTCCGTTTTTGATCAACAAATCTCTGACTGATATACTTTTTCCGAAACTCAGTTTGGAAAAACTCCCAAGTTACTTGCTCTCGGGGCACAACAGAAGTCAGAGTACTCCACCAATAGTAGGCAGAATCGCGTAGCAAGGAGATAGTACACTTTAGGCATTCATCGGGTGTACAAGATAGCTCATCGAGTACCCGGATAGTGTTGTCCAACCAAAATTCAGCTTGCTCGGCATCGTCGCTATCCGTAGCTTTAAATTCAGTAGCCCCATGGTTTCGGATTCTGTCAACTGGGGCTTATTTGACCTTATTTGGTCAGTTTCCGGAGGTATTGTAGGTGCGGGGGTGGTATTAGTCGGGAATGGAGGTTGTGGAACAGCCGTATTAGTTCGAATGTATTGGTTGAACCAATCATTCATCACGCTATAGAAAGCTTGTCTAGCTTCATCATTCGGGTTACTAGCATTAGGTTGAGAGTCCGCCGGCGCTGTCCCTTGTGCGGGAGCAGGCGCTACACTCTCAAGATCATCAGCTACCGCTCGGTCGGGATCGGGATCCATTACTATAAATAAACACATTTACAATTGTCAGAAATCACCACACTATCAAATAATCACATAAAATGGCATGTATAGCTCGACCCAACGCATTACGGTAGTCCTAGAATCGACTAAACCGTAGCTTGATACCAATCAAATGTAACACCCCGAACCCGAGACTGTCACCGGAGTCGAACACGAGGTGTTAACAGACTTTAACCACTTATAAACAAATTTCCCAGACACTGCCAATCTGCGTACTAGTCGCTTTAAAAATCATATCTTGAGTTCAGAAACTCGGAATCCAGTTCAGTAAATTTTCCCTGAAACTAGACTCATATACCCATCTACATATTTTTTTCTAGAATTTTTGGTTGGGCCAATTAGTACAGTTTATTAGTCAAAGTATCCCATGTTACAGGGATTGACTACACTGACCTTTGCGTATTACGACTTGGATATCTCCCTGTACAGGGCTTCAATACTGATGTAGTTTGTTTCTATAGAAACTAGACTCAAAGAAAAATCTATACATATATGGTATGACTTTTAACTGTCTCTGGTTAATTTATAATGAATTTCCAAAGTCGAAACAGGGAATCCAGAAACCGTTCTGGCCCTGTCTTACGAGAACCTGAATATCTCTTAACATACTGTCCATATGATCGTTTCGTTACTTTCCTATGAAAATAGATTCATCAAGGTTCATTTACATAATTTATTCACTATTTAATTCCTTTCCTACTATTTTTAGTGATTTTCCAAATCTACATCACTGATGCTGTCAGCATCTGCCTTTAAGGTAGACTTTACCTATTTCATAGTTTCCATGATTCAACTAACCCTTTTAGCATAAATAGCACAAATTATGATAGTGATTAACCATTCCCATGGCCAATCCTTGTTAAGCATATCCACACCTCTCAATAACCATATCCATACCAAATGATTATAACATTATACTCAAACATATATAAGCCATTTTCGCATGGCTATCCAAAATTATACAAGTCCAAAGGGTCCATGACCCCCAACAAAAAGGGTAGTCCTATACATGCCATTTCGAAGTTCAACCAAAATTGTACTAAAAGGGGGGGCTTTGATAGTGTGGGCGACTTCGACTTCAAAATCCCGAGTCCGATAGCTGGAGAACCAAAATCTATAAAAAGAGAATCAAGGAGACGGAGTAAGCAATTTATGCTTAGTAAGTTTTGAGCAAGGGATTCCAGCACAACAAAAGTATAGCATTCATGTAGCTAAACGGATAATTTCATATGCACAATTTTTCAATATCATACTTACTTCACATTACCAACCCTTTTATTCATACACAAAGATCAACTTAGCCAAAGGCCGATAGCTCATTTATCAACTGAGCGAATACTTATTTGTAAGGGCTCAACTAATTCAAAGCACATACGAAACATACCTCAATGTTGGGATGTTTCAAGCGTATTAACTGAAATTTTTACAGCAAGATCATTCATTCCCAAATCACGTACCTTCGGAATTTAACCGGATATAGCTACTCGTTCAAATGCCTTCGGGACATAGCCCAGTTATAGTAACTCGCACAAATGCCTTCGGGACTTAACCCGGATTTAGTAACTCGCACAAATGCCTTCGGGCTTAACCCGGATTTAGTAACTCGCACAAATGCCTTCGGATCTTAGTCCGGATATGGTCACTTAGCACAAAGCCTTCGGGACTTAGCCCGGACATCATTCAAATAACCATGCACATTTAACAATAAATCATGGCACATTCGTATTTCGTTTTCGTTAGCAAAACTCAAACACAAGACACTTATCATTCTTGCAATTTCGGCTCAATAGCCACACACAAGGAGCATGATTTTGATTTGCTTAAAACATGATCTAATCAAATCATAATTTAAGCTCTTTTACTCAAGAACTTACCTCGGATGTTGTCGAACGATTCCGATGGCTACTCGACCACTTTTTCCTTTCCCTTATCCAACTGGGGTCCTCTAAGCTCTTGAGTTAATTCAAACAAATTTAACTCATTAAAGTCTCATTTTGCTAGCTTATGGCCGAATATGACAAGGAGTTTGATAGGTCATATGGCCACCCTTTTAGCTCAAATACACAATGGTCATACGCATTTTTAATCACATCAAGCAATTTAATACAATTCATTCGAACATCAAAAGAGAAGCTCAAGGTACTTAGCCCATATATACATTAGACATTAGAGTCACATGTGTACGAAATCACGAATCAAATTCAACATACTAGCTAATATTTCCCCTTAGCCGAATTTTCTAAGTCAAGCTAAAGCCATCAATAGGCTACCTATGGCCGAACATACACATAGCTTATGTACTTATTCATGTGGCCGAACATACATGTCTATGTTGGGGCCGATTGCAACACTTAATACATTCTACAAGTATAGTTACTTGTATTGACTAAACACCATTTTGTTTCAAGTTCAAAACTTGGCTAATACACACATATATACACTAGTAAAGCATCCTCTCCCTTTCCATCAATTTAACACATGCATTACTCATTAATATACAAAAATTATATTCGGCCTTAGCACACAACTTGCTAGCCGATTCTTCTCCATCTAGCAACCAATGCACATATGTGCTCACTCAAAAATGCTAAAAAGAAGATTCAAGAATCATCAATCCACCATCACATGCATCATTAACAAGCTTCATATTTAGCATGCAATGGCATTAACACAAAATCCACCTAGGCCGAATATCATCCCCATGACATAGCAAAGATTTGAACCATGGGCTAATTAGAACTCAAGCTAGCAACTAAAAACATGCATGAATCTCATGGCACAACCTCAAACATACCTTGATCTAGATACAAGTATGGCCAAACCTCCTCCTAATCCTCTTCCAAACCAAACATGAAGCAAGAACTCCTTCCTCCTTCCTTAGAATTTTCGGCCAAAAGAAGATGAAAAAGGATGAACAAAATTTTTCTTTTCTTTTCTTTAACTCACGGCAATGGGGGGGGAAACAACCACACATTTTTTTTGTTTCCATTTCTTTATTACCCATACTCCTTATTTTATTTTTCCTAACATACCTCACTAACATAACATGTTTGTGACATGTTTCCACTCATAGCATGGCCGGCCACTATGCCTTAATTTGGGTAAATTGACATGCAAACCCATCATTTTCACAATATGCATTAATAGGCCACTTTCCATTTGCCTAGCACATTTCAAAATTTTCTCACATAAGTCCTATTTGATAAAATTCACTTACAATTAACAAAATTCAAACACGAAATTTTCACACATGCACATGTACATATAATGAGCATCAATTATGACGGTTAATTATTTTTATGACTCGGTTTAGTGGTCCCAAAACCACTTCCCGACTAGGGTCAATTTTGGGCTGTCACAACTCTCCCCACTTAAGAAATTTTCGTCCCCAAAATCTTACGGTAAATAGGTTTGGGTATCGTTCTTTCATCGAGCTCTCGGTTTCCCAAGTAGCTTCCTCGATCCCATGTTTGAGCCATAACACCTTAACTAACGGAACCCTTTTGTTTCGCAACTCTTTCACTTCACGAGCAAGGATACGAATCGGTTCTTCTTCATAACTCAAGTCAGATTGAATTTCAACTTCTGAGGGATTAATCACATGTGACGGATCGGATCTATAACGTCGAAGCATCGAAACATGAAAGACATCGTGAATCTTTTCAAGTTCAGGGGGCAAAATCAATCTATACACAACCAGACCAACTCGTTCGGAGATTTCGTACGGCCCAATGAATCTCGGGCCCAACTTGCCCTTACGGCCAAATCTGAGTACCTTTTTCCAAGGCGAAACTTTAAGAAACACTTCAGCTCCCACCTGATATTCAATGTCTTTTCGTTTCAAATCCGCATACGATTTTTGACGATCTGTGGCTGCCTTCAGACTTTCACGGATTACCTTTACTTTCTGTTCGGCATCTTTAATCAAATCAACTCCGAAAATTTTACTTTCACCGAGCTCGGTCCAAAACAATGGTGTACGGCATTTACGACCGTACAAAGCCTCGTAAGGTGCCATCTTAATACTTGATTGAAAACTATTGTTGTAAGCGAATTCAATCAAAGGTAAATACCGTTCCCATGAACTACTGAACTCGAGGATGCAACATCTCAACATATCCTCAAGTATCTGAATTATCCGCTCAGATTGACCATCGGTTTGAGGGTGAAAAGCAGTGCTAAAATGCAGCTTGGTACCCAAAGCTTCTTGCAATTTCCTCCAAAATCGTGAGGTGAATCTCGGATCTCTATCCGACACGATAGAAATAGGTACCCCGTGTAATCTCACAATCTGAGAAACGTACAATTCAGCTAGTTTATCCAATGAAAAATCCGTACGCACGGGGATAAAGTGAGCCGACTTAGTCAGTCTATCGACAACATTATGTCGAAGGGCAAAAGTGCCCATGAGTGAAAACGAACAATTCATGAAGCCAACATAGAGCATAATCAGAGATACATTATATACACAGTACGTTGAGCTTCAGCGAAAGTAGATTACTAAATGGAACCACTGAAGGAAAGAAAATATTGATGTTCCAGATTCGTTAAAAAAGAAAAAAAATAGTTGAAAATAAGAAAAGAATCCCGTAAAATCATAGAAGTGAAACTCAATGGTATGATCAGATGGATGCAAGAAACAGGACCTGTGCTTTAGTAATTTGCAAGAATAAATGGGTTGCAAGAACCTAATTATCCTTAAGATATGTTTGGTCCAATACCGACTCAACATGTGGGGGAAGGCGTGGGATTTGACTCCGAAGAGGAAGGTGCCACCCTAGAGTATCCCGGGAAGGAGGATGAATTTGAAACGACATTCTAGCAGCAATATTTGACACCAGAAAAACCTGTAATTCATAGCTCGAGCTGGTAATCGCATTCAAAAAGTGGGAGCTCCCATAAAAAATATAGCTTGGGAAAATGCAAGGAACCTATGGAGCAAAGACGCTCCTGTCCTCTAGATGATTCAGATGAGGATTGAGTTCTATTTTTTTAAAGACTTGTATCAATTTTTGAATACTTTTGATTTGAACTTTGTAGGAGTAGGATAGAAGTAAATTTTTAGTGTTTGTTTTGTATTTGATTTTTTATGTAGGAACCCAACACAAAGGAGACACAAACAATTCGAGCTTTACATGATTAAAGTAGGAATCACCCACCATTAGCAATTAGAGTGATCACGATCAATTGATTAACTTCTGGCCTTATCTTTTTATAGGCTACACATTGAGGACAATGTTCAACTAAAGTGTGGGGGGTAACATAGGAAATTTATTTTTTAATTTTTTCTTGTCTTTTAGCGTGCTTGAGCTTATAGAAATACAAGTGATTGGTTAGGAGCATGTACATAGGTTGCTTATTTTTACAAATAAATTTGGCATAATGGTAGGTGATTTTAAACTTATGATTATTAGACTACTAAGTTCTATATATTACGCTGTAAATAGGCATTAAGAAATCAACTGTATCAAGTGACAAAAAATACAAGGAAACAAGCATGCTAGTACGAATGATAAATGGTTCAATTTGTATTTGTTTGGTTGATTAAGTTTGTGCATGTTGAGATACTTAGGGATGACCTAAGGCATTGTTTGGAACATATCTAGAGTTAAAAAACTGACTTATTTGTTTTTCACCTTTCATATCAATTTTTGAGCCTATTGACACTTCTTGATGAACCTCATTACAAACCTGAGCCTAAGAACGTTAATTTGAATTTGCGCTTTTTCTTTGGTCCTACATTGAACAGCTATAGGCATCTGGCCATACGTATTGAGGGTTAAGTAGATACATCATGGAGGAGTTGGTAGAAATAGAGTGAAATAGGAAATATTTGTGTGATATAAGAACTATAAGTTAGCCTAATATGTGAAACAAAAAGAAAATTCCAAAAAGGAAATTACTACGAGTAGAAAAGGTCTTAAACTAGCGAAAAAGCATTCATGAGTGAGATTTATTAAAAAAGAGAAAAGTCATAAAAGAAAGAAAAACTTATTCATTAGTGCACATAAACTTTTAAAGCTAGTCGTAGTTACCAAGTCATGTTATGACTTCCTATATATGGAGAGACAAGGAAGGTGAGAAAAGGAGAAATAAAGTAGAGAGCTGGTAAGGGTCACGGAGGGGGAAAGAATAGGGATCAATACGATGTGCCAAACTATTTTTGTGTTTGTAACTCTCTTGATGCTTACTATCTTTGAATTTCATACCTGTCCCAAGCCTCAGAATGTTACAAGCTAAAAAGTCCTATGTGACTTAAATATCCTTAAACATGAATGGACATCATACTAAACATACACATAAATGACTACTTGTATTATGCTCGGATAATTGAAGTACTTGTATGATTTATTGATGGACTTCTATATGTGAGACCCTTAATACTTGTATATTTGGTAACATATTGAACTTAGATGTGTGAGATCAAAAGTGGTAAGTCAGATTCTCGTCATGTTAAAGTTCTTAGTAATCATGAAATGCTTAAGTCATATGCTTCGAAGTCAATACTTGTATGATATTTACTCCAGGGTCGTCACCTTTATTTCTTTTTTTTTTATGTTGCTTGAGGATAAGCAATGACTTAAGTGTGGGGGAGTTTAATCTATCGTAATTCGATGTAGCAGATTAAAATAATTTTCACATTTAAGGAGCTTGAATACAAGCATTTTTGTTATTTTTCAGTTAAGTTTTCTTAGTTTTATTTACATTCAATAAAATGTGCAAATTGAGTCTTTTATTGACCTTAGGGACCGAATGAGACCCAAGGGTGAGCTAACACACATTGTGAGTGTGCAAGAGACCATTAGAAGGCATAGTAAATGAATATTGGTCGTTATGTTGCAACACGGATGACTCGATGTCGTAACATAGGGAACAAAATGGAGAAATCTTAACTTTTCCTTCGATGTCACAACACAGACTGAGGGTGTCGCGACATACCCTTAAAGACATCTCAAGGAGGAGTATACTATCACCTCTGTCGCGACATAGATCTTGGTGTGTCGCGACAACAACTCTGTGACAAAATTTAAATATGAAGCAGGGCATTTTGGTCTGCACAATCAAACCTAAAGCTTAAGGACGTCAACTAACCTAGGGTTAAGGATGAATGCCACCTAAAAGCTATAAATAGGCTCTTTTGGCACATGTTATAGACATGATTCCTTTAGCCTAGATTCTCTTTGTAAATTTAGTTTAATTTTCTTTCCTTCTTAGGTTTTAGATTTCTTTTATTTGTTCTTATTGATTTCAAGAGATCTAAATTGTGGAAGCATTCAAACTCTATAGATTCGTGCTTTTGAATACAATCAGGCTCTTCATTTACTTTATCTTGTCGATTTAAATAGTATGCTTTCTCTTTATATCAGTTTCATATTGTCTATGAAAGCCATGAGGAACTAATCCCTTTATAGGGGATTAGCGAGTGGAGGTATGATCTATTAATTATTTTATAGGGTTGCTCAATGGATCAGCTGTTTGAGAAAGGAAGAACGTGAAACAAACTCTAGGCTTGACAACCCCAAGAAGTCATCAAGGTGGAAATTAACCCAAAATTGGTATTGCCTATTCATGAATACCTTCACCCTAAGACAATCTGGACTGTGAGGTCGAAAGATAAGTAGTTTTTGATGACTCATTTTGTTAGTGGAAGATTAGAAGATCCTACTAGGGTAGCGACTAGTTGATTAATGAGGAACACGAAGCAAAAGTTGATAGGGATTACCCAAGAAAGCTAATCACCCATAATCAAGATTTGATTTACTCTACTCTTCTATCACTTGAATTTTATTTATTTTATTTTATGTTATTTTATTTTATTATTCTAAAAACTTTAAAAACCTTTCTTTCATGTTCTTGTATTATAATTTATTTAAAGTACTAACTAGATCTTTTAGTGTTTGGGTTAGAATTGATCTAGCACTCACCTCCCCTAAGTACAATCCTCGGAGTACTCACCTACTTCATTGTAAAACTATATTACAACTCGATCCGTATACTTGCGGATATCGTCTTTTCGTTTTATATTTTAGTGCAGTATTAACACTCTGGATGTTAGTACGTCCAAAGGCGGTCAATGAGCAGTGCCACGGAGATCCACCAGAAATAGCTTAGCAATTCTATTTCCCTTCAATCTTTTAATTTTGTTCAATTCAAGAAACATGATTGCAACTAAGTTTTCTTCTTTTAATATAATCATGATTGCTTAATTTTGTTGGTATTAGAATGATTTAAATTCCATAACTTATATTATTTACCTTTGCTAAAGATGTTCTGTGCATTTGATCTGTTTACTCATGCAATTAAAATTATGAACATGTTTCTCATGCATTATGAATGAAGGGAAGCAACTGAATTAATTAGTTAATCCGATCAAGATTATAATCAATTGACACAATACTTGTATGGTGTATGTTTGATCATTTAGTGATTAAATTAGCAATAATATTAAAAATGTTATTACCTTACATAACCTTTGTATGATATTTGCTTATGAAATTGTAAGTTCATTAAACATAGAAATATGCTAGATAGACTTAGTAATTAAATAAGTATAACATTATAAATTAATTAAATAAGGTTAGTAAGTTATCAACTTGCCACAAAATTTTCGTAACATCTCTTAACATTGTTTAAATAATTCTAAGTTAGGAAGAAAAATTATTCTAACACATGCATGTTATTGTGATTAACTCTTAAAACTTGCATACTTAATTCTTCTGTGTTTATTTTAATTTTAAGCATACTTAATTTAGTTTTTAGTGTAATTAGAAAATTCATCACACTTTTATTTATCTCATCACCAACTAATTTGATAAGTGTAATTTTGCAATTATTGTTTCGCATAAACAGTTTCTCTGGAAATAATAACTCTTACTTACTATTTTATTACTTGTTAAAGATTGTGTATACTTTCATATTAATTTGAAAGGAATTTCAAGACACTATGCAAAAGAAGGGCCTTAGCAATCACACACATTGCCACTTACCCCTAACAAGACCACTTTTCAACACCTTGATGACACCTAGCCAATTTTTTAATTGTTATGGCATATTTTTTATTCCACTCATAACAGTGCACTTACAAGACTAATTAGTGATGGTTTAATTTCCATTCTACTCACACACATAGGGGTTTAAATTAAGTGATTTTTTTGCACTTAAAGTCCTCCTAAGTATATGCTCATTATAAACAATCATTGTAATAGGCCCAATTTGCCCGGGGCCCATTCAGAATAAGCAGAAAACAAAAAAATGATAAATATAATAAGAGTCCAATACAATCCAGTATTACAAGTTCAAATCTAAGCCCAGATTACATTAAGCCTCAAACCCATTAAACGTCAGTCCAAAAAAAATACCCAAAACCTCAGGCCCAATACACGATGGCCCAATTTGAAGAAAATGCCAGAAACCCTAGGCATTCAGCCCTAGCACGAGCACCGCAACAGCAACCTCTAGCACCGTTCTCTCTAGCCGCCGCAACAGTAGCCTCCATGCACTGCGCCGAGCCGTGCCACGTCAACATATGGCCTCACACAAGCACTATACCTACAACAAACAGAGGCAGACAGAACGCAACAAAGAAGAGCAGAAATCGACAACAAATACTAGCAAAAAATTAGGAAAAAATGAGAAAAATAGAAATAGCAGAGAGAGAAATGCTTTTTTTCTTTCTTTTTTTTTGATTCGGCTATATAAAAAGCAATACAAACACTGTAATGGGTACGCATATACAGCTTAAGAAATCAAAAACAAAAAATTCAGAGAAATAGAGTTTTAAACGTGATTTTGAATCCTACTTTCGCTGGTTTTATGTTTTCTTTTTAATTTTTCTTCGTTCTTCCCTTTTTTTTACAGCGTTGTTCATTAATAGGATGAAATAAAAGGCAAAGAGAGAGGGGGGAGAGAAATTTACCTGGTAGCCGAGATGTCGTTCACTCCGTCGCCATCGGAGTTAGACGAGGGATCGGGGCCTCCAAGCGTCGGTTTGCTGAGCGGCGCTGAGGGTGCTGTAGCTTTAGGTTTTTTTTAAAAAAATGAAAGGAGGCTACTGATACTTTACGGTTTTTTTAGTTTATAAGCACCCTGAGAAACGACGTCGTTTGAGACCGGGACCAGTGGTCTCAAAACGGCGTCGTATGACACTAGCATCCGCGCATTTCCTTTCAATGGCCTATTTGTGTTCCAGGTCCTCCACTTTTGCGCTTTGGTTCAATCTAGTTTCTGTTGTTTCTTTAAATTGGCCCGGCTATTTTTCTACGGGTTTCATCTTAGTCCACATGCAACACTGCGTTTTGAGAAGGGTTGGGAATATTTCCCTTTTGAGCCCCCTTAGTTATTCGCGCGTTCAATGTGGTTAGCACCTCTTGTATTTATTTTTGAATTTGCTCTTAAATTTTAGTCTTGATTGCAAATTAGTCCTTCTGATTGTTTTGTTACTATTATTATTATCATTATAATTCAATTTCATTATTATTACTATTATTATTATTATTATTACTATTGTTATTATTATTACTATTACCGCTTTGTATTATTAATATTATTATATTTGATTATATTTCTACTTACTTTTTCTATATATAATTATTACCTTATTATTTATCATTATTTCAAACTATTTTTTTTATATCTCATATCTTCATTTAGCTTTACAATGAATATTGTTTCATTTTCTTCATACCAGTCCAATATAGTATATATCTTTAGCAACTTTTATTTTATAATATTCTTTTAAAATCCATTTTTTATATATTTTGCATGTAAATATCACGTAATAATATTCTTATACAACGTTATTTTTATACATATTCAATGTTTATATTAAATTATTTCATTATACATACATACCTATATAATATTCTATGGACTACAAGTTTTATATTTTTCTTATTTTTCTATATATATATATTATTTCTTTCAAATTCTTTATGTTTTATTTCTACTTATCTCAACATTTTACACCTACTATATCATATATATAATGTTATTTATTTTGGTTATTCCAATTTCTAGTATATTATTTATTTTAAATTTTTGTACATATACTTTATTGATTTACAATTTCATTTCTTTAATGTCATTTGTTTTTAGCTATTTCAAAACTTGTACATTTGGTTCGTATTTGCATTAATTGGCTTGTTTTTTTTTATTAGTTTTTGAATGTTGATAGTGATATTAGCATGATGTACAATAGAGATTATTGTTGTTATGTTTGTTTGTTTGTATTTATTGATTATTCATTATTCCTTAGTGTATGCCTTAGTTTACGATTTATCATTGCGCATTGTACATTATTATACAATCTTTTTTTTATTCATTCAAAAGATTTAAATATCAAAATTATTTTATACAAGTCTTTCAAAATAACGCAACACTCGGAATTTGGAATATCCTCGAAAAGATTGTGTCCTAACTTACTGGATTCCAATCTTTCTCGAGATTTAAGAAACCGAATATCCCTTTTAATTAAAACATAAATAAAAAGCTCATTCTCGAGGATTCGATATATGGTGTCCTAACGCATTGGATATGACATATTGTTCTCTCGAGACGAGGATTTTTCTAATAAATGAATAAAGGCAATATTCGATATTTAGGAATTTTGTGAAATCGAGCCCTAACTTACTGGGTTTTGATTTTCTCATTTGACCCAAATAGTCGGATATCCTTCTCAAATGCATAGATTTCAAAAGTCAAAAGATAAATTTAATTTTGAGGATTTAAAATGTTGCATTTTAACTTATTGTGTGTGACGATTTATTTCTTTGAAATAAGTGAGTCTCATCGTCAAATTCATTTTATTCAAATTTTCTTTTCAAAGGATCGTATTTTAAAATCTTTTCAAAATTTCGACATTAAGGCATGAAACAATCGATTCGGTACCAATTTTGGGCGTTACGAGGGTGCTAACCCTTCCTCGTGCGTAACCGACTCCCGAACCTATTTTCTCAAAATTCGCAGACCAAAATTGTTTTTAAAGGTAAACCGATCACACCTCAATAAAGGATCGGTGGCGACTCCCATTTCCCTTTTTAAAAGTCGATCCTCGTTTTTCAAAATTAAAAAAATGGTTTCGACAGCTTGGCGACTCCACTTGGTAAGATAAGAGAGTCAGGCCGTAAAATTGATTGTTTTTGTCTTATTTTCAAAAATTAAAAATTAGATTTGAAAAATTACGATCTTCCCTTTGCATTTGTTTGCATGATTACTGTAAATTGAGGTCTATATTTTGACATCATATTGCATAAAGACTATTTAGTCATACCCTTTTAAGTGGGAGTGAGAAGCTACTCCTTCGTGAGGTTTTCACCTCCGTGCAGGATAGTGGATCACTTTCGGAATACATCCGTACCTATGTCTTCGTGAGATTTTATCTCCGTGCAGCCGTAGGGAAATGTATTCCCCTGAAATGAACTCGGTCTGTATGAGCCTATAATGGCTGAGGATCGAGAAATCTGCTGGTTCGGGCACCTTGACTTTAGAACCAAACCTCATATAGTGGACTTAAGAACTTAAACTAGGTAGAGCCACTCCAAATCCCTAGTAGTTACCTGATTAGGTACTTTCTGTTTTCCTTGTTTACTTCTGTTTTGTACTAACCCCTTTTGTTGTGTTTCGATTGTGATTGCATTGCATTTGCATCTTAGGAAAGAGATATTGATTCAAGTTTGATTACTAACTTAGAAAGCTTGTCATGGAATACGGGTTCCTTGATAAAGTGGAAAACAATACGGTTGCCTGAATATATTATGAGAAACACAAGAAGAGCAATGGAAGAGTTCGTGTCCTTGCTTCGTGGCCTGAGGATTCAAGGCTAAGAACCTTTGACGTTCCAACCCCTTAAAGAAGCTGACGAGCCTTATGAAGACGGGTAGATGGTGTATCGCGACCAAGATCAAGAAAAGGAGCTAGCAATGGCATCTATTAGCGAGATTACCTCAAACAAACGGATGAAAAAAAAGATCGATATTGTCTCTTGCAATATAAGGGCAAAGCCGTACATGCCTCTGCTTTATGTAAAGGAATTTACTTTCTAGAAAAGTTTTCTAAAAGTAATTGAATCAAATTCAACGTCTCTTTAGGCATTCATTTCATACATTTGCATTACATGCATCAAAATCCTTTGAAAGGGTCTAATTGAGAAATTTTATTTCAATTAATCTGGAAAACCAACCAACCAACCAAACATCCTTACGGTACTCGTCACAAAACTAAGGAAATGGATCAAAGATTAGAGAAATTGGAGCAAATGAAAAAGGATATGCAAGAAAGATTACAAGTACAAATGCAAGAGCGGTTAGATAAAATCCAAGAAGACATGATGGAAAAATTGATCAAGGCTCAAAAAGATGCGATGGCTAAATTGACTCATCTACTGACTAAAGGTGTAAATAAGGGGAAAGGACCTATGGTGAATGATGAAGATGAAGACAAGTATAGACCTATCTATCCTCTAGGCTTTACGCCTCTACATGCGCAGACTCAGACCGAGGTACCACCGTGCAGATCCTCTATTTCCATTGGGCCTCAGAGGTTTCAAATCGATGTTTCATTACCGATGAACTTTCTGGTCGGATCAGGTCCTAACCCTGGTGGTAATCTGATTAATATTGGCATCCCAGATTTTGATGAAGCAGCTAAGGAAGGAAAGGCGAACGCAGAATTGCCAAAACAGTGGGAAGATAGGTGTAAATGGTTGGAGGAAAAATTCAAAGCCCTGGAAAGCGCCGATGTCACCATGGAATCGATGCAAAAGATCTAAGCTTGGTTCCAGACTTAGTACTCCCTCACAAGTTCAAGATGCCTAAATTTGAGAAATGTAGTGGGACTAGCTGCCCAGAAGCCCATATCACCATGTTCTATAGGAGAATCACTGGGTATATTAACAATGATCAGCTATTAATACATTGTTTTCAGGATAGCCTCATTGGAGCAGTGTCGAAATGGTACAATCAGTTGAGTCGTACAGAGATTGGTTCATGGAGGAACTTAGCACAGGCATTCATGAAACAATACAGTCATGTGACAGATATGGTTCCCGATAGAATCACTTTACAAAATTTGGAAAAGAAATCGAATGAAAGTTTTAGGCAGTATGCACATATGCACAGAGGTGGAGGGAGGTTGCAGTCCAAGTTCAGCCACCCCTCTTGGAGAAAGAGACGACAATGCTCTTCATCAATACACCGAAGGCTTCATTCATCATGCATATGTTAGGAAGTGCAACAAAAAGCTTTTCTGACATAGTGATGAATGGCGAAATGATTAAGAATGCTATAAGGACCGGAAAAATTGAGGCGGAAGAGAGTAATAAGAGATCAGTCTCAAGGAGAAAAGAAGATGAGATGAATAACATAGGTTACTCAAGGTCAGTAAGTCATCCAGGTAAAGGGGTCACTAGTCAAGAAGGTTCATTGAGACAAGAATCTAGAGTGAAACCAAGTACTGAGAAACTCCAGTTTACACCAATTCCGATGTCGTATAAGGAGCTGTATCAAAATTTTTTTAATGCACACGTTGTCTCCCCTTTTCATGTGAAACCTCTACAACCTTCATACCCCAACTGGTATGATGCGAACGTACAATGTGACTACCATGCGGGAATTAGGGGCACTCAATAGAGATTGCACTGCCTTCAAAAAGCAAGTTGAAAGACTCATCAACATGGGTATTGTCAAGCTTGATCGCCCATCTAGTGTAGAAAGCCCGCTATCCAATCATGATTGATAATGGAGTGAATGAAGAGGTGTTGGGAAACGTTCACATGAATGACATATTTGAAGACACGAATGAAAAGGGACCTTGTTAGATATCTACCCTTATAAATCTGGAGTGTTCTAAGCAATTAGACAGCAGAAGAAATCCCTATAGTTTTTAGAGCTTATTTAGAGTAATGTTCATAACATTTTGTTGTTTTTAGCCTAGAAATGATAGAAATTCCTTTGTGAAATAGGCTCATTTCTGAACGTTGTTATTTTAATGAAATACATCTTTGCAAGCAATTCCAAATTCTTTCATTCTTTTGAATTTTCTTCCAAATTATTATTCATTCATTCATAATCATATTGTATAAATAATTATTCATAAATTTATATATTCTTTTGTATATTCTTTGGTACTTATTATGGGTCCCTAGATATCAATTACATGAATGGCGCTGCTACAGACTTAGATTTTCCTTTTGAGCGAGGCATGTGTTTAGACGGATCTCATGACTTTGAGAATGACATAGATCGTAGCTTATCTCTGTACTTGTTGATGATGGTTGAACAAGAGGATAGACAGACCCTACCTCACAAGGAATCATTAGAAATTGTGAGCTTGGTGAATATTAGAATTGACCTGACCACAAAGATAAAGTGAGACCTCATTAAGTTATTCTAGAGTTCAAATATGTCTTTGTATGGTTCTACCAGGATATGCCCGGGTTAACCGCTGATAATGAAATCTACACAACAGCGCAATGTCAGACACTTGCAGTATGAACGATGCAATCCTTTGCCGGGGTAATGCCTTTCTCATTGACTCAGCATAGCTTTGCCCATTTGAAGTCGAGTTTCTATCCCTTCGAGATGTTGTTGGATTTTATCCTGATGGAAGAGGAAGATCAAAAGTTTTCAGTCGTAGTTTCGCCCCAAAAGGCTCTATCAAGGAAACCCGATATTAAAGAAGATTCTTCGAAAGGGATAACAAGGACTTGCCTAATCCCAAAAGTTCAGATTCAAAAAAAAAATCAAAGTCAAAAGCAAAAAAGAAAAAAAATCAATCAAAGTCAAAATAAAAATATGAAAAAGAGAAAAAAGAAAAGAAAAAGAGAGGCAAAGGCGAAAACCCGCAAAGGGCGCTTTGTGACCAAATGTGGTTTTGAGTTGAAAACCCAAAAAGCACGACTCAAATTTTGAGCAAAATGGGGCATGGACATCACCATTATCGAAGGTTTCTAATGGGCATTGCTTCAGGTTTGAGATCATTAGTTACTTTTTCAAACGGGTAGAGGCTGTTTCATGCGTCAATCTTATCATATGCCGGTATAGAATTACGGAGAAGACGATATCATGAATGTTAGTATGATAGCAGAGGTCTGTGATCAATTCAATCAGATACCATAGTTCATCACTGTATTGAATTGCGAAAAAATGACTGAGACTTGCAATAACCGACATGAGAAATTACCATTTGCCCTCATTGCTTTTTGAACATCTGTACTGGGTCAACACCTCTCTCTTTGGTTTACAAAATTGAGGTAGTTTTACCTATTGAAATCTCCTCTCTCCGAGTATTAGTTGAGCTAGAGTTAGATGAAGCAGGATGGATCTAATCGTGATGTGATCAGTTGAACTGAAGAAAAGAGTTAAAAGATATCCATTAGGGTCAGATGTACCAGAAGTAAATGATAGAGCCCATAATAAACAGGGTCGTTTCAGAGAATTCCACGATATGGCTGGATGTTGAAAAAGATCTTTCCTCAACGAAAGGATTTTAGAGGGAAATGAATGCCAAACCGGAAATGTCCCTATGTCGTAAAGAAGACCTTTTCCAAAGAAACGCTGATCCTGAGTGAGTTTGCTAATCCTATAAACTCGGATCTAGTTAAGAAATATTTTGTTTAAAGAAGAAGAAAGGATCAAGGTGGAAACCTGCAAAGGGGACTTTGAGTCAAAAAAAAAAGAATGAAAAATGAAAAATGATGAAAAAGTAAAATGGAGAGGTTAAGGAGAAAACCCGCAAAGGGCACCTTAGGCCAAAGGGGATTTGAGTTGAAAACCCGAAAAGGCCGGCTCAAATATTGATCAGAATAGGGCATGAAGTGATCGGAGCAACTCATATCTTGATCAGATTGGGGCATGTGGTAATCTTGTTATACTTGAATCAACAGGAAAGGGTAGGCGACAAAGCACTGTAGATATCCTAAACACATGTCAAACTCAAAATGGTCTTTAGAAAGTTTTTACAGAGAAATTCAAGCTGCGATATCTGGGGCACCTTATTCTCATATATTTATATTAAATTTGTTGTTCTTGGGATACTTCATTCTTTTCCAAAATACACATTCCCGATCAATTTCTTTGTTATCATTCTTTACTGTTTTTGGATAATTTATTCCTTTCTAGCTATGCTCAGAACCAACTTTATTCTTATCCATTATTATGACCCTTTTTGCAAGAATGTTGCATTGGAATAATGATTAATGGACTAATAAAACTTTCACAAAGGAAGTTTTGCATATTACTCTAAAAAGTTTCTAAATAATATAGGAACCTGAAGTAGGACTATTGTTTAGAGCACACCAAATTTAAAGGTTGGAAATTTGAGAAGGAAGAGTCTAATTTTAGATTTTTCTCTTTGGATTTTGTTGTCAAATGCATTGATTGACAAGATGCCATGTTGGTGACAAAGTTTAAATAAATAAGCAAGCAACGATCACCAGGCAAGAGGAAGAGGTTACCTTGGAGAAGAGAGCCTTCATCTGCGCATAAGTCTTTGGTACGATACCTTGAGAATGGTGTAAGGGACCAGACAGACTTAGAACTCGTATCCTTGAATTGTGATGGGAAAGGACTGAGGAAAAGCCATATATTTCTACCCTTGGGTTGCAGTGGGGAAAAATGGTACAAGTTGTGTATCCTAGTGGATTGAACTTTGAAGTTCATGGTGGGGGCCATATGATTAAGTGTTTCTTTGGAAATGCCAGCCGAGCAAGAAGGCATTGTAGCACGTTAGTGATAAAGCCTTAATAAACCTCGAACAATGATAACTTAAGCGATAAAGAAAGATCGTTGTCAAAAATGACATTCTGCAGTCATGCAAACATCATTTATACATACCTAGTTAGAAGCATTTGACTCATTCTGATCATGACGTCCTAATCACTAAACATAATTAAGTTCATAAACGAATTATATAGGTCATGTTCCCCAGAGAACAGATCGGTAAAATCACAAGTCCTATATCCCTAGCCAGTAGTGGAATAGGTTGGAAACTATAGATCTTGTCTCCCTAAGCAGTAGCGGAGCAGATCAAAGATGAAAAATCTTATCTTCAAGAGTAAGGAAGAAGATTTAAGGCATAAGTCCTATATCCCTGACCAACAGTGGAATAGGTTGGAAATTACAGATCTTTCTCCCTAAGCAGTAGCGGAGTAGATCGAAGACGGCGAATCTTATCTTCAAGTGTAAGGAAGCAGATTAAAGCTGATAATCCTATCTCCCTGAAGTTGTAGTGGAGGGGATTAAAGTAATAAATCTTATCTCTCTGAAGTTGCAGCAGAGTGAATCACATCGGGTCTTATCCCCATGAAGTTGCAGTGGAGCAGACTGAGTAAGCAGGTATTATCCCCCTGAAGTTGCAGTGGGGAAGATTGAAGATGACAAATCTTATCTCCCTGAAGTTACAGTGGAGCAGATTAAAGCCGATAATCCTATCTCCCTAAAGTTGTAGTGGAGCGGATTAAAGTAATAGATCTTATCTCTCTGAAGTTACAGTAGAGTGGATCGCATCAGGTCTTATCTCCTTGAGGTTGCAGTGGAGCAGACTCAGAAAACAAGTCTTATCCCCCTGAAGTCATAGTGGGGCAGACTGAAGAAGCAAATCTTATCTCCCTGAGGTTGTAGTGGAGCAGATTGAAGTCGATAATCCTATCTCCCTGAAGTTGTAGTGGAGTGGATTAAAGTAATAGATCCAATCTCCCTGAAGTTGTAGTGGAGCGGATCAAAATGATCTCATCTCTCTGAAGTTACAGTAGAGTAGACCACATCAGAATTACCTTTAAAGTTGCAGCAGAACAAGTTGAAGCTACAAGTCTTATTTCCCTGAAGTTGCAGGGTAGTAGACCTAGCATAGCAAAATTTTGTTCTTGGCAAAACTACAAGGTACAAATCCTATCTCCCTGATATTGCAGAGGAGTGGATCGAAGCACCAATGCCCATTCCTCTGAAGATGCAGCATGATGGAATAAGACTACTTGAAAAGAAGAGCACCAAGGTCCAAGCACGACCAGGCAAAATTGGTCCTTTTTTAGTCTTTGCTCTATTCTCGTTACACAACAATGAGCAAAGAGAGACAGCTGTAATAGGCCCAATTTGCCCGGGGCCCATTCAGAATAAGCAGAAAAACAAAAAAATGATAAATATAATAAGAGTCCAATACAGTCCAGTATTACAAGTTCAAATCCAAGCCCAGATTACATTAAGCCTCAAACCCACTAAACGTCAGTCCAAAAAAAATACCCAAAACCTCAGGCCCAATACACGATGGCCCGATTTGAAGAAAATGCTAGAAACCCTAGGCATTCAGCCCTAGCACGAGCGCTGCAACAGTAGCCTCCAGCGTTGTTCTCTCCAACCGCCGCAACAGTAGGCTCCATGCGCTGTGCCGAGCCGTGCCACGTCAACGTACAGCCTCACACCAGCACTGTACTTGCAACAAACAGAGGCAGACAGAACGCAACAAAGAAGAGCAGAAATCGACAGCAAATACTAGGAAAAAATGAGAAAAATAGAAATAGCAGAGAGAGAAATGCTTTTTTTTTCTTTCTTTTTTTTTATTCGGCTATATAAAAAGCCAATACAAACACTATAACGAGTATGCATATACAACTTAAGAAATCAAAAACAAAAAATTCAGAGAAATAGAGTTTTAAAGGTGATTTTGAATCGTACTTTCGCTAGTTTTATGTTTTCTTTTTAATTTTTCTTCGTTCTTCCCTTTTTTTACAGCTTTGCTCATTAATAGTATGAAATAAAAGGCAAAGAGAGAGGGGGGAGAGAAATTTACCTGGTAGCCGAGATGTCGTTCGCTCCGTCGCAATCGGAGTTGGACGAGGGATCTGGGCCTCCAAGCGTCGGTTTGCTGAGTGGCGCTAAGGGTGCTGTAGCTTTAGGTTTTTTTAAAAAAAATGAAAGGAAGCTGCTGATACTTTAGGGGTTTTTTAGTTTATAAGCACCCTAAGAAACGGCGTCGTTTGAGGCCGTGACCGGTGGTCTCAAAACGGCGTCGTATGATGCTAGCATCCACGTGGTGACCCGACCCGAGGGAAGGATCCGCGCGTTTCCTTTCAATGGCCTATTTGTGTGCCAGGTCCTCCACTTTTGCACTTTGGTTCAATCTAGTTTCTGTTGTTTCTTTAAATTGGGCCGTCTATTTTTCTTCGGGTTTCATCTTAGTCCACATGCAACACTACGTTTTGAGAAGGGTTGGGAATATTTCCCTTTTGAGCCCCCTTAGTTATTCGTGCGTTCAATGTGGTTCGCACCTCTTGTATTTATTTTTGAATTTGCTCTTAAATTTTAGTCTTGATTGCAAATTAGTCCTTCTGATTGTTTTGTTACTATTATTATTATCATTATAATTCAATTTCATTATTATTACTATTATAATAATAATAATAATAATTACTATTGTTATTATTACTATTACCGCTTTGTATTATTAATATTATTATATTTGATTATATTTCTACTTACTTTTTCTATATATAATTATTACCTTATTATTTATCATTATTTCAAACTATTTTTTTTATATCTCATATCTTCATTTAGCTTTACAATGAATATTGTTTCATTTTCTTCATACGAGTCCAATATAGTATATATCTTTAGCAACTTTTATTTTATAATATTCTTTTAAAATCCATTTTTTATATATTCTGCATGTAAATATCACGTAATAATATTCTTATACAACGTTATTTTTATACATATTCAATGTTTATATTAAATTATTTCATTATACATACATACCTATATAATATTCTATGGACTACAAGTTTTATATTTTTCTTATTTTTCTATATATATATATTATTTCTTTCAAATTCTTTATTTTTTATTTCTACTTATCTCAACATTTTACACCTACTATATCATATATATAATGTTATTTATTTTGGTTATTTCAATTTCTAGTATATTATTTATTTTAAATTTTTGTACATATACTTTATTGATTTACAATTTCCATTTCTTTCATGTCATTTGTTTTTAGCTATTTCAAAACTTGTACATTTGGTTCGTATTTGCATTAATTGGCTTGTTTTTTTTATTAGTTTTTGAATGTTGATAGTGATATTAGCATGATATACAATAGAGATTATTGTTGTTATGTTTGTTTGTTTGTATTTATTGATTATTCATTATTCCTTAGTGTATGCTTTAGTTTACGATTTATCATTGCGCATTGTACATTATTAGACAATCGTTTTTTTATTCATTCAAAAGATTTAAATATCAAAATTATTTTATACAAGTCTTTTAAAATAACGCAACACTCGGAATTTGGAATATCCTCGAAAAGATTGTGTCCTAACTTACTGGATTCCAATCTTTCTCGAGATTTAAGAAACCGAATATCCCTTTTAATTAAAACATAAATAAAAAGCTCATTCTCGAGAATTCGATACGTGGTGTCCTAACGCATTGGATATGACATATTGTTCTCTCGAGATGAGGATTTTTCTAATAAATGAATAAAGGCAATATTCGATATTTAGGAATTTTGTGAAATCGAGTCCTAACTTACTGGGTTTTGATTTTCTCATTTGACCCAAATAGTCGGATATCTTTCTCAAATGCATAGATTTTAAAAGTCAAAAGATAAATTTAATTTTGAGGATTTAAAATGTTGCACTCTAACTTATTGAGTGTGACGATTTATTTCTTTGAAATAAGTGAGTCTCATCGTCAAATTCATTTTATTCGAATTTTCTTTTCAAAGGATCGTATTTTAAAATCTTTTCAAAATTTTGACATTAAGACATTAAACAATCGATTCGGTACCAATTTTGGGAGTTACGAGGGTGCTAACCCTTCCTTGTGCGTAACCGACTCCCGAACCTATTTTCTCAAAATTCGCAGACCAAAATTGTTTTTAAAGGTGAACCGATCACACCTCAATAAAGGATCGGTGGCGACTCCCATTTCCCTTTTTAAAAGTCGATCCCCGTTTTTCAAAATTAAAAAAATGGTTTCGACAATCATTATGCTCTCCCAGGGTCTATTGTTTAAACAAGCCTAAATTAAATACTTAAATTGCTAGAATTACTACTTTTGTCCATCCACTATCATTTTCCACTAATTACACCATGTGGAACTACAACAAAAATGACCTTTAGCAACATCCATAAGAGTTTATGCAACGGTTTTGTGATCGTTGTGTATGTGATCGTTGCCTAAGCTCAAAGGCAACACTTATTTCATTTTAAACAACAATTTATTTTAATGTTGTTATTAGTATTTTAGGTAACGGTTTTTTTAATTATTAAATGCAACATTTATTTGAAAAAATACCGTTATTTTTTACGGTTAATGCAACATTACATGGCTAATACCTAAAATCAAAAGCAACACTTTTTGTTTTTAAGTAAAGATTTATTTTAATGTTGTTGTTAGTGTTTCACGCAATGTTTTTTTTTGGTACATGCAATATTTACTTGAAAGAAAATGAAACATTTTTTTTACCATTATTGCAACGTTATGAGAGTGTTACCTAAAAGTGAAAGCGAGCATCTTTTTCCCTTTTAAATAAAAATTATTTTAATGCTTTCATTGGTGTTTTAGGCAATGGTTTTTTATTGTAACACCTCTAACCCGTCTTTGTTGTTGGAATAGTGTTATGGAATATTATAGCATTTAACAAACCAAATACCAACATAACCATTCAATTGATACTTTAAATATCCAATATTCAATATCAATCATCAATCATAATATATATACAAATAGGGGCTTTAAAATGAGCTTACAGGACCTTAAAAATAGTTTGGAAACAATCAAAGACTAATCTGAAATAAAAAAAAATGAAAAATTTTGAAAACAGGGGTCACACAGGCGTGTAGCAGAGCCTAGGCCATGTGGCTCAGGAACATGGTTGTGTGGCCAAATCGTGTATAGTTTCAAAATAAGGTCACATAGTCGTGTCGCAAACCGTGTACCTGTTCATGTGTAAATCGAAATAGGGTCACACGGCCGTGTCACAGACCGTGTGTTCGTTTGTGTCCAAATCGAAATAAGGTCACATGACCGTATCTCCAAGCAGTGTAACATCTTGATGTTTTGTGGAAAAAAATGCATCTAAAAATCAATTAGACACACGAGCTTGTGAGGTAGCTGTGTGTGGCACATGGTCGTGTGACAGCTTGTGTCCTAGGCTGTGTGCACCTAAAATGGCTTCTAAAACAAGGAAAATCTCCACTTATCACTTGGGTACCAAGTTAAACCAAAACCAATCATTTACCTTCAAAACACACTCAAACATGCTTGAAATATACCAAATCATTCAACCAAAGTACCTAACCAATATGCCCTCATTGGCACCACATTTCAACAAATCAAAACAATTAAAATGAATATAATCAAACATACCAAAACTACTAAGGTAAACTTAGTTATAAACTTTGACTTCTACCAATTAATTGCTAACATATTTTAGGCATATCATGTATCAACTAATTTCAAGTAATCATCAAACATAAAACCAAGCATGTAACTAACTCATTCATGACAACATTTAGCTATAATGAAAGCACACCACCTTCAAGCTATCAACAATTTGACTATTACTATCACATTTAATACATAATTACATAACCATTAAAAACTAACATGATTGAAATCAACCAAAATAACTATAACACATCCTACGTACATGCTAAAACTAAAATAACCAACCACCAACACTTGAGATCGGGATTGCTGCTGGATGCTGAGTCGATGATTGAACCGCTAAGTACCTAACCTGTGCACGGGAAAAACAAAATCGTACGCTAAATATAACTCAGTAGTATTTTCATAATCTGAACATTAAAAGAAAAATATAATACATTTAAATGCTCAAATTAAGACTAGATGATGCTATGCTAATATCAATTCAAATGTGCAATTCATATAGACATTATTTTACCATATACATTTTACTAATGATAATACATGGCAAATTTAATTCATACATATTCATTCCCAATTTGGTTTCCAATAAACATTTGATTTCATATCACTTGTTATTTCAATAGCATTTTCATTTCAAAATTGTTAACTCAAGTTTACCATTTACTTCCCCTATTAACACAATTTGGACTCAAATAGATACACGGATCAAACCAACACACCAGTTTGACACCCAGTGTTGCATCGGATAAATTCGAAGAAAATATTTGCGCCTAACGCTAAAATAAGTTGACACCTAGTGTCTCATCGGTTATACTAAAGCAAATTAACACTCAGTGCTTCATTGACTCGTAGTTGAAGTATCTCTGAACTCTCCATGTCCTATGGCATGCTATATATATCCAACTTAACCTGAACAGTTAATTGGTTTTTCATTTCATATTTCAATACCAACAAATGTTTAAATTCACATTTATTTTCATCATTTATACATTTATTCACTTAATAACAACTATAGTACATATATTCAATTCATACATTTATAAAAATACATATATTTATCAAATATGCACAATTGAGTCCTCATAATAATCAATTGATTCAAATCAGCCCAATTGAACAATAAAATCTCACCTCAAATGCTTACCATGGACAAACAAATCACTATGTATCAAATTGTAAATCGGTTCGGATTATAGAAACACAAACCGTAAACTCTGAGCTATTCGTCGACAACCTTGTCTTTTCCCTTCTTTTTTGAGAAATCTGGGTCAACGTCAGCTACAAAATAAAATAAAAAACACATTGCATCAATACACAAACAATTTCACATTTAATTTCTAATTTATGCAACTTTTACATTTTATTCAATTTAGTCCCTAAAACCAGAACTAACATAACTTTCACATTTAACCCCAAAATTTCATACCAATTTCACCCATAGCCTAATTTAAGTCCCTATTTTTCATTTCTACACCAAAGTTTTAAAAAAAATTTCAATTTGGTCCCTAATGCACAAAATCAACAATTAATTTTACAATTTAGCCCTTTTCCAATTTTAAACATAAAGTCTATCAAAATAACACCTCAAATTCCAAATACTCATCAATGGTAACATCCTAGATCTTTAACAGCATAAAAAATTATGACACGAGTAAACTAGTTTGTGGTATTGAAATTCTAAAAACATAAAAATTATAAGAAAATGACTAAATTAAATTAATCAATTTAAGTTTGAAATATTTGAGCGGTAAGGCGGGACGTTCTTCTCTTCTCGCCCCTTAGGTTCGGCTTTTGCATGAAATAAGGATGAAATGTTTTAGTTTACTGCTCCACCAATTTGTTTTATGTTATTTTATTTTATTATGTTATTTTATTTTATTATGTTTTTGTAATTTTATTTATTTTAAGTAAAATGTTCAACATTTTAACATCTAAAACCATGTTGCCGTCCACTTAGATATAGAACATTGGTTTAATTATTTTATAAGTCCCTTAATTATGCTTTATTTTATGATTTAATTATAATTCAACTTTTGATTCTTACGCAATTTAGTTCTTATACCTAAATTAAGCACCAATCCAAAAAAATTTCTTAACCAAAATTCAATTCACCTCCAATTTAACTCCGTAAATATCTAATAAAAATATTTATGAATCCAGTTTACAAAAACGAAGCCTCGAAACTACTTTTTTCTAACACAATTAACTTTCAAGTCGTTACATTTATAATTAAATGACCCGTTTATTTGACGGAGTAACCAACTTTTTTTATATTTATTGCAACGTTATATGATGATTACCTAAACTAAAAAGCAACATTTTTTTTCTTTCAAATAACAATTTATTTGTCATTGACATTTTAGCCACAAATCCTTATAGGTAAATGCAACATTTTTTAAGGAAAAATTAACAACGCTTTGTGCAACATTTTTCCTTACATTTTTGCAGTATTCTTCTTAAAAATTACAAGCAAATATGAAAACATAAAATTCCCTTGAGCATTGAAGAACTATTAATAACTCAAATATGTCAAAACTTTCAAAAAGTACTCAGACCATATATAATAATATTTAAAAATATTGTTTTAAATTCTAAACTCACATAAAATAAACAAAAGAAAAACAAAGTTTCTTCAAAACAAAGAAGACAAGCAACCTTTTAGCAACTTCCAAGACTTGTCATTCCCTCATGCTTGGCAAACTTTAAAGAAAAAGTAATTTCAGTATGTGTAATAAAAATTTATCAATAACTAATGAAAATAGGAAATTATTTACCTCCATAAAATCAGATAGATGATGCTCTTCATTCAAATCTTACCTCTTTAAAAATATTTAAAATCAAAATGCAAGTAAAAAAGAAGTAAAATATGACAATCTCAATTCATTTTTCAAGTTCTAATCTAAATAAAATAATACCTAAAAAGGATGATGCATAGCTAAAAATTATGGAGCATGTCTAGTTGGTGTTCCATTTGGGGAACTACCGATATCATTGGGAGATTGAGCTCTGAACAAGAAATCAAACATACCTGACGGGATAACCAAGCTAGGATTGCATTGTCACAAAGCTTCTAATTTTGATTGTAGCCCATGTGCTATCTCTGACTTGTGTTGGTCTAGTTTTCTTTTTGTAAGTCTTCTTCTGCTTTTCTTATCTTGTGTTCACTTGCTCTTACTGAACTTTTGAGCATTATTGGAAGCAACTTTTTTCAAAAAATTGTAGTGACCCCTCTCCTATATAATCGAACACGTCCACCATATTCATTTCAATCATCTCATTGAATTTCTCATTAGCTAAGTTGCTCTCTCCTTATGTTTGTATTTGTGTTCTTCAAGCTTGGCCTGAATATTTCAATTAATATGAATTAGTTAGAATTAATTTAAACAATGACATACTAATTTGAAAAAATAAATAATATTGTAACTTACTATTTTTTCTGTTGTTTTCATCCAGTGCTTTCCCTTCCTTTGACTTACGAGTTGTAATAAACATCTCAATTTGTGAAGGTTGCTCATTACCCTCTATTTTGAAGCACATATATAAAATAGTATTATTTGGTATAAAATATACAAAGGAGGCATTTTACTTACCAATTTCTCACGTATTCTTGCAACCACTCCTGTGCGCGTATTCTTTTGTTTATCACGGTTTTCTTTGTTTTTTTATACTTGTTTCCTAGTGCGAGAAAAAACAAATTTATATTGTATTAAAATAATACATATGCAATAACTTTTATATGGAAACATATATAGTAACTTATACCCCGGAGTTTCCGATAATCAAGTAAGGCAACAAAGTGATCCATGAGAATACTGGAAGGACTTTGATAATTTCCTAAAATCCTTTTCTTGAGCTTTGATTTGTAACCTCTCCATCAATCTTTTACCGTATGGAACACCCATTCTTTTCCTTTATCAGAGACAATATATTTAGCCTATAACAATAATCAAAATTATAATCAAAACATAATATATTTTATTTTTAAGAGATAAGTCTAAACGACACCATATATTCACATATTTCCATAAACGTTCCTTCTTTGCTGGGGCATGATGCCAAGTGGTGCAAGTAAGGGGAACAAATTTTGAATTACGAGCCAAAGTTCCCAAAACCCTTTTGACAAAAAATCACAGGTTGAGGAGGAGAAATTCATTAATGTTGAAAAACGGATGATACAAGAGGAGCTTCGACTACATTTATTTAAATATTGAAAAATCTTATTCTAATCAATGTCAAATAGAAGAAGCGTAATTTTATACGGATTCTAGTTATGCCGCATGGTCCGTACACAGATTCCCTTTGTTTTACCACTGTATTTCTATAACAATAATTCAGGTCACACAACTCTAACAACATATTTTATCATCCCCAATCAGTTGTTCATTTTCAGAGTGAGTGTTTTCTTCGCGTTCCTTAAGAGTTCGTACAAGTATACTTTTACAAGTTGTCGAAGCTTCTAAGTTTTTTCTTTGAGGTAGCTAATTTAAAATATAGTAAAAATAAACCAAAGTTAAAAGTAATTTCAAAATAAAATTTAAATTTGAAATTAAGGTACATACCTTCATCTTCTTGAACTTGAGCAACATCCTCAACTTCAAGTTATGTTGAAGCTGAACATCCTCCTCCTCGTTAGACTAACATTTAGTGCCATTATCACTGTTCACTTTCCCTTATTTCATACTCAGGGTGTTCAGCATTTTGGCAAAACTTCTTTTTCCTAATGAATTGTCCAACACTGATCCCTTTACAATAATGTTTCCAATGGGTGCGAAGTTAACTCTTTCTTGATCCATTTTTTTTGATGGGGCAAGTGATAAATGTCTTGTGTTTATAATCAGACTTACAAAGTGCACTTCATTGGAACATCCCACTGTTTCTCGAGATAATGATTGCTTATATCTAATGCCAATAGAAGCCACGAATGGTATTGTTACTGGACTTTGAGGACGTTAAAAGAATCATTGTCACACATGTTTATTGAAAAATTAATTGGTACGGTATTAATATTTAAAAATTGAATTAAAATGTTTTTAAATAAAGTTTATAATTGATGTACACCTCGGGAATATATTAATTTATGAACTATTATGAATCACATGATATCACTCAGTGAAATTATGAATAAATGTTTATAAAATTTTATAAAATACTTTATTTAATTATTGAACCGATATGTTCATGTGATTCAGTAACAGTAAATAAATTAATGTAGGAGGAAATACATCAAACATAATCTTTTCATTTAAATAGCTAACTAACTAGCTATTAATTACACATTTTTTGCCTCATTTTTATGTGCAAAAAGATAATAGTTTTGCTCTATGTGAATAATAAAAACTGGAAAAGAAAAAAACAAAATTTTAAACAACACCAAAATAATAATAAGAAAGTAATTTATGACTGTAAGATTGAATCAGAGAGGAAAGCAAATTATGATGCAACGTAACGTATCCTTGAAAAATGACTCCTCCAAATATTTACACTCTGACATCTTCAGAGACAGCCTCGTCATTTGATCTTGCCTCATATTACCAACCATTGAAATCCATAGCTATGTCTCAGGCATCGCACTTGGTAGCAGTGAGACCATCCTCCGCAGGCGGTGGTGGTGACGAGCTTTCATCATCACCTTGACCATTCTCCCGTAAAGGTTGTTGCTCTACTAGTGCGACAGCGGCAGCTAACGAGTCGGCTATCGGTTTAATGACCAAAATGCCCTCGCCGACCGCTGCGAAGGTGAAGGTGATAAGGAACACGGTTACAGCAATTCCATTGTAGGTGGGCTTGTCTGGCCTCCAAAACGCAGACATTCCCATCAGCAGAACTTGCAATGGCAAGCCAATCAGGATGGTTAAAGCAAGGGCAAAGATACGGAGCTTGAGGGCCTTGTTGATTACTTGAGACACAACTTTCCAGAATGATAACAAGAAGCACAAAATAAAAATAACCCCAAAAAGGCCAAATAAAATGGTGCTTAGCAAAGGGTAGTCACAGAAAACCAAGGCTTCATTGCCGTGGTCCATGTCGGGGATGAACCAAGTCCGATGAAAAGGTTGGGGGAGACGTACCTTGAAACCACCGAGGAAGACAAAGTAAACCTGTAAAAGGAAAAGGGGAAGGCAAGAGGCGAAGACGTAGAAAACGCTGAAGAAGCTTTTGTGGGTTGTCTTCTTGACGGAGACATCCAGCAAGAAGAGTAGGATGATTAGGAACCCAGGCTCGAAGAAGCCCAAGGAGAGAACCAGGTGGAGTTTGCAGAAATTAGCTTGCTGGGGCAGCGTTAGCCTTGGGAAGAGAGGATACAAATAAAACCTGCGAAAGGAGGGCAGGCGTAGCACTTCGGTGAGGGACCACAAGATGATGAAGATGACAAAAAGGAATCGGACGGTCCAGAGAGAGTTGAAGTTCTGCAAATGACGGGAGCTCCTGGATTTGAAACGGAGGAGTAGTATGAAGCAAATAGAGAAAACAGACAAAACGAGGAGGGCAGCAATGAAGGCGACGTAGAAGAAATTGATGGCGGAAAAAAATATCATGGCACACAGGTACGTGGCTATAAGATATGGCAGTGGCGGAATTCGTTGGAAGATGTGTTAACTGTGCGGTGGTGGTGGAGGAGATGGCGGTGGCAGTCATAAAATTTGGAAGAAAGCGAGATAATAACCCAAGGCATAATTGGGCGGTCGGAAGGGGTATTGGGGGAGAGAATAGGGGTTGATTTCTCTCCCCTCTTCCCAACCGGCGGGAAAACAAGCCGGTGAGCACAACTAGATTAGGACTTTCTTGGGTTTGTCGGATCATAAAATGGTTTGACAATTTTTTTGTGGTGATATGTAATGCCTGCTTTAATTTCGGCTCTTTTCTGGTTTCTAGCTGTTATTTTTAGGACATGCACACAATTTTTCAGGGTTATTTAACCTTATAGAATTTATGTTTATTGTTTTCCCTCGAAAATAAATAAATTAGAAAGCTGTCAGCGGTTTGGACAATTTTATAGGGATTTTCATGGATATATGCCATTGGTTAACGATTGTAACAACAAACAGAATTTCTTCTACTGCTTTATTATTATTATTTATATCATTCTTTGGTTTCATGTTTGATGAGGCACCTCATCTTAGCTGTTCAAAGGAATAATTATTATTATTAATGGTATTGAATCTCTTCACCACCGTATCAAATTGATTAATAAGACCAAAAATTAATTAAGATGGTTGGTTGCTTAATTTCTTATTCACCTCACCTTGCTCTTTCAGTTTATCAAACATTTATGTACAATTTAATGCTCATCCAATCTTCTCAAATATCTGCAATCTCCCTATCCTCAAGCCCTCCCGTAAATGATATTTTACCTCGATATAGATTTTGAAATAAATATAAAAACATAATAATTTATTAATATTTAATATTCAACCAAAAACATCGGAAGTTAAACCCAAAATATTTTATATACATATTATAAAAAGTAACATTTTATCATATTTGAGTTTAAATTTAGTATTTGCTATCTTGTTTTTTACCTTGGTTGAGTAGAAAAATATAAGGATGAGAGAAAAGAGTGGGAAAATGGATACAAAGATTTTGAATGTTCTTGGTAGGAAAGAAAATTTAGAGAAAAAATTAAGTTGCTATCATAATAAGTAAAATCAATCTTTCCAAATTAAAATGATAAGGGAAGAGAAAATGAGAGATGTTAGAGTTGTGTGACCCGAATCCTTGTTAAACAAATAAAATATAGTGGCAAAATAAGAGGGTCTGTGTAGGGCTTAAGGTTGGAGGCTCCCACAATACGGACCATGCTGCACAAGTAGAATCCATATAGAATTACACTACTCTTATTTGACATTGATTAGAATAAGATTTTTCGATGTAGTCAAAACTCTTCTTGTATCTGAATTTCTCCTCATCTGCCCGTGGTTTTTCTCCCGAAAGGGTTGCCACATAAAATCTGTATTTTTTAGAGACTTTGTATGTTAGTACAAAATTATGTATTTTTCAAAAAAAATCTCTCATTTTTCAACTCTATCAAGTCAAGTAATAGATTGAATTTTTTTTTTAATTTTCCTTTTTTTCCTACCAAGTACACCAATTTGCTTTTAACTCTTACCAAGTAAAGCTTAAAACTTACCATGCTAAACTTCAATATTTTTTTATTCATCTTTACTCGTATAGTACTACTCAACTATAAACAAATAGTTAGGGTTGAATCTAATTAACTAAGGATCAATCAAAATCTTTCTATTTCAATAATGTGAGTGAAAGACCTTTTAGTGAACATGTTGGCATGTACAGAAAGTCTATATATTCAATAAACTTTAGATGATAAGTTAAAATAAAGACTAATTACCTCTTAAATTGACGATCCAATAAACTATATATTAACATATAGATAAGAATGATCTGAATCTGACTTCATTGATTTCACCAACAAGATAATAAAGGCCATGAAAAGTGCTTCTAAACGATAACAAGGAACAGAAAAGCTACCTCTCTTTCAACATAAAGAAAAGCAACAGCTGAAATGGAATCTATTCTGTAGAATATATATTATATATACACATTCTTGAAGCTTCAGATCCCATGTTCGGCTCTCTGTCCTCCACTAAACCCTCAAAAGAATGCAATTTCTATGTGAATGTTTGCCAACACATCCATGATATATGAAGATGATGCTTCATCTGCAAATCAACTTGCTACCTATCTCGAAACTCCTTTTGGTTTTCCATATAATAATATTGTAGCAACAAGGAAACTTACCAGCTCGTTGTTTTCCTTTTTTTTTTTCATTTTCCAAAGAGACCCTCTATTATTGGCTGATAATGAGAACTTAATTAACCCCTAATTAAGGGTTTGACTTTTGGGACTTGGATCAGTTCCTCAACTCGATATGA
Organism: Gossypium hirsutum; assembly: GCF_007990345.1. NCBI lineage: Eukaryota > Viridiplantae > Streptophyta > Magnoliopsida > Malvales > Malvaceae > Gossypium > Gossypium hirsutum. Next base: position 32,543,874 of record NC_053444.1, read on the forward strand.
GACAGGAAACTGACAAATTAGTATTATACCTAAAACGACATGAAGACAGGTAGGGGAGAGACTCACAAAAACACAAGTAGTCATTATAACTGGAGAGTTGAAAGAACACATACAATCATCTTATAGAAAGAACTATGATGAAAATTAACCCTTGTCTGTTCAGACGAAAACAAGCCCACAGCGTCAAAACTTCTCATCATTACCCCAATCTTCTGCATGTCAATTACAACAACCTTAGCTTCTATGAAACAAAAACCCTTGTAATAAAAAACGAAAAGGCTAGAAGAATAAGTAAATGATTATCCACCACCTGGATTAACACTTAAAATCATGCACCGATGATGAAAGCTAAGATGGAGCAGTAAGTGGAAGCAGTAATTAAGGGGAATGAAGCCTGGTCCAAGAGCACAGATGGAAATTTAGGGTTAGCAAGAAAAGGTGTCCTTGAACCAGGCAACATTCCCCTCAACAAGAAAAGCTTCCCCATGCTTATCAACAGCAACATTTTCTTTCTGTATGTGCACAAACTTTCTTCTCAATATAACCATTCTTTCGCGGGTTTTGTGCGATACTAATCTTTGATGATGAACATAATCATTTGGTTTTTCAAGAGAAAGTAAAAGGCGGTGAAAGTGAGAGAGATGGGGTGGGTTGGGTCAGCTTTTTCTTTGGTACGCTTAAAATATGTATATATTCCTCTATAAACCCTAATTAATATATATGCACAGACAGATGACAGAATCCTGTAAAACATTGCCGTTTGGATTCGGTCATTATTATCTTCTTAATTATTATTGGAATTGTGGGCTCTTGTTTCACTAAAGTTTAAGCAGTTGAGACTAGACGTAAAATTGTCAATAATCTATGAAAAATTGTTTGATAGATATTTATACTCCACCATTATAGGTTTGATAAATATATTAGATATAAATAAAAAGTTAAATATATAAATAAATGTGAAATTTTTCATATCTTCAAATAATTATTTATGATCTATTTGTTTTTAGATATATAATATCTGTAACACCTCTAAATTTGTTAGACCATAAAATTAATAATAAATCTAGATAGTGTAGGATTAATTTCTTGATAAAAGGAGAGGGTTGAGTGATGCTAGGGAAAGTTGAAATAATAAAAAGAATGATGTGATATCTTAATTTGAGCTAGGGACTAAATCATAAAGATATGAAAAGTTTTGGGATTCAAGTATGAGTATCCAAAATTTGAAGGGTTCAAGTATAAACACGAAAAAAATTGAAGCACTAAAATTGAAAATAACCCAATCTCTTATGAATGCAATTAGTGCACAAGGACCAAATTGAATAAGTGAAAAATATAGGGGACTAAATTGTAATTTTACCAAAAGTGAGAAGTGATTTAAGGATGGAGTTTTGAAGAAAAATAAAGGGTAAAATGGTCCTTACCTAAATTAGATAATTACATGGTGTAACAAATAAGGAAGAAAAGTGTTAAATTATGATTGGTTGAATATTTTATTATTTTATAAGATATTTTAATATTTTAATTAACTAAATTAATGAGATATTTTTATAGAAAAATGTAGAATTTTCTTTCATCTTTCATGCTTCTCACGTTACTATTTATATATATATGAAGAGGAGGTTTATTTTCTTACATTTTGGTCCCTTGCCATGAAATTTCACTATTTCTCTCAAATTTCTTGAAAGTTTCCATAGTCACTCAAAAGAAGAAATGAAGTAGGGACACTACAGAGTTAGAATATCATTTTTGGGGATGAAAGTAGAAAAGACAAGAATGGAAGTGATAAAGAAATAAAAAAGGAAGTTATTGTTAAAAGGAGGTAAGTGTTCATTTTAATTTCATTGACATTTCAAAGTAATAAGTTAAGGATTGTACTAAATTGAGTGTTTAATATGTGAATTTTATTTAAGTATTGGTGATGGAAAGTATATTATAAATTGTAATCAATAGATAGTGATATAATTTGTGTTATGAGAAGTAATGATTAAAACTATATGTTAATGATATGTGAGCTTTAAGAACTATATTGAATAATAATTCAACAGTGATGATATACATTATCAAGTGACCTTATAAAACAATTTAATAGTTGATAGGTAAAATAAATGTTAAGTGTTGGTATGAGTGATATAAATCATAATAAGTAAATAAATTCATTAAAACAGTTTTGAATAGTAGCAGTAGTTTAACTTTGAAAAGTAACAAAAAATTGTAGAAATCAATTTAGAGATTGCATTAAACATGGAATTAATCTTATTGAGTCTAGTTTTTTATAAAATAAATGGTGTAAGTAAAGGAATTTTAGATTATGAGATATATGAATTTTTGTGAGACAAGGTCAAAATGACTTCGGGTTTTCCTATTTTGACTTTGAAAAATTATTACAAAGTGTAAAAAAATGTTTAAGAAATGAAATTTATATGCTTAAAAGATGATGAGTTTATTTTTAAGGGAAATAAATGTAAACATTATACGAATATCATACAAAAAGATAATTTACTTTTAGTGAAGAAGGTCAAAGTTGCCTAGCAGCAGAACAGGGGAAAATTAAAAAAAATACTGTATTAATTAGCTTAAGTGGAAATTATGAAATTTTTATGGTAAATAGTTCATTGAGTCCAGTTTCAAAAGCAACAAGCAAATCCAAATTGTGTATTCTGTAGGCCAGGATATAAAGAATTTAGTGACTACTACTCAAGTAGACAACCTTGTTAAAAGAATATTTGTAATTAGTAAAATCATAATTAATGTTACATATAGACATGCTATACTAAAAGCCATAAATTCTCATATGAGTACATGCACTTATAGGATGTGGAATGGAAAGGAGGAGGAGGAAAAAAATAGAAGAGTTGTAATATTAAGAAGTTGTTATAAGTGATGAAATTGCTAATATATAAGAGAAGTTTAAATGAATTGTTGATACATTAAGTGAATAATTGTTATATGATGTATTAATAAGCTTATTTGTAAAACTTTAATAGTTGTGTTAATCTTATAAATTTGATTGAGAATCATATGGTGTTGAAACTGGAAATAGATACATGTGGATGATATGTTGAGTGAAATTGGTTGGATTGTGATATATAAACTTGATTGTAGGTGTTGAGAAATGATAGAATCGAAGTTAATTGGACACAGAATCGTTTACCCTGTTGCAACGAGCTCAAGTCAGTGGGTGACGTCGCAACGAGGAACCCCCAATGTTGCGACGTTGGCTCGTGGTTTTGAAAACTTTGTAATTCGGTCCTGTCTTCAATCCAATTTTGTAATTCTAGATCAGATAGAATAGGAAGAGCTTGATGAAAAGGTCCTGTCTGCAATCCAATTTTGCCTTATGAATAGGGTATTGCAGGTGGTATTGATGGAGAAAACTTCATGTGCCTTGTGGAAAAGGTTAGAAACTCATTATGCGACTAAGTCTATGGCTAACCGTTTAGTGTTGAAACAACATTATTTATGTTTCGCATGAACGAAGGTGAGTTTTTTAGAGATCACATTAGTCAATTTATTACTCTTTTGAATGATTTAAAGAATGTTGAGGTTAAGATTGACTATGAAGATCAGGCTGTGCTATTATGTCGATACAAGCACGGATGGGGTAAAATATATTAAATTTCATTCACTGAGGTTGTCAATTTTCAAGTTTAAGAAATCAATAGACTTGTGATGACTTTTTGGATTCGATCCAAGCATTTATGGGTTGAGATATCATCATGGCATTCGAAGATATATCTCTTAGCTTTGAAACGCACTTTGAATCACTCGATTTTGAGTTCGAGAGCTCAAGTTATGACCGTTTTAGTGAAGACTGTGCGAGTAGAATTTTTGGATGAGATTATAATGGAAATTATGAGTTTCGGGCTTTTAATTTGAGTTTAAATTATATTGGCTTTGGTTTTTAGGCTTAATTTTTGTTCTATATGAGCCAAATATTGTATTTATTAGGTTTTATTATTTTATTTATTTATTTATTTCAAAATTTGGATATTGTTTAAGTATTTTAAGTTGCTTAGGAGTTTTATGTTTCTTAGCCAAACAAGAAAGTTTAAAAATACTTACTGTTTAGATTAATTTGAGTTTTAGTATATTTTAGAGTTTTATTAGCTAGCCTATATAAAAGTTTCTTCATTGTTCATTAAGCAGACAATTTGGTTTTCATTAATAAAGTTACAACTCTAGGAGTTTGTTTCTTTGTGCAAGATTTCTTTCTTGTGATTTTTTAGTAGTTTTCTTCTCGCTTTTCTTCAAGGAGTCATGGGAATTCATTCTTCACCCTTTAATTTGCCAAGGATTATTTCTTGGAGGGTTGATTAGAGCCATTAATTGAGTTTGTTGGGATTTATATCTCAAAGGATTTAGTTGGACATTTATCCTTCTATCCATCATATCCATCGGTTTATCATTTCATCTTTCACTTTAACTTAATCTATCTTTTCTCTATTTAGTTATTATTTTGAATATTTATCCATTATTATTTTTATTTTTTTATTTCCTTTGTTATTTTCTAAATTTATTTGGTTTCTTCTTTTCAGGTCACATCCAAAATTTTCCTTTTCAAGTCGAACAACTTAAATTCGATCCTAATCCACTTCCTTCGCTTCAATTCCTTATCACTTGTGTTCTTTATCCTCTTCATACAAGTCTTTCAGGGAGACCCTGATTTATGACAGAGACAAACTCTTGTTTGAGGATGTGAATGGTCATCTGTTGAGTAAAGACAGACTCAACAATGAGTTTGGTTCAGATAGCAAGGTAGATAGACAAGTTTCTGTTTTGGTAGCATCAAAGAATCTAGACAAAATGTGTCGCTATTGTAAGAAGATGAGATTCTACAAGTTTCTGTTTTGCTCTCATTTTGTTAAAAGGTAAAATGACCAGCAGTCTTTATATTCTGGAAGGTTCTACAGTGACTGATGAAACCGGACGTCCCTTGTTTGTTATGGAGTTGCAGTCAACTTGTTTGGAGCAGAGGCAACTTGGTCATAGAAGGGAAAAATGTATGACCATTTCATTAAAGAGAGATTCTTTTTTGGATGCAGGTTTTGAAAAGTTAGGGCACTGTATTCGTGAAAATCAAACCCGTTTTAGTTTTGATTTGGCAGTGCACAAGTCAAAAGCTAAAAGTCTTCCTACTTCTATGCACAGATTCAACTCAGTTAATTGCCTGCATAGTTCAAGATAGGCATGTGGTGGGTTTTGCCAAAGATGGCATTATGGAAATACGAGTCAAGGTGGAGATTTGTTGAGGATGCCTAATATTTTAGCCAAATTTGAGAGGTAAGCTCCCAGTTAAACTCCTATTAGTTTAGAATATTTTATTATTATTTGATCTATGAATTTAGTCTATAAATAGACTCTTTTATAACCTTAGAAAATACACCAATTAAAATATTAGAACTCATAACACTTCTGGAGAATTTTGTGTTTACGTTTTGAGGGTTCTTTGTTTTTGAGTTTCGAGGTTTAATTTTTATCTCCATCTTTTGTACTATTCGTTCTTTTGCCATTATAGTAAAATCATATTTGTCCATAGTTTTTTTATTCTCTTTGGAGGGATTTTTTCACGCTAAATTTGTATTTAATTTCTTAATTTATTCTACTATTTTTTACTTATTTATTGTTTAATTGGGTCAATCCCCAACAAATTTTGGCCAAAGTTTTTAATAATTTTGTTTATTCTTAATTATTTGAAAAGTTATTTGTTAATTTGTTTATAATGTGTATTAATATGATTTACTCATAATATATCAATTTATCCACTTTCAAGCTATCACTAGCAATTTTTAAAGTCTTTTCTATTAAAATTTAAAGTTAAAGTCCTTTAGAACTGATCCTCTTCTCTAAATTTGAATGAATGAAAGAAAGCACTGACACTTACTGGTGTTAGACTATTATTACCACTGTACTTCTTAATAATGAGATTTTAAATTTGATTGGTAGCATCTGCACGATCTAATTCCAATCTTCAATGTTCTATTTCAATGACCAGACCAACATAACTGCAATTTTTATAGTAATTTAACTATAAATTCAAATTTAAAAATATAAAGTAGTAAAGAATCTAATTCCCTTTTCTCAGAAATTTTAGAGATCAATCATATCAAAGAAATACTTTTTTTTTAAATTTACTTTTAAAAATATAAAATAGTAAATAATCAAATCCATAACATAGTGCCAAAAAATATAAAAACTAAAAGAAATTAAATTATTTTTAAAATAAGCACAAATTGAATCTAGAAAAGTATTTGTTAAGTTTCATTTGAATATGAACATTCACTTTTTTTCATATATATATTTTGAAATTATAAAAATTATAAAAAATTAAAAATTATTAAAAATAATAAAAATTTATAAAAATAATTTATATGTTTATATTTTAAATAAGTAAACCAACATTAACAACTTATATCATAAAGTCAAGATTAACATTTTGTTGTTATATATTTTTCTCTCATTTTCAATTTGCAGTTTGCCAAATAATTTAAGAAAATGAGAAAATAATTTATATAAAATTTTATAACTATAATTTGTTTTTTTATAAAATTTATGGTTTTTAATTAATTTCTAATAATTATTATAAATTTTATTTTTTATTTTTATAATTTTTTATGCTTTCTTTAAATTCTAGAATGGATCTAGATAAACTAGTATCTAGATTCAAAAAATGAACCTAGACAACCATTTGTTCAGATTCATTATGTACTTATTTTAAAAATAAATTTTATTTTTTAATTTTTTACTAACCTGACACTACCATATCAACAAATGGCGATGACATGCCATTGCCAAATTAGCAAATGGTGCTAACGTGTTTGTTATTGGTCATGTCAACGTTTTCATTAAATACTAATGGTTAATGTTTGTCAAAGGGCCTATTTAGCCAGTTTTTGTTGGCTCAGGGGCTAAGTGGATACAAAAAGTACAGAAGAGTTTAACTGATTTTTTGAAAAAGTTTCAGGGCTTATTCACTAATAAGCCAAGATTATATCATTTATAAGAAATGTTATGAAAGTTATCGGTCACTTCAATTTTTTTTTATAAATGTTATATATTATAAACATTTATATTATTTTTACCTAACTTACACATTATAAAAATCATTTTCACCTAGCATAAGTCTTTCTTCAAATTTGGTTTATATAAGTTTTATAATCAAAGCTACATAATGGTTACACCATGAATCCAAATATTATGTGGTAGATGCTAGTTTTGCAAATACAAAAGGTTTCTTTGCATCATAGCATGGGTTATGATATGATACCATCTCAACAAATGGAGCCAGACACAAGTAGTATATACGACTCATGAACTCTTTAATTTGAGACATTCAAATATTCAAAATGCAGTTAAGAGGACATTTTTTGTTCTAAAAAATATTTCTCATATTAGCATCATCTTAGTATAGCAAAAGAAAAATAATTTTGAATAGTAAATGAAAGAAAGAGATCTTACAAATATTTTTTGTTAAAAGGTTGGATCGTACTAGCATGTTACATACTTTATAACTTCATTTTTAAGTGGAATTGAGATGATCCATACTTTGAACAGTAAATGAAGGAAAGAGATCTTGATAATCTTATTGATAAGATTCAGATGATGAAGAACTCTAAGAAGTGTATATTAAATATCAAAGAGGGAATAACCTTACAAATGTAGAATGCTAGAAAAATTAGATAAAATTGCATATTATGTTTATTTTTCTTGTTATTTGTTTTACTAATTGTATATGATTATTTGATTTTATTTTTAGGTACTTGTTTAGAAATTCTTTTATCATACTAATAATTTTTTTATAGTAATTAATATATTTTTTAAAAGAATTAATATATATAGAGAGAGAGAGGTAGGGGTGAGCATTCGATTAAGTCGAGTCAAATCGAGTCAAAAAAATTATAATTAATCGAGTTGACGAATCCTATTTTAGCAACCGAACTCAATTTAAAAAATTTTCGAATTGAGTAAAAAAATTTCGAGTCAAGTCGAGTCGAGTTAACGAATCCTATTATTTATACTCAATGTTGCGTTTACATGGACCGATTATTTAACTAGTAGTTGAAGCACAAAATTATTTAAATACTTAAGCAATATAACGATTTTGCCTTTTAACTTAGTGGGTAAACATTTATCAAAATGACGTAGTTTTGCCTTTTCTTATTCGGATTTTCGAATAACTCAAATTGTGTAATTTATATTCAAGTTAAACCAAAAATTTTGATTTTTTTATTCAAGTTGATCCAAATAACTCGAATAACTTGAACTATTTAATTCAAAATTTGAATTTTTATCGAGTTTTTCGAATCAAATCGAATTTTGCTCACCCCTATATAGAGGTACATGAACTTGACAACTTATACCTACTTAGTATCTGAACTTTTTCTTGAAACTAAGTGATACCTAAATTTGGAAACTATAAGCCAATTTAGTTATTCTTTTAGGTACCTAACTAACATTGTTAAAATATGCAAACGTCGCGTTAACATTACACTGACAATCAATAACATGGAGACACGTGGAGACCTCACATTTTGACACATGGAAAAAAGAATTAATTTTTTTATAAATATTATATTTTTAATTTTTTCCACGTGAAAAATGTGAGGTTGCCATGTGTCACCATGATATTGGTCATTAATTCTACGTCAGCATATTTTAACAATATTAGTTAAGTACCTAAAAAAGGTGCCAAGTTGGCTTATGGTTTCCATGTTTAGGTACCAGTTAGGTAAAAAAAAAGTTTAGGTACCAAGTAGGTACAAGTTGCCAAGTTCAGATACCTTCGTATATATTATTAACCCTTTTTAAAAATATAAATTATGTAATTGTGTAATTATAATTTGTACTACCAAATATGATATAGGGAATGATGGAAAAAATACAGTTTGAAAACGATTTTCTTGCACACGGAAAAATTAAAAATTTTAAAATCGAGTCATTTTGTGATATTTATAGCAGTAAACCCTTTACTGAAATTGCATCTATGTTTTCAACTAGGCATGTAACATCCCAAACTCGGCCTGGACGTTATGGTCAAATCTGACGATGTCACATGATAGTGTGTTTGAAAACTAATGCTCGTGTTAAAAAAAACTGTAACTTTGCTTAAAACATTTTCCATTTAGATGTCGTCGTTGTCTTTTATTAATCCTAAAATAGTGGTTTTCTATTCAGTCATTAGTTTCCAAAATATTGTACGTTGCAGTAGCTTTTTTTAAAACAGTTTACATATTTGTGCGTATTTTGTTAAAACGTTTGATTGATTTTGAAAACTCGAGTATCTCTACTACTAGCAGTTGTAAGTCAAAACAAAATAAAAACCTCAATTTAAAAGTAAAAATTCAAAGAGGCCATTATTACAGTAAAATACCCCAAAAATAAAAGCAAAATTATTATTAAGTACTAAGTCGAATAAAATAGGTCGTGTGACCACCATTGAGTCCCTCGTCGCACCGATCCACCTATGTCTGGGGATTACCTGTACAATCAAATCAGAAAGGTGAGTTTAGGAAAACTCAGTGTGTAATCCCATATAAAGCAAACAGACAGAAAGCAATCACAGCCTGAGTCTATGCCCTTTACAGTATCAGTGACAATATCAGTTTGGGCTTTCGCCCATCTCAGCACAGAAGCAATCATGTGTTTGGGCTTTGGCCCATTACAGTAACAATAATCAGTAAAATAACATATTACACAGTATATAGGTCCTACTCAGCCAGCCTCTACATTCCATCTCCGTCTAACTCTACACTCCATGTGAGGATATAATCAACCCACCCATCCCTACACTCCAAAAAGTACTGAATGCGGCACTAAACAGTAGTTCGCAGCTGAGCTGCTAGAAAATTAGGCTTGATGCCTTTCAGTACACTTCCTCCGATCAAAATAAACCCCCAACCCAAAGCAATGCAGAATACAAATATGATATACTATAACATAATATCATGCATGTAATCAGGGCATACAACATCAAATCAGTGGATCATCATCATGCTTATTCATATCAGTCATACAGTCATTTCAGTCAATTAGGGGTCTAGATAAGCTTACCAACCCTACAGTAGGTCCACAGTAGACTCGGGAGACCTGTGCAACCTTAGCAGTCAAATAGTGAAAATGGGCCCACAAGCCCATGTTGCATGCCCATGTGGGCCCACACGCTCGTGTGGCTTACATGGCCCAAAATGAACTTGGCTGTATGGATCACACAGCCTAGCCCAATATTCCCACACACCTATGTGGGGCCCATACGTCAGTGTGGCCCACGTAGCCCAATTTGGCTCAGCCCATGAATTACACATGGCCAGCCTCATTGATCACACGCTCGTGTTCGGTCACACGGCTCACCACACTAGCGACCGTACGTCCGTGTGGCGTCGACCTTCACCTACACTTGACCGAACAATCACCAATTATTCACTTAGACATTTACTCAATCGAATACACACAAGTTGACCAAGCGTTGAACTCACAACAACATTACCTTCGATCAAATAAAGAGGGAGGTTTCGCTCACTTAAGACGTCAATCAAAGACCTCCAGCCTTTTGGTCAACTCCTAATCAACCAACAGAAAATCCCTTTAAACCACTTAATCAAACAAAAGTTAATCAAGAAGTAGAAACATAACTTACCGTACCACGAAAACATACGCTTACTCATGGAACGACTGAACTCAAGGAAGCAAATAGGAAAAGAAAATAGGTGAGAGGGTAAAGAACTTTCGATAGAAATTTTGGCAGTAATTTGACAATAAAGAGAATAAATTCAAAACGTCAAAAGATTAGGAGCAACCAAGATTTTGGAAAAGAAACAGTTATCATTCGGATTGGGAAGAAAAACAAAAAGAATAAAAGATGAAAATAGAGAGAAAAAAGAAAAGCAGAAACGACAAAACTATCAGAAAATTGGGGAATGAGAGAGGGTAGCCAAAATTGCCACTACTAGTTTCGATTCTATCCAAATTCCTCCATCCAAATCTACACAAAACACTCCCCTCAATCCCAAAATCCCTTAACAACTGAAATTCCCTCAACATCCTCCTAAAAATCGGCCACAAGATCCCCACACTCCTCAAACACTCAAAATTTTACCACATTTCGAACTCTTTCATGGTACATGTACTAAAAAACATTCCCCTTGTACGTACAGAGATTCGAACTCAAGACCCCTAGCACTCCAACACACCACTTAACCACCAGACCAATAAACTCATTCTAACATATTTTTCCAATATTTATTTTCAAGCCCATTGGCTAAAGATAGGGGTTTATTCAATTAAAAACAAAAATTTGCCCAAGCTAAGGCTTGAACTTGGGACCTCTCAGACATTCCCAGAACATATAACCACTAAAGCTGACAAATATTTTTGTCACAAACATAGAAAATAAATATATAAGAGATTTTTGGGGCGTTACAACTCTACCCCCTAAAAGAAAATGTCGATCTCGAAATTTTACCTGATCAGAATAGATGGGGACACTGCTGACATATCGCATCCTTAGGCTCCAACGTAGCCCCCTCGGTGCTATGATTATGCCAGAGAACTTTAACCAGTGGAATAGACTTCCTCTTCAGAACTTTTACATCACGATCCAGTATCTGAACCGGCTCCTCCTCGATAGTCAGATGTAGTCTAACCTCAATCTCCTCCATTGGAACAATATGCATGGGATCAGAGCGGTAGCGTCTCAACATAGAGATGTGAAACACGTCATGAATCCAATCCAATCCAATTTCAGAGGTAACTCCAACTGGTAAGCAACCGTTCCCACTCGCTTAGCACACGGTAAGGTCCAATAAATCTAGGGCTCAACTTGGCCTAGCGACCAAATCTCAGTACCTTCTTCCATGGTGAGACCTTGAGAAAAATGAAGTCTCCCACTGAATACTCAATCTCTCGATGTTTCAGATCTGCATAGGACTTCTGCCTGTCTGATGTCGCCTTCAGTCGGTCTCGAATCAACCTAACTTTATCCTTGATATCAGAAACTAATTCAGGGCCCAGAACACGTTGCTCGCTCAGCTCAGTCCAACATGAAGGTATGTGACACCTACGACCATATGGTGCATTGTAGGGTGCCATCTGAATGCTAGACTGATAGCTGTTGTTATAAGCAAATTCTGCTAGCGGCAGGTAATCCTCCCAACTGTCTCGGAAGTCAATCACACAACTTCTCAACATATCCTCCAATATCTGAATCACCCTCTCTGACTGACCGTCAGTTTGAGGATGAAATACAGTACTAAAGTCCAATCTTGTACCTGTAAACGGAAAAATATATAGGATTTTTCCTATATAATTCATCACCTTTTTACTTAAAATTGTTGTTAAAACCAAGTAATTGTTTAATAAATTAATGAAATATGTGAAAACATGAAATTAGGACATAAAAATTATTAAAATGTGATTTTATGTTTTATTATATAGTTTTCATGCATAAAATGACTTATTTTATATTAATTTAAGCATATTATATTTTTAAGCTATGAAGTGGGCCATGCATGATTAAATTAAATAATAAAATATAATGTTATATTTTAATAATTTATTGTAAATATTTCATTAATAAAATTGGGTTTAATTAATTAAGTAAATTGATTAATTAAAGTGGTTAAATTAATTCATTTGGTCCTTTAAACTATCTGCTATTTTTGACAGGTCTGAAAGTTTTCTTCTAATTGTAAAACCGTCTAAAGTGGGGACCAAGTCAACCCAATTTTCAGCAGCACATGGCTGATTATAAACCAATTTTTGGTTTAATTATACAAGGCCCTTGAAGAGTTGAAGAAATTAGAGATTCACCTAAAGATTTGTTGGAGACCGAGTCTTAGTCCTGAGTTGTTGTGGCATTCAAATTGACCAAAAATCAAGGAAAAATCAGTCACATTTCCTCAATTCATGGTCGGCCACTCTTGGAGAAGGTTTCAAAGGATGGACACTCCTAATTTTAGCAAACTAGCTCCCTTGCCTCACCTATAAATAAGAGCTTATTTCTCACTTTATCCCTCATCTCATCATCCCTCTCATCTCTCATCCTCTCTCTCAACTCTCTTAGCTCTCATGCCTATTATCATCCTTGCATAAGGATTTTACCAAATTAGACTCTTAAAGAGCCTTTGGTCGGCTACCTTGGAGAACCATTAGCAAAGGAGCAACGCAAAGAAGCGAAGGAGCCTCGTCAGTCAGAGTATTAGGTGACAGCCACTCTGAATTGGGTTTAATCTTTATTTTCTTTAATTTAATTTAAAGATGTTTACTATGAGTTCTTTGTTCTTGTTTACAACAATGATAGCTTAATTTTATTTAAGCTGGGATAATTTTATTTAAGCTGAGCGATCCTAACCAGATGACGTCTAATGGATGCATAGTTGAAATGTCTATGCTCAATTTAGATCCTAACCCGATTAAATTGTAGGTTGCATAACAACCCTAATCAGACTCTGTTATCTGCGTAGTTTTTAGATTTTTGTGATTAAATTGTTTCAAACCTAACACGTCCTTGTTACCTCACACGAATGTTAAGAAACCCTTAGTAAATAAGGATCAGTAAAATGCGTATTTACTGAGTAAAGGATTTTGAAAGGACTTAATTTGGTTTCCAAACTCATAAAAGATCGAGTTGTCATGGAATGTTTTTTCGAATATTATTAAGCATGGTGATAATAAATTAAGTTTAATTAAAGTAATTGTCCTAGTTTATTTATGTTATAATTGTTGCAAATTGTGTTAAATTTTGCTAAAATCTATTTCATTCATATAGTCTGCATATTAGGATAATTTACATTAGAGATCATTGCATCTAGTTTATATCACTTCTCAACTATATCTTGTTTTTATTTTTTCAAATTGTTAATATAATTTTACAAATTAAGTGACTTAGCACAAATACAATCCCTGTGGAGACGATAACTCAATACTTACTTATTACTTGATAACGAATGTGTACATTTGCACAAACCCGAGCGTTATAGTACCCAGAGCTTCATGTAGCTTCTTCTAGAATCGAGACATGAAGCGAGGATCCTTATCAGATATTATTGAAACTGGTACCCCATGCAGTCTCACTATTTCAGACACATACAATTTAACCAGTTTCTATAGAGAGTAGTCAGTACGAACCGGTATGAAGTGGGCAGATTTGGTCAATCAATCCACGATGACCCACAACGAATCCTTCTTAGTAGGTGTGAGGGGTAACCCACTAACGAAATCCATAGCTATATGTTCCCACTTCCAAAGCGGAATCTTGACTGGCTGCAACAATCTCGAAAGTAACTGATGTTCAGCCTTAACGTTCTGGAATGTCAGACACTTAGCCACAAATTCGGTAACCTCTCGCTTAAGACCTGACAACCAATATAACTCACGAAGGTCACGGTATATCTTATTTCCACCCGAATGCATAGCATAAGGGCTACTATGCGCCTCTCTCAAGATAGACTGCCTTAATTCAGTATCTTTCGGTACACAGATTCTCCCACGGAAGCAAAGCACCCCTTCACTATTCAGTACAAAATCTTCGGTATTCCCACTCTCAACCTGTCGGAAACGAAAACCCAACAACTCATCCTCTATCTGTTTACCCTTAATCTACTATATACACGTTGGTTTAACTTGAAGTTCTGCCAACAGACTACCATCATCAAATAAACTGAGGCGAGCAAGCATCGCCCTCAGGTCAGTCATAGCTCTACGGCTCAGTGTGTCAGCCACCACATTAGCCTTACTAGGGTAGTATTCAATAGTACAGTCGTAGCCCTTAAGCAGCTCAATCCACCTACGTTGCCTAAGATTCAGGTCCTTCTGAGCGATGAGGTACTTGAGACTCTTATGATCAGTGTAGATGATACACTTCTTACTATATATATAATGCCTCTAGATTTTTAGTGTAAAAACCACTGCGGCCAACTCCAAGTCATGTGTTGGATAATTAGCCTCATGAGTCTTAAGCTGACGAGACATATACGCTACCACCTTACCCTCTTGTACCAATACACATCCCAAACCAACATGTGATGAATCGCTGTACACAGTAAACTCCTTTTCAGACTCTGGCTGTATTAGAACAGGGGCCTCAGTGATGCGGAATCCCGGATCTAGACACAAGAGAAACACAAATTAGAAATAAAATGAGAATAAATAAAATTATTTAAATAATAATAAAAAGGATAGATTTGCCCTATGGAACCCTTGGTTAACTTGTAACCAAAAACGCCAATGATTGAACGGCTCCCTACGAAACCCATAGAAGAAGAACCTCTAGAAACATCGATGAATGGAAAAGAAATTTGAATATTTGTAACTCCGAAATACCCTCAAAAGTAACAAACTCCAAACTAAATAGCAAGAGAAGAATCACTCTACTCTCAAAAATTTGCCTCACACAAATTTGGAAGAAAACAAATACTCTCTTTCTATTCCACGCCCCTCAATGTGTAGAAAGTAAACCTATTTATAGGCAAAATACAAGAGTAATTGAACCCTAATAAAACTCTTTAAAATTATCTAAGAAAATAAATAAATAATAACCTAACCAATAAAATTACTTAAAACTCATAAGTGATGTGTCCCAACCAATGAGAATTAAGTAAATAATAATAATAAGATACATAAAAGATTAATCCACCAATTTATGGGCTTTCACTATTCCAAGATTGGTCCAGTGAATTGCACTTCCGTATTTGTCAACGTCACGAACATGATGAATTAAATTTGTAGCAACAAAGTCTTAGGCAAAAGCATTCATCTTTGATTGTAATTATCGTGCCTTGCTTCGAGTGATTGGACCACTAGGAAAAACAACCCCTTGAGTGTCACCTCCTTGGCTCGTATCATTCTCCCCCTCTTCAAGAAGATTCGTTCTCGAATCTGAACCTACATCAAATTCAAAAGGAGAAATATTAGAAACATTGAAAGTAGCACTAACACCATACTCACTAGGAAGATCAATGCGATAAGCATTGTCATTTATTTTCTCGAGTACTTGGAATGGTCCATCTCCTCGTGCATCAAGTTTATTCTTTCTCTTAGAAGGAAATTATTCCTTCCTCATATGCACCCATACCCAATCTCCAGGTTCAAACAAGACTTGCTTTTGCCCTTTATTAGTTCGATGTGCATTGGACTCATTCTTTTTCTCAATGGCTTTACGAGCCTTCTCATGGATCTCTTTCACTAAATCAGCTTTCCTTTCACCATCTAAATTAGCAATCTTATTCAAAGGTAAAGGAAGCAAATCTAAAACAGTAACTGGATTAAAGCCATATATAATATCAAAAGGAGTAAAATCTGTGGAAGAGTGAACAGAACGATTATAAGCAAACTCAACATAGGGTATCCATTCTTCCCAAGATTTAACATTCTTACCTATTATGGCTCTAAGCAAAGATCCCAAAACTCAATTTACCACCTCGGTTTGACCATCAGTTTGAGGGTGGCATGTAGTAGAGTAAAGTAGTTTAGTACCTAACTTACCCCATAACACCTTCCAAAAGTGACTAAGAAATTTTGCATCTCTATCGGAAACGATAGTCCTTGGGATTCCATGTAATCTCACAACTTCACGGAAAAATAGATCGGCAACATGGGTTGCATCATCAGTCTTATGGTATTGAATGAAATGAGCCATTTTAGAAAATCGATCCATAACCACAAAGATGCTATCTCGTCCACGCTTTGTCCTTGGTAAACCTATTACAAAATCCATTGAAATGTCAGTCCAAGGGGAACTAGGAACAGGAAGAGGAGTATATAGACCATGAGGCATCACAGTGGATTCAGCTTGTTTACAAGTAATGCAAGTAGAGCAAATTTTCTCAACAAGTTTTCGCGTGTTACGCCAATAAAAATGCTCATGTAAAACATCATAAGTCTTAGTGACTCCAAAATGACCCATAAGACCACCACTATGAGCCTCTCGAACCAACAATTCTCGCATTGAACACTTTAGTAAGCATAGTCTATTATTTCAAAAAAGATAGCCATCATTATTATAAAATTTGTGAAATGCACCATGTTCACATGCGTCATAAATGCTTGCAAAATCAGAATCAGTGGCATATAAATATTTGAGATACTCAAAACCTAATAACTTAGTATGCAAAGTACTAAGTAAAGTGTACCTCCTTGATAGAGCATCAGCCACAATATTATCTTTACCTTTCTTATACCTTATAACATAAGGAAAAGATTCAATGAATTCAACCCACCTCGCATGTCGATTGTTCAACTTACATTGTCCCTTTAAGTTCTTAAGTGATTCATGGTCAGTGTGAATTACAAACTCCTTTGGTAAAAGGTAATGTTGCCAAACTTCTAATGCCCTTACCAAGGCATACAACTCTTTATCATAGGTCGAATAGTTCAAATGTGCTCCACCAAGTTTCTCACTAAAGTAGGCTAGTGGTTTACTATCTTGCATGAGGACGGCACCTATACCTACACCAGAAGCATCACATTCAATCTCAAAGGTCTTTTCAAAATTAGGTAAAACAAGAATAGGAGCATTACATAATTTATCTTTAAGTTCATTAAATGCTAATTCTTGCTTATCTGTCCAATGAAAAGATACATCCTTTTTAATAAGTGCAGTCAAAGGTGAAGCAATTGTGGAAAAGTTACGAACAAACCTGTGGTAGAAACCGGCTAACCCAAGGAAAGACCTTACCTCAGAAACAGTTTTAGGGATAGGCCATTCTTTAATTGCCTTTACCTTCTCCTCATCCACATAGATTCCTGTAGAACTTATCACAAAACCCAAAAAAACAAGCTTATCCATACAAAAGGTGAATTTTTCAATATTAGTAAAGAGTCGTTCATGCCTTAACACATCTAATACTAATTTAACATGCCCAACATGATCATTCAAAGTTTTGCTATAAATCAGTATGTCATCAAAATACACAACGACAAATTTTCCTAAAAAAGGTCTAAGTATGTGGTTCATTAATCTCATGAATGTGCTAGGAGCATTAGTTAAGCCAAATGGCATGACTAACCACTCATACAGGCCATACTTAGTCTTAAAAGCAATTTTCCATTCATCACCTTGTTTTATTCTTATTTGATGGTAACCACTTTTTAAGTCAATTTTAGAGAAAATGCATGCACCATTAAGCTCATCCAACATATCATCTAATCGAGGAATTGGATGTCGATACTTTACCATAATCTTGTTGACAGCACGGCAATTAACACACATTCTCCAAGAACCATCTTTTTTTGGGACGAGAAGTATAGAGACCGCACAAGGGCTTAGACTCTCACGAATCAACCCTTTCTCTAAGAGATCTTCAACTTGCCTTTGCAACTCCTTAGTTTTTTCAGGATTGCTTCGATAGACTGGTCTATTCGGAATACTCGAACCAGGCACAAAGTCAATTTGATGTTCAATCCCTCGTAAAGGAGGTAATCCCTTAGGCATTTCAGAAGGAAATACATCCTCAAAATCCTGCAAAAGATCAACAAAACAACAAGGCAAATGTGTATTAGGGTTAGTCAAAACAAAGTTTTCCCTAAACCTAATAATTACAAATGTTTGTTTTGTACAAAGAGCAAATTTGATATCTCGAAACCTAGCGAATAAACTCACTCTCTCATCTCGTGACTTGTGTGTGTAATCACTCACCAATGTTGGGCCTTTAAGTTGGCTTTTAACGCTAAGGGCCTCTTTACTCTCAGCCTTTTTCAATGATTTTACCTTACTTCCTTTACCCATCTCACTAGCAAGTTTGAGTTGTTCATTGTAGACTTCTTGAGGAGGAAGTGGAGCCAAAGTAAACTTCTTTCCAAGGAATACAAAGGTAGATTGGTTAAGGAAACCATCATGATTTACTCGTCGATCAAACTGCCATGGCCGTCCAAGTAATATGTGCCCAGCTTGCATTGGAATAACATCACACAAAACTTTATCAAAGTATTTACCAATGGAAAATGAAACTAAGCATTGTTTAGATACTTTTACCTCCCCACTATCATTCAACCATTGCAAACGGTATGGCCTTGGATGCTTCACACAAGGTAGGCCAAGTTTCTCAACAAGGGAAGAACTCACCACATTGGTGCAACTTCCCTATCGATGATCAATGAACTAGGTTGTCCACCAATCAAACATCTCGTGTGGAAAATGTTATCTCTTTGTTCGCACCCTTCCTGTTTAAACTGGACATTTAAAGCCCTTCGAGCAGCAAGTGCTTTCTCACCATACTCCAATATTCTTCATACTCATCATGAGTATGCACATCATCAGCATCTTCCAAAGGAGGCATCTCATCTTCGTTATCAGACTCAAAATCAACCTCGCCATCTTCTCGAATCACCAATGACTTTTTATTAGGGCATTCTCGAGCATAGTGACCCCTTCCTTGGCATTTGAAGCAGGTAATATCTTTTGGCTGCTTAATGGCATTAGGAGAAGTAGAAGAAGAAGATGGAGCTCGATTAGTAGAAGTAGAACCTTTAAATGAATTAGGCATACCTCTATCTTTGGAGTAAGTTCTAGGCTCATTTGGCTTGAACCGTGCATCTCCCCCATTCCACAATCTATCATCTTGTTTTTTCCAATTTCCTCTCCAAGCAGGATTAGAAACTGAACTAGCACCCCTCGGTGTCCCTTTCTTTCGTTATTGCTTTTCAATGGTGAGTGCGGTTTGAAGCATCTCTTCAACATCCATGTAGTGTTGTAACTCAACTCGATTTGCAATCTCGGGCTTTAGGCCGGCAAGGAATCTAGCCATAGTTACCTCAGCCTCTTCAACAAGATTGGCTCTAATCTGAATAGTCTCCATCTCTTTGTAGTAGTCATCCATAGATCTATCTCCTTGAACAAGAAGTTGGAGTCTTTGATGGAGATCTCGATAATAGTATGGTGGAACAAACTGTTTTCGCAAGATGCGCTTCATTTCAACCCAAGTAGTAACAGGTTGCTCTCTATAAAGAATCTTGCTTTTACATAATTGATTCCACCATGTTAGTGCATAATCAATGAACTCAGTGACAACGTATGTTACCTTTTTCTCATCAGAGTAATTGTAACAAGCAAAGACTGCTTCCATCTTTTCCTCCCAATCAAGGTAAGCATCAGGATCATTCTTCCCTGAGAAAGAAGGAAATTTTGGTTTGGGGGTGTCATTGTTTCGTTCCAACCTTTCTCTAGGTACACACTCGGACTCAAAGTCATCATAAAAAACATGGTCCTCCATTCGTTTAAAAGTTCGATCTCACGAATTTGATCGGCTTATAAAGGCTTCGTTCAACTTCTTGTAATTGTCGGCAATGTATCTCTCTTGAGTTGTAAGTTTTGTATCAAGATACTCCCTTTGCTCTTGTAACATCTGGGTCATACGATGTTCGAATTGAGTTTGCAACTTTTTCATCTCTTTTTGTAACAACTCGACCAAAGGATTGTTCTCTCTTTTTTGCTCATCCTCTTCATTTTTACTAGTTTGAGATCTAGTGAGTGGCATGATATCTGTGAAAGATCAAACAAACAGGAACAAGAAAGAAAAAAATAATAACCTCACTCGTTAGCTCTCAAAAGAATAACTCTCTGAATGATTCAAAACTTGTAAATATGTTTGGAGAAGGTTACTAATCAAGATCAAATAACGGTGGTGCAAACTTCAAAGAAACAATGAAGACCCTAATTGCTCTAAGAGGCTAATAAACTTGACGAGGCAATTTGTAATGGAGGCTACACGGATGAAGGAATTGTGCATGCCTTTAATATCTACTAACACAAGAAGAAACAAAGTGTTAGAAAGCGTAAGAGAAACAAAAAACGTAGACCTGCAACGATCCCTAACTCTAGAGTCAAAGAAAAGCTTTAATAAGAAGAACACTTAAGAAAACTCTACCCAATTTTTTTTAAAAAAAAAATCGGAAACGTTTGGTGTCTTAAGCTTTTTAAAAATTAAAGCTTTAATTATACTTGAGTCAAAAAAAGAAGAAGGAAAAGAAATTCAATTTTGGGAAAAATAAAATAAAAATAATAACAATAATAGGAAAAGAAGAAACCTACGTATGAAAGGTAGGCAACTTTTTTTTGCGCTTTTTGCTTTTTCTTTTTTTTAAAGAATAAGAGGAGAAAAAAAGAATCGACAAAACCGATGAGAAGTGTTTTTGGTATTTTGACTCGTTTCGGATATGATTTTAACTTCAAAAATAACACCAAATGGCCTGAAACTGATACCAACTGATGCGGAATCCTGGATCTAGAAACAAGAGAAACACAAATTAGAAATAAAACAAGAATAAATAAAATTAGTTAAATAATAATAATAAAAGGATAGATTTACCCTATGGAACCCTTGGTTAACTTGTAACCAAAAACGCCAATGATTGAGCAGCTCCCTACGAAACCCCTAGAAGAAGAACCTCTAGAAACACCGATAAACGGAAAAGAAATTTGAATATTTGCAACTACGAAATACCCTCAAAAGTAACAAACTCCAAACTAAATAGCAAGAGAAGAATCACTCTACTCTCAAAAATTTGCCTCACACAAATTTGGAAGAAAACAAATACTCTCTTTTTATTCCACCCCCCTCAATGTGTAGAAAGCAAGCCTATTTATAGGCAAAATACAAGAGTAATTGAACCCTAATAAAACTCTTTAAAATTATCTAAGAAAATAAATAAATAATAACCTAACCAATAAAATTACTTAAAACTCATAAGTGATGTGTCCCAACCAATGAGAATTAAGTAAATAATAATAAGATACATAAAAGATTAATCCACCAATTTATGGGCTTTCACTATTCCAAGATTGGTCCAGTGAATTGCATTCCCGTATTTGTCAACTTCACGAACATGATGAATTAAATTTGTAGCAAAAAAGTCTTGGACAAAAGCATTCATCTTTGATTTTAATTGTCGTGCCTTGCTTCAAGTGATTGAACCAGTAGGAAAAACAACCCTTGAGTGTCACCTCCTTGGCTCGTATCACTCAGTCAGTACAGTCTTGAGCAGAGCTCTCTTGCTGTCAATCAGTCAAGTTAAACAGCACACCGTTACGCAACAGCTTAGTCAAGGGTACGATAATCAGAGAAAACCCCTCCATGAATCATCGATAATACCCTATCAGTCCCAGAAAATTGAGGATCTCAGATATAGTCTTATGCTGCTTCCAATCTAAAACAGCCTTAATCTTTCGAGGATCGACTCTAACCCCTTCAGCAGAAACCACATGTCCTAAAAACATTACTTCACGTAACCAGAACTCACATTTATTAAATTTAGCATACAGTTATTTCTCTCGCAGAATCTGTAGAACCACTCTGAAGTGTTCATCTTGTTCATCCTCAGTTTTTGAATACACCAGTATATCATCAATAAATACCACTACGAACCGATCTACATAGGGCTGGAACACTAAGTTCATTAGATCCATAAAAGCTGCCGGTGCATTCTTCAGTCCAAATGACATCACTAGGAACTCGTAGTGACCATAGCGAGTCCTAAATGTCGTCTTATGCACGTCATCCTCTTTAACTCTCAACTGGGGATGCCTAGACCGTAGATCAATCTTAGAGAAAACTGAAGCACCTTAAAACTGATCAAACAGATCGTCTATCCTTGATAGGGATACTTATTCTTTATGGTTAACTTGTTCAATTGCTAGTAATCAGTACACATACGCATGGATTCATCATTCCTTTTCACAAATAGAACTGGTGCTCCCCACGGAGACACACTAGGGTGGATGAACCCGTGATCCAATAGCTCTTGGATCTCGGCCTTAAGCTCCATAAGCTCTTTTGATGCCATTATATAATGAGCAATGGACACTGAAGCTGTACTAGGAAAGAGCTCAATCCTAAACTCTACTTCCCGATTCGGAGGTAACCTAGGTACCTTTTTAGGAAAAACATCCGGAAACTCCTTAACCGTCTTGATATCCATAACCAAAGAATCCCTAGAATCTAAAACACTAATATAAATCAAATACGCCTCACATCCTTTACGAACGAACTTTTTGGCCCTCAATGTAGAAATCACATTCGATAAGTAATTCCGACGTTCCCCAATTACAACTACCTCGCTGCCCTCCTTAGTTCTCAGTACAACCCGTTTAGTGGCACAATCCAAGCTCACTTGGTGTTTAACTAGCTAGTCCATGCCCAGTATCAGATCAAATTCTCTAAACGGCAGCTCCATAAGATCAGCCAGAAAGATAACCCCTTGTACCTCTAAAGGGACATCTCTAAATAACTTGTTAACCCGGATGGACTGCCCCAATAGACTCAGTACAGTAATTTCACTTGATGTATTCTCAACCAGAATCCCTAAATTTTTAGATACGGTACAAGCTATATAGGAATGAGTGGATCCTATATCTATTAGTGTAGTATAAGGTACATTATAAATAAAGAACGTACCCTAATGATGTCCGGAGCATCACCATCCTCTTGGCAATGTGCAACATAAACTAGAGTTGGCTGCCTCGCCTTAGTATGTCCAGCACCTCTGTCTGATGCTCTCTGACCACGGCCCAAACCGTTACCACCTTTAGCCTGACCACAGCTCCTCTGTGGCTATTGAGCTGCTCTCGATGATGGTGCAATACAAATGCTTGGAGCTTACATCTAATTGGACCTTCATGGACATTCTCTAATACGGTGGTTTAGAGAATTACATGTCAAACATGCCCTAGTTCTTTTCCAACACTTGCACTGATGGCATCTTCCACAGTCAGTACATAGCAGCTGTCCAGTAGCAACAATGGGAGCCCCAACTCTTATCGGCCCAACATGTCTGGCCTTTTTCTTAGGCCTTCGAACAGAACTCGAGGGCTTCGAATCCCTCTTATTTCTACCTCTCTATCTGTCATGGTTCTGGCGCTTAGTACACTTCACTTCCTCGGTGATCTTCGGCTTATCAACCAGTGCAACAAAATCTCACTCCCTCCATGGAGCTATCAAAACCTTCAAACTATCCCTAAGGCCATCCTCGAAGTGAACACATCGCTCGTACTCAATGGCCACCATACTCTGTCATAGCGGCTCAATCTCAGAAATTCGACCTCATACTCGGCCGCCGATCTATCTTTCTGAGTCAAATTCAGGAACTACCTCCTACAGGCATCCACATAACTGGCCCCCACATACTTCCTCTAGAAAGTGATCTTAAAGAACTCCTAGGTCAGTCGATTGGGCTAAGTGCCCTCCTTAACAGTAAGCCACCACTAATAAGCCTCATCTCGTAGCAGCGATACAACACCCTTTAATTTTTGCTCAGAGATGCAGTCCAGGTCATCCATAATCCTCTCTGTGGCCTCTATCCAGTACTCAGCCACATTAGGGGCAACTCCAGCAATACCACTGAAAAGCTCAGCTCCGTTAGATCGGAGTTGTTCCGTAACCGACCCGCGGCCTCTAGCTTTAGTTTGGGCTCAATGACCCTCTCTAAAAACCTCAACATGGCCTAGGACAGTGTGTCGTCCCTAACCGCTCGATCATGAGACCCAGCCTCAGCCACAGGTGAAGCTGGTGTCTCACTAGTATCCAAATTAGGCATATTGCCAGATGACAAAGACCCAGCGCGAGCACCGCTACGCCCTCTACCACGACCTCTTGTACCCTGTCCGCGAGTGTCTCTGTTGCTCATTGTCTAATTGCGTTTTATCTGTATTAACAGTTTTATGCATCAGTTTAAAGTTCCAATGTTTATTAACAGATATTTTATGAAAACAGTATTAGAAGTGTAAAGTTTGTTTCGTACATTCCAGTGCTAATCAATGTCTATCAGTTTTACTACAGTCTCAGTATACACAATTTTAAGTGTTTTTAGTACAGCCTATCTATAGTAGTCTCAGTATATACTACCTATAGCAGTTTCAGGATATACTATCAAAATTAGTTTCAGTTTTAGTTTAGACAATTCTCAGTTTCAGAAAACTTACTGGATCAGCGCTGGAGACTCGATGTACCACACTTTCAGTGAAAACATTTAGAAATCAGTTTTTAGAAATCACGTCTTAAAAACCCACATCCATAACCGAGTTTTGCAACTTGACTCTAATACTACTAAATTTAAGACCCTAAACCCATCCTGGACGTTATGATCGAATCTGACGATGTCACATGATAGTGTGTTTAAAAACTGATGCTCGTGTTAAAAAACCATAACTTTGCTTAAAACATTTTCCATTTGGATCTCGTCGTTGTCTTTTATTGATCCTAAAATAGTAATTTTCTATTTAGTAGTTAGTTTGCAAAATATTGTACGTTGCGGTAGCTTTTTTTGAAACAGTTTGCATATTTGTGCGTATTTTGTTAAAACGTTTGATTAGTTTTGAAAACTCGAGTATCTCTACTACTAGCAGTTGTAAGTCAAAACAAAATAAAACCCCAATTTAAAAGTAAAAATTCAAATAGGCCATTAATACAGTAAAATACCCCCAAAATAAAAGCAAAATTATTATTATGTACTAAGTCGAATAAAATAGGTCGTGTGGCCACCGTTGAGCTCCCCATCGCACCAGTCAGCCTATGTCAGGGGATTACCTGTATAGTCAAATTAGAAGGGTGAGTTTAGGAAAACTCAATGTGTAATCCCATATAAAGCAAACAGACAGAAAGCAATCACAGCTTGGGCCTATGCCCTTTACAGTATCAGTGACAATATCAGTTTGGGCTTTCACCCATCTCAGCACAGAAGCAATCATGTGTTTGGGCCTTGGCCCTTTACAGTAAGAATAATCAGTACAATAACAGATTATACAGTATACAGGTCCTACTCAGCCAACCTCTACACTCCATCTCTATCCAACCCTACACTCCATGTGGGGATATAATCAACCCACCCATACCTACACTCCAAAAAGTACCGAATGTGGCACTAGAAAGTAGTTTACAGCTGAGCTGCCAGAAAATTAGGCTCGAGGCCTTTCAGTACACTTCCTTCAATCAAAATAAACTCCCAACCCAAAGCAATGCAGTATACAAATATGATATACTATAACATAATATCATGCATGTAATCAGGGCATACAGTATCAAATCAGTGGATCATCATCATGCTGATCCATATCAGTCATACAATCATTTTAGTCAATTAGGGGTCTAGATAAGCTTACCAACCCTACAGTAGGTCCACAGTCAACTCGAACAACCCGTGAAACCTTAGCAGTCAAATAGTGAAAATGGGCCCACAAGCCCATGTTGCATGACCATGTGGGCCCACACACTCGTGTGGCCTACACGGCCCAAAATGACATTGGCCATGTGATGGCCCAATATTCCCACACGTCTGTGTGGAGCCCACACGCCCGTTTGGCCCACATAGCCCAATTCAGCTTGGTCTATGAATCGCACATGGCCAGCCTTGTTGATTATACGCCCGTCTTCGATCATACGACTCACCACACAGGTGACCGCACGTCCATGTGGTGTCGACCTTCACCTATTCCGGCTCTTGTCGAAATCAAATTACGGGGTTGTGTTTACACACCAAGTTTCTATTTGCTGAGCAAACTGCCCCAAGTCTTTGAAACCTACACTTGACCGAACAATCACCAATTATTCACTTAGACATTTACTCAATCGAATACACACAAGTTGGTCAAGCGTTAAACTCACAACAGCATTACCTTCGATTGATTAAAGAGGGAGGTTTCATCCACTTATGACGTCAAGCAAAGACTTCCAGCCCTGTGGTCAACTCCTAATCAACCAACAGAAAATCCCTTTAAACCACTTAACCAAACAAAGGTAAATCAAGAAGTAGAAACATAACTTATCGTACCACGAAAACGTACGTTTACTCACGGAACGAATGAAACAAAGAAGCAAATAGGAAAAGAAAATATGTGAGAGGGGAAAGAACTTCCGATAGAAATTTTTGCAGTAATTTGGTAGCAAAGAGAATAAATTCAAAAAGTCAAAAGATTTGGAGCAACCGAGATTTGGGAAAAGAAACAGTTATCATTCGGATTGGGAAGAAAAAGAAAAAGAATAAAAGATGAAAACAGAGAGAAAAAAGAAAAGCAGAAACGACAAAACTATCAGAAATTTGGGGAATGAGAGAGGGTAGCCGAAATTGCCACTAATTGTTTCGGCTCTATCCAAGCTCCTCTATCCAAATCTCCACAAAACACTCCCCTCAATCCCGAAATCCCTTAACAACCAAAATTCCCTCAACATCCTCCTAAAAATCGGCCACAACATCCCCACTCAGAATTTTACCACATTTCAAACTCCTTCACAACACATGTACTAGAAAACATCCCCCCTTGCACGTACAAATATTCGAACTCAAGACGCCTAGCACTCCAACACATCACTTAACCACCAGACCAGCAAGCCCATTCTGACATATTTTTCTAATATTTATTTTTAAGCCTAATGGCTAGAGATAGGGGTTTATTCAATTAAAAATAAAAAATTTGCCCAAGCTAAGGCTTGAACTTGGGACCTCTCAGACACTCCCAGAACATATAACCACTAAAGCTGACAAATATTTGTGTTAGAAACATACAAAAATAAATATATAAGGGATTTTTAGGGATTACAGGGCAGATAATTGTCGTTCCCGACTTTCAATCGAATGACTTTCTTTGTTATTCTCATACTACAAATTGCTTCGAACGAGGGCTCAAACGAATTTGAATCAAACCCAAAACCAAAAATTATTTACTTTAGTTTCAGTGGGAAATCAAAACTCTCTTTAATAGAAAATGATAGAATTGTTATTTCGAAAAGTAGAATTTATACTTAGAAAATAAATTCTTATTATTTTCGGGTAGAATAACAATATCTCAAAGTTGTATTTTTAGCCCTACCGTTGCTATCTTTTTATAGGGAGAAGAAGTGAAACACTTGTTGAATTAGTAGAAGTCTATTTCAATAAAAAAACTAAATTCTAGTCTAACTAGGATTATTGGGGCGACGACCGTAGTTAAATATACTAGGGTTTGCCTCCCCTAGTATTAACATGAGAGCCTTTGGGTCTCTCCCGTATCAGGTCCAATTAAAAGTCTTTCCTAAACTTTTAACCCAATACTTTATAATTTCAATCCAACCCAATACTTTATAATTTCAATCCAACCCAATACTTGTTTTTCTATTTCCCAAAATAAACATAATAAATTAATTTAAATAAATAAATTTCCCAATTAAATAATTTTCTCAACCCAATTCTAATTCCATTAAAATCATGACAACTATACCGTAAAAGAACCTATGGAAAATAGATTTAATATTTCTATGTTCAACGGATTCACGGTGATCAATTAATTTAATTCCATTTTTGAAATCCAATTATTTAATTAGCCAATTAAATAATAATTTGAAAAATTATAAATTATTTTTTAGGTTATTTCCATTTAGATAAAACCACATCATTTCAAAATGATTCCCATTTCTATCTAATTATGTTTATTTGATTTTAAATTCAATTCATTTATGGTTTCAATGAGCTAGCAGAGAGATCGATTGAACATGCATTTAAGGATTAAATGATTTATAGTTAAGTTTTGTCTTTTTGCCTATTAATTATAAACTCATTTAGTCACGAAGCTATCCACTATAGTATCGTGACTAAGATCTTCCTAAAGACATACCATTACGAAAGCAACTTGATCGGTGCTCATCCAATGACCTTGTCATAAGTGTTACCCTCATAGGATATCCTTAATCTCTTTGGGATAAATTTTCTCTTCCTGTATGATCCTATTTTATCTCATGATAACCACTACATCTTCTTTCATGAAAACTCAATTACTATTAAATAGTAATCAAATCATTCATCGCAAAGACGAAATGACTCATAACAATTTTTACTTTTCATCTAGTACGTAATGCCAATGAAAGGATATAATTTACCCATATCTAAGACTATGAATTCCACTGTTGCGAATGACGTTACATACCGCGAAAGTTGTATACCTAACGCACCAGTTTTCAATTCCTTATCTATTTGAACTCTGACTTTTACTTACATTAGAGTATATAAGTCACACATACATAATCTGTCGTCCACTCAGGATTAAGGCATGCCACACTTTGAACGTTACAAGTGAATAAATCATAAATGGATTCAAGATCTGTTCTTCTTGGGTCTAATCCGATGTACTATCAGTCCAGTCAGTCACATTTATGTCTTTATCTTCTAGGAGTCATTCGCTCCAATGCCAAGATAAGGCATCTCCCCAATTGGACTTGATAAATGACATATTAGTCCTTCATTCAGTTTACTCATTTGTAATTAGACTAAGTGTAACACCCCTAACCCGTCTCTATCGTCAGATTAGGGTTACAGAGTATTACAGTACAATTCAAAACATTTAGATTCAATTAGAAACAATTATACAAGTTATCTTATATCATTCAATAATTCATACAAATTCAGGTAAAAGAAACATTTATGGACCTTAAATTGAGCCTATAAGGCCCTAAAAATAATTTGAAAAAAATCATGGGTCATTTTGAAACAAAACAAAAAAATCTGGGAAAATTAAAAAACAGGGGTCATACGACCGTGTGACATAGCCCAGATTGTGTGAGTACTCGAAGTATGGATACACGACCACGTCCTAGCCTGTGTGAATATTTGAAATAGGGCCACACAGCTGTATCGCAGACCCTGTACCAAACCGTGTATGCATTCGAAGTTGGGTCAAATGGCTGACTGTCAGATTGTGTTACATACTAAATTGAAAGACATGGCCATGTCTCAGATTGTGTGAAACCTTCACTTAAAGACACACTACCCTGTAAGTTAGCCATGTACGACACACGACCATGTGACAGCCCGTGTCTCAGGTCATCTGCTGCATAGATTACCTCTAAAACAAGCTACTTTCTACCCAATTTCTTAGGTGCCAAGACATTCTAAAAGCAGGTGATTATAAGCCTTCAAAACACAATCAAATATACTCAAAACATCCCAAAACAATTAACCTATGTGCCTAACCAATGTGCCATCATTGACATTACAATTCAAACACTTAAACAATCCAACATTTAGGTTATGTTATCAAGTCACAAGCATATATCAATTGAATGCTTTTAAGTTCACAAAATACCTTACATTCAAGTCAAAACTTACCATTTCTCTACTGATCCATTCACATTCAAATATACCATAACTTAACATCTATATAAGGTTTATACCAAATGACCAAACAACATCACAATTCCATAAACACACAATATTTTGACATGATCACATTTAGCTTTTACAAAACATAAGCATCATTTCATCCATCTAACCATTACCATATACATGACCTATTCAAAACATATACAACTTCACCTATTACATGAAAAATTCCACACCATATTTGAATTTTCATACCAAACCATGAACTAGCACATTATTAACTAAAACATATATTCATCACACAAGTAGAGAACATACCACTTGTAATAAGTACTTAAAATATATACAAGATACTCCTATTACATGCCACATATCCCAAAATTAAACATTTTCAAAATCTACCAAAAAGAATCTAGATAGTGTGATATTCGCATTGATCTAATCTCCCGATTCTGTAAAATGTTATCTATAAGGAAACATGAAAATGACACGAGTAAGCTTTAATAAGCTTATTAAGTTCACATGTGAACGATAAAACTTACTAAATAAATATAATAAATCATTTAACAACAATGTTAATAGACATTAGTCTTACCAACCACAATCAATCAATGGTGAGTTATACAAATATACAAGTTGCATAATCTGTTCAATCATACGAATTCAATCAATATCAAGCCATGATATACTATTGAAAATCAAGCAAATATTTATACAATTCAATATGCAAGTCATTTAACCATTTTAAATTTTCCCGATGAACAATATAATAGATATGGATACGTGATTATCTACCGAAACACACAAAAACACACCAACGAGCGAAACCAACCAAGAACATGCCTTGGCACCAAATGCCTAGCCCGTAGGCTAACATCCCTCCAGAACACGCCTCGGCACCAAGTGCCAAGCCCGAAGGCTTTACATCTGGCCCCGGTAACACGCCAAAATCATTGTAAATATAACACGAGAATCCACAATAAATGCTAGACTTCGGTATATTCAGTGGACATAAATAAATCAGGAACCATCATCTCATCTCAAGTCAGACTCATACAACGCTCGATATAACCTATTGGCATGCCAATTGTATCCTATCATGTGTTCATTCGGGCTCAATATAAGAAATCATATAACATTTTACAATTCCAATTATTTTCTCACCTTGTACCAATTTATTATAATTCAATTACAAGTATATATTTATTAACATATCATAACTCAGGTATCAATATAATAATATAAATCATATCCAATTAAACTGTATGAACTTACTTGGGCTAAACTACAAAAACAACAAAAGTTCAGGAACTAATCAACAACGTTTCCTTTTCCATGATTATCAACTTGTTCTTGATCTATAAAGTAGTTTATTTCAATTTATTAGCTTCAATTTCATAATTTATTCAATCTAGTGCAAGTGATTTCCTATTTAATAATTTTCACTTTTACCCCAAATATTTACATTTAATTTAATTTGATCCTTAATTACCAAAACAAGATTCTTTTATAATTTCTTCAAATACTCAAATTATCAAGCTTTTAACTATATACAAACAACCTTTAATTTCTAAAATTTCATAACAAAGTCTTCCTAAGCTACAAATTTTAACTATTTAATCCCAAATCTCAAAATCATTCAAATTTACTTATAAAATAATTCAAAATATCATTTACCTTCCAAACTAAGCATGAGCATTAAGAAAACATCAAGGGCATCATTAGTAATTTTTTCTTAATTTTGAAAACTTCACAAATTAGTCCTTAATCTAGCTAGATAACAAAATAACAATCACAAAAACATAAAATTCATGAGAAATGAATGGGAAATGAACTTACATGCATAAGAAAATAGCTTGGCCAAACTCCCCCCTTAACTACGATGGAGGTTTCGGTTGAATGAAAATGGTAATGAAAAAGATGATAGACTTTGTTTGTATGTATAGCATGTTTAGGCTCGTCTACTAATACAAGTTGTCTTTTCGTATTACAATCCGACTATGTAATAACACTTAATATGAGTTTAAACATTAGACAACTAGTGAGCCAATAGTTGCTTCTATTTTACTTTACATGCAAAACCCAAGTGAGGAAAATATACAAAGGGTATTAATGTAATTCATGAATAATATTTTTAACCAATATGTTTGAAAAAATTACAAGTGTATATAGACGAATATACTACACTTAGGGCACCATATCCAATAGTCTCTCACTTACCTTAGTGAAGTAGATGAGTCATGTTTCGCATTTATTCCCTCCATATATTTCCCATAGAACTCTCAAGCTAGTAGAGTCTAGGTAAAACAAATCCATAGGGTTTGTCCTCAGGTGCAATCTCTAACTACATCCATTATTCCGTCAAACACTATCGTCTCCCTTATGATACTTTCTATCAATGTATTTTGTCCTTATGTCTTTTATTTGGGATTTATCTGAACTGTTATAGTGTTATAACTTTTACATACCTCTTATTTGGTCCTCCATAGTGAAGTTAGCAGTGCAACCCTGTTTAAATCTTATTCACACTATGGACCCGTCACCTAGGATAAAGACACAATCCAATGTTGATTTCCTCGAATCATGACTTGATTAGAAGTTAAAATTAGTTTATCTAATAGGAGTAAGATCTCTTTTAGAACACACAAACATACAATCCCACATTCTCTATATATACTTGAGTATATGCCTAACTACTTACCATTGTTTTGGTCTTGGATTCGCTTGATATTGACTCACCAACCTTGCTATGAAATAAATATTTGAACAGTTGAATAACATAGCATACATGAGATTTCCTACTGTTGAAGCATAAGGTGTAATAGCCTGTTTTTGAGTCAGATCGAAACAGTGGTTTCGGGACCACAAAACTGAGTTAAAATATTTATTTTATTATTTTAATAAGGTTTATAGTATGATAGAATTACTATGTGAAAGCTTTGTAAAGAAATTTTACTGTTTGATTTCTTAATTTGTCAAAAAAGACTAAATCACGTAAAGCGAAAAACTTGTGTTCTATTAGTTAAATGTATTAAATAACTATAGAACCTTACAGTAAAGGTCCTTAAGTGGTCAATAGACCATTAGAGAGTTAGTAGAAGATGATAGCATGACAATTGGTGTAGTTTTAAATATTTTTAAAGGTTAATTTAGTCATTTGGTTATTAATGTTAATAATAAATAAAACAAACAAAATTCAATAATTCATTCATCTTCCTAGCCGATTTTAACAACAAGAAGAATCCATTTTTAGGGCTTGATATTCGGCCAAGGTTTTCAAGCTCAATTAGATCAAGATAAGCAAATACCAGAATTGGATCGGGGAAAACTTAAAGTCGACGAATAGGCGATAATTTCTATCCGAGCGACTCGAGGTAAGTTCGTATGTGGTAATTTCATTATAAATGCATGATAAACGCTTTGATATTGCATAAACTATGATTAAGAGATTACAAATATTGTTTGAATTGTGAATACGACTCTATGAATGTATTTGACGATGAAATCGACAAGTGTAACTTCCAGGTTGAACCTTAGGAATAGTTTAGGATAATAGTGACATGCCATTAAGTTATGTGTTGGCTTCGGTCCATGATATCAGCACTACCGGTGCGAGTAATGCCTTGATTTGGCTATGGGCCATGGTATAGGTACTCCGGGATAAGTTACCTTGATTTGGCTATGGGCCATGGTATAGGTACTTATCGATTGAGATATTCGAATATCCGAATTCTATTCCGAATGGTTCAACGGGTAAACGAATGAGATGATTTAGAAAGAGGTTAGTGTGAGACGATACAGGTACGAACTGGACCTATTCGAGTATTTAATAAAGAACGATGATGAAATGGTATTTGATCATGTTTTAAGACATGATAAAGGTTTGTTGTAATTGTATATATGGTGATGTTATGTATAATTAGTTGAATTGTATTTATGTGATGTATTAAATTATTCACTTACGACCTTACTAAGCTATGAAGCTTACTCCGTGTTATTTTCTTATGTTTTATAGAGAATTAAGGCTAGCTCGGATCCAGTAGTCGTTGGGAATATCATCATGCTATCGGACATCTAAGTTGGTACTTTTGAATTATGTATATATGGTATATGGCATGTTTAGACTAGTTGTAGTACTTTGGTTGTGAATATAGTCATGAAAATTGGCTTGTAAACAAATATGTTTGCTTAGTATAGATATAGCCATGAATGATGGCTTATTTTGGTATGTTTTGGTATAAATGTGGCTAATTAATTATAGTTGTTCAAATGGTTATGTTTTGAGTTTGGTAAATGATCTATATGGTGTGATT
Source organism: Gossypium hirsutum (assembly GCF_007990345.1). NCBI lineage: Eukaryota > Viridiplantae > Streptophyta > Magnoliopsida > Malvales > Malvaceae > Gossypium > Gossypium hirsutum. Next base: position 32,578,232 of record NC_053444.1, read on the forward strand.
GAAGTTGGTAATTAGAGAAGCCATGTGCTTGTGAACAGATGCTTGATGATATAAGTTTTGAATAGGTATTTGGCATTGCCTTGAGTATTGAATTTTGTAAAATTTGATATTGTATAAATGATGCACTTGAATTTGGTTGATTGACAATTTAGTAAGAAGGTAATTGGAAATTTAATATGTGCTGTATTAATAAGTTAATTGAATAAAAATGTTGCTGTTCAAAAATGCCATTTAAAATGTTTAATATATGTATGCCTATTAAGTCATTTGGGATAGCTTGACTTAGATTAAGCGTTGCGATATATATATTTATACTTGGTATATGAAAACGCAATGTAATAAGCCTATTTTAAATTTGATAATTCGAATGTCTTGATAGTTGATCACATGATTCGGCTGCTGGATTTATAAAGCACGTGTTGTATGAATTTGATGCATGGTTCGCATTTGTAATATGATTAATAATGCTTGTTGAGTTAATTGGTTATATGCTTTATATATAAATGTATGAAATTGACTTATATGAATGAGTGAATGGTTGCTATCTGAATTTCATAACTATTGTAAAGAGGTCAGTATACTTTGTGCATAAATTTTAATAAGTGAACATGATAAACTAGGTTTTGTTCGGTAATGCCTCGTAACCCTTTATTGATGAATACGGGTTAGGGTTGTTACATAAAGAACCTTTCTTATGTTTTCTCTTTCTTTTGTTGTCTTAGGACAATCTTCGAAAGAAAGATGAAATCCCAGTACAAAAGGTCGAACTCCCTTCTTCGAATCAACCTTGCATAATGTTCCAATATAATTTTTATGTATGAAACTTGGGATAATGCTACCACTTTGTTATTTCAATCCCTTAGGATTCAAATACCTAGAACAAAATTAGCTTCTCTCAAATCTATCATGCTAAATTGTTGAGTTAACCACAATTTAAACGATGACAATATTGTTGGGAAATGTGCCCATATTGTAGTAAATATGTAATTATTTTCTATTTATTTAAACGATGAATAAATAAATTTCACCTTTCATTATTATATCTTTTGTATTTCTGTCTTTCATAATTTGCATGCATAGCGAAATTGTGATGAGAAAATATTAGCTCATTGATTGTCTAAGTTCAAACTGATGATAAATGGCACTGTAAGAGCGTTTACATTGCGAGAAAGACAACTTACTTTAGTAGATAATCTAAATAAGTCCATAATCCCGTAAAAGAATCAAAGTGACCATTTTATTCAAATGCTGAGAAGGATTATTATGTTTTCTATAATTGTAATTGAGAAGATAACTAGTCTTGGCTATTGGAGCAGTTGACTCCACGGGTAGAGAAAGAGATGTATTCATTGGCAGAATGATACAATGGACTGGATCTAAGATGAATTAATTTTGAATCTGTTTGTGAATTAATTTATTGTGTCATTCATGGTGTGATTTACCTAAATCCCGAGTTAGTCACCGACCATATGTATGTAACTTATGTGCTCTGATATAAGTGGAGGCTTATGCTCTAAAGATGATCGAGCCGATAGCCGGTATGTTAGGTACATGACTTGTGTATGACATGGCTTGACTAGCAACAATGGAATTCATAACTCAATTAAAGAGTTACCAATATCCTCTCATTGGCATTGTGTGGATTGATAAATATGGAACGCGACCAAGGATTGTTTATTCTCGAACGAGCAATTTATCACAGTCATTTGTTGACAATGATCATATTAATCATTAAGAAGACACAATGGTGACAATAAGATAAAATAATATTATATTGAGTGAACAAATTTAACTTAAAGGAATCAAGGATATCATATGAGGGTAACACACACATGATGATATCATTGGACAAAACAGTTGGATGAATTGTTTTTGTAAAGAGTATACAATAATGAGTTTTCAATCAAAGTACTACTTGTAGACTGGCTCCATGGTTAAGTAATTGTGAATTATCCAAATGATGCTTCTGGACATAATTGCAATTACTAGAGCCTAATTGTATATGTCTGATTCGTCACTCCACTAGCTCAACAAAAGCTCGATCCAATAGCATTTGAATTAGAAGTAAATTTTTCGACTTTGGAAATAATTTAATTGAGTTGATTTATTCGATGTGGAATTAAGTTGGGTGGTCGTAAGAATTTTTCAACTAGAGAATTTGATTAAAGAATTTTCTTGAAAAATTAATTTGGAAAATCTAAGTATTTTTGGGAAAATTAATTTTGATCATGTAAAATTAAATTAGTCAAGTTAATTAAAATTAATATGATATTTTTAGAAATTAATTTTCAAGTCATACAATTGGTCCAATGGGTAATTGAACTTGAAAATTGGACTAAGGTTGTAAATTGGGTTGTCCGATTGGACTCAAAATCGAGATTAGAACCCAAAAAATGGTCGAATCGGGCCTGATATGTGAAACTGGGTTGACCGATCGGACCGGACTAGTTCGGGCTAGTGAACCGATAGAAACCGAACCAGCTCGGGGTGCCGACAGCTATGACAGTGGCATTTTAATGACCGACAAATGGTCGGCGGCGACGGTTCTTCGGTGGTTGAGCAGTGGAAGAATTACACTCCTATAGGGAATTTACTAGAGAATTTTATTTCAGATTAACTATTCCAAAAATAATATTATTTTAATAGATTTAATATTAAATTTAATTTACTATTTATCTTAATAATATTTTATTAATTTAATATTAAAGTGATTAAGTTTAATCATAGCTGAACTCTCTAAACTCTCCCTATATGAAGAGAGCCTTGGGTCATTGTTTACAAACACTTGAATTCAAGAGAAAGTTGCAGAGAGAAAATTCTCTAAAAAAATTATTTTAGAAAATTTCTAAATATATTTTTCTTATTTACAACTTGGCCTAAAAGTTTAGAGAAATTACGAAATTACCCCATTGGCAATTTTTGTGAAAAACTTTCTGATTTGAAGCGAGCCACACTCGATAGACATGAGCTTGAGATCTTAGAAACAACATGCAGGGATTTACGGGAAGTTTTTTTCAAGTATGTTATGCTTATATTAATTTTAATTCTAATTCATGATTAATTACGATTTATTTGATTAACTTGTTTTACTTCTATCTTTTCGAGGATGGTGAAAGATTTTATCTCAAAATTGGTTTTGGTTCTCGATCATGGATTTATCAAGCAAAATTTAGATTAGTAAGGAGCTTTTAGATATTTTTATTAAGGTATTGTAACACCCCATATCCGACCTAATAGTTGGTTCCTAGTTAAGGGATGTCACATTCGTTACCGGAGCAATTACAATCAAATGATAGTTCAATATAAGAGTTATTACATATTTTTAAGTTCAAACATCATTATTACATATTATACAATTATATAAAAGCCTTATACGAGCTTACAGAAGCTCTTCAGATAATTTGAGGTCAAATAAGGACCAAATTGTAAGATTTTCAAACTATCGGGTTGACGTCGCGACTTCGAGGGTTCCAGGTCGTGACACAACTTACTGACTTGTCCTCATTGCTACATTAAGGGTTCGAAATCGCAATGTAACCATCTGTTTTCAAAATGACCAAATGGTACCAATTCATAATGGCCTAACAAATTGACTAATTTCATATTTAACCTATTTTAAACATATACACATAATTCCAATATCTCATATACTACCATAAATACTTTATCACTATCCAATTCATCAATTTAACCAGTCGACATTCAAAACTGATCATAATTCTCAAGACAATTTCAACCATTGAACCATTCAAACTATAGACCATATTTTCAATTAACAACTTAACATATCATAACCAAAGCATCAATTGACATTTCCCTATTTAATGACCCAAGAGACAGTATACATTACAAAACCGATTCAAAACCTAGGTACATTCCATTTATCAAAAACTTAGGGAGATTATACATACTTTGTTAAGTCCTGGGTTGCAGATTAGATGCTGAATCACTTTTTAGAACTCCAAGATCTACCTATGCCCGCACATGAAAAAAACAAACCATACGCTAAACGATAAAGCTCAGTGGTACTTTTATGATTCAAGTCAATATAATAATAACCTTAATCAAATGACAACAATCAATTCAAGTTCAACATTTAGCCAATACACATCTCTTTCATACCAAGAATTTCCATTAAGATATGATATATGCATAATAACTTTGTATACCAATTCATACAATATTACATTTAACAATTCAATATAATCAAGTTAAACCATAATTTCTACTACTAAAGATATGTTCATTTCCTTTTCAATTCATACCAATCATTTATACCATTTTTCATTTCCATATCAAATCTATTGATTTACTTATTACCATATCAGCCCTCCAGGCTTATATAAACTGGTTCTTATGGTCTTTCATATGCTATAGTAAATCACATTTCACACATATGTACATGTGGCACCATAACATTATATCATTTTAATTCATTATCATTTATTGAGTTCACACTTTTTAATCCCTGTTAACATGAATCGGACTCAGGACGGATACACAGATCATCTAACCAACACACCAATACAACACATAGTGCCTCATCAGAATGTTCGAAGTAAATATTGCGCCCAGAACCTCATCAGTATAACTGAATAAAATGTGCTTCACACCTCATTGGGCATCCGAAGTAATAATTTTCTTCGTGCCTCAGCAGTAAAACTGAAGTATAAACCTATAAAAAAATCTAATACTATGGTATGCCAACTATATCTAACTCTGCCCATATAGTTAACAGAGTACTGATAATCCAATCACATTATATAAACCAATTCATATGTCATCATTCCAAGTTCATCTCATCATCAATTCATATGTGTATATATATATCAAATACCAAATAGTATAGTTCATACCATTTTCATCATCATTTTGTATCCCGAATTGTTTATCACATGTATGTTACTCTTTTATACTATATTCAATTTAGTCCAATTTCTCGAGATTTGATTTCATTCAATATGAATCATTTCATACGAAAATATAAGCTTACCTCGATAGTAAATCATTCATTAAACATGTATACACAGATAAATATAATGATCTCGATTTATAAAATTACAAATTGATAGTTCAACTACTCGTTAATGACTCTCACCTTTCCTTTTCCTTTCGACGGTGTGACGTTGTCTTTAGCTATGCTCAGTAATTTAATAAAAAATATCAGATTTCATTCAATTCACACTCAATTACACAGCCACTTTGTAACACCCTATACCCGACCCAATCGTCGGGTCTGAACTATGGGATGCCATAATCGTTGCCGAAGAAAAGACAACCAATCATATACAAACTTCATCATTAATCATTAAGTTACAGTTATTACAAGCATAAAAACATGATATATAATCATTTTAGGCCATATACGAGCTTATGAAAGCTCAATATTGTCCCAGAGTCGAACTAGGACTAAACTATAACATTTTCAATACTTCTCAGGTTGGTGTTATGACTTCCAAGGCTTGATGTCGCAACATTGAAGATAGTATACAAGCTTCCAAACTTAAGGACCAAATTTTAAATTTTTCAAAATAAAATAAAACTAATGTCGCGAACTCAAATAGGAGACGTCGTGACGAGATTACTTGATGTCATTACATTCAAGATGTGAAGTCACAACATCCTCCATAGTCCGCTAACTCTAAATTCCCTACATTCCCAAGCCAACATAAGGTCACAAAGGTTGGCCACAAGGCCCCAATCAACCATTCAACACTATCAAAACATCTTCAATACCCAAATGTCTAACCATTAATACTATTTCCAGGCATGACCAAAACCATTTCCACATATTCACAACATATTTACAACCATTTTGACCATTTCCAACATTAAAAAATATAATCTTAGGTACATTCCATTTGAATAAAATGAAATGAGTTATACAGACTTAGTTGAGTTGAAAACGGTAGTTCGAATGCTGACTTCACTTCTCGGGGATGCGAAGATCACCTATACCTACACACGGTAAAGCTCAGTTGTACTTACATGATTCAAGATAGCATAAACATTTACAAATGGCTATATATAGTATAATTACATAATCTATTCAAGTTATAACCTATCAAACCAAACAATTTCACATCTTAGACACAAGTGAGTACCTATATATGGAAAATAACTAATTCATTCTTCAATATTTGCAAGATAAGTGATTAATACATACTATTTGAGAAATTCAATTTCTTATGACTTATTGTAAACTCAAAATTATATAGGATTTTTCTATATATTTTTACCACCTTTTGACTTAATAAATATGTTAATATTGAGTAATTGTTATTAAAATAAGTGAATTTTACTTAATTATTAATATTGGACATGAGTTTATAAAGTATGTAAAATTATACTTAATTACATGGTTTTTGTACTTAATTTATATTAATTTCATGTTAAATAGTAATATGTGAATTTTCACTATGCAGAAGGACCATGGAAGATGTGATTAACATAAATGATGCATGGACATGCACAAATCCACTTCATTTGGACAGAAAAACAAAGCAAAACTAGGTTATAAATGTGTTAATTTGACATAGTAAAAGATGTGCTAAAAGATGGACATATCTGGTTAATTATTAAACTGGGAAACTGTCTAACAAGGAGGAGTCAAGCCCAATTTTTGGCACAAGCAAATGGATGCCCAAAAAAAAGCTTTCAAATATTTTCTTGGAGGCCCCTATAGTTAGAAAGATATCAAAAATTAGCACACAAGTTTTACCTTTGAAATTGTCCACCTTACGGCTATTAATAGCAGTGTTTTGAATTCGAAAATAAACAACCAAGTCAACCCCTTTTCCACAAATTGTGGGCGGCCATTTACGAGAGAAAAGAGAGGGATTTTGAATTCTATTTTTAGCAAACTCTACCCTTGCCTTTACCAATAAATACTACACACCTTTCACCTTCCAAATCATCCTTCATCCCTCATACCTCAACATTTATTTCTCATTCATTCTCTTTTCTATTTCCTTATTCTTTTCCCTTGCATAGCAATCCATCTCCCTTTCCATTCCTTAGCCAACAGAGGCTTTGTTAAGACATTTCTTTGGCCGACCACCTTAGGAAACCCTTAGCAAAAGGAGCATCGAGCAGAACAGAGGAACACATCAGTTAGAAAAGATCCAAATGGTTGCCGAACTGAAATGGAGTTTACTCTTTCCTCTTGTCATTTAAATTACTTGCGTTTGCTATGTGTTTATTATTTTTGACATCAACGATGATATTTTAAATCTTATTCGCTAGGATGATTATGTTAATTCAATAAGATTTATTGGATTCATGTTTAACATATTTTTGCCTCAGTTGATCATGTTTCAATTAAAATCAAGATGTATCTCATTCGTACATGATTGGATGCACTCAGATTAGCTGAGCAATCCTAACCAGATGACAGGTAGTAGACACATAATTGAAAAGTATAGTGCTTAGTTTAGATCATTAAACCTGTTTAAATTTGAGGTTCATAATATCTTTAGTTAACTCTATTATCTTGAATAGTTTTTAAGTTTATGTGATTAAACTGTTGCAAACGTAAATGTCCCTGTAACCTCACATAAATACTAAGAAACCCTTAGTTTAATGTGATCCTTAAAATGCATATTTCACTAAGTAAAATATCTGAGAAGACTTAATTTGGTTTCCAAACTCATGAAAGATCGAGTTGCCATAGAATGTTTTCCGAACACTATTAAGCATAATGAAAATGAATTGAGTTGATTAATATAATTATCCTAGCTTGTTTTATGTTGATTCTTTTTGTTGCTAAAGCCCTTCATTCATACATCTAGATGATTTGCATTTAGGTTAGAATTGCATAGGGATCAATCTTTGCATCTAGTTAATTTAATTATCACAATCTAAAAATTATTGAGTTTTTATATCAAATTATGATTTATAATTTTACAAATAATTGATTAATATACACAGTCCATATGGAGAGGGTAACTCATTTTATTTACTTATTACTTAAATGACTATGTACACTTGCACAAACCATATTACAATTTTTTGGCGCCCTTGTTGGGGACTGTTGCCATAATTATTCTTTGTGAAATTGTTTTTGCAGTTTGGTTTTTATTTAATTTCTAAAATTACTAACTTATTCTTTATTATTTATTAGTGATTTATTTATCAGATGTTTATGAGCATAGATCAAATCATCAATCTATTACTTGTAGACCCTAAAATTGAGGGGACATTTAGACAGAGAAGGTAATGGAGTCAATCATGATAGACCTTGGAAATCCAAATGAAGGAGAAGGTAATGGAGTCAATCATGAGCACAACCAAATCCTTATTGTTGATGATAGGGATCATGCCATTAGACAATACGATGCGCCACTATTCAATGGGTTAAAACTAGGAATCAAGAGGACAAATATTGAGGCACCCCAATTCAAATTGAAACTAGTGATGTTTCAAATACTCTAAATGGTGGGCCAGTTCAGTGGTATGCCCATGGAAGATCCACACTTCCAGCTTCGATTATTCATGGAGGTCGGTGATTCGTTTAAGATAGCTGGTATGACTAAAGATGCATTAAGGTTGAAGCTGTTTGTTTCTGTACTCGTTGCGAGATCGAGCACGAGCATGGATAAATTTATTCCACTAAGTTCAATATCTACATGGCAAGAGTTAGCAGAAAGGTTTTTGGTAAAGTATTTTCCACCGAGCAAGAATGCAAAGTTGCGAAATGAGATAACTACTTTCCAACAATTGGATGATGTGTCATTATATGAGGTGTGGGAAATATTCAATGAATTACTTCGTAAATGTCCTCATCATGGGATTCCTTATTGTATTCAGTTGGAGACGTTTTATAACGGTTTCAACACACACACAAGATTAATGGTAGATGCTTCTACGAATGGTACGATTTTTTCTAAGTCTTATAACGAGGCTTACGAGACCATTGAAAGGATTTCTAGCAACAATTACTAATGACCGACAAATTGAATAGTTTTTGGAAAACGAGTAGCTAGAGTGCATGAAGTGGACGCACTGAATTCACTCTCTGCTCAAGTATCTTCTATTTCCTCTATGTTAAAATAGTTTACCACTAATGGTTTTAATAATTTTGCAGCTGAATCACCAAGTCAGTATGATGTTGTTTCCTGTGTGTACTGTGGGGTTTCAAGAATTGCCCTTCGAATCTCGAGTCAGTGTATCATGTAAGGAATCAGTATTAAAATAGAAGTAGACGAGGACCACATTTCAAGTTCTACAATCCTTCGTGGCGGAATCATTCAAACTTTTCCTGGAGTAACCAAGGAAATGGTTAGAACAACCATATGCAGTACAGACCCAATCAATGCTAAGAGTTTAGTCAACAAGCCCCAAAACCAGCTCAAGTAGAGTCTTTTTTTTTTATAAAAAAAAAGACCAAAAAATGGTCATCCATCAATTAACAACATCATCCATTACAAGCTTATGAATTATCGTAGGGTAATCCATACCAAAAATAGAGTGGCTCTCATTAAAGATGGCATATTTACTCAAAATATCAGCCACCTTATTACAAGTATGATTTTCCCACTTAACATCAAAATTATGAAGCCTGTCCATATTTCAAAAGCACTCATTTATGCGATAACCCATGAGAGCGATATCATCATTGCGTTTCTTTATTCTATTTGTGAGAGTAGCACAATCTATTTCGAAGGTAGCTTTTGTAATATTCAGCATTCTAGCTAATTTGAGAATTTCTTCGAAAGCATAGATTTTGACCCAGTCACTCACCATTTCCTCTTTCTTGAAACCAAAGCTCCCTCCAATAATGAAACCCTCGAAGTCACACACAATAATCCCATAACCAGTTTTAGTGTTTGACACAGCAGCATCAAAGTTGAATTTTACAGTACCTCTTAATGACTTCTCCTACTTTTTTGGGAAGATGAAAATGACAGATGAAATTGTTCCTGTTATTCCAACTATTTCACAATATTGTGATGAAGTCAGCAATGGCCTTCTTGTCCAAAAACCGCATGGATTCTTCAATCCATTCAATACAACGCTTATAGTTATTGTTAATGAGCCTACCATCCAGGCCACCACATGTGACAATGGCAAGGGTCGTGGGGAAATCTTTAAAAGCATGAATTAAATTTTTAGTACTAGCACCACAACGATTACACTCATTGTTCACGTTCTGTCAGATAGAAGCTATCTTTGCATTTGTTTGAAGAATTTCATGACCCAGTCTCCATACGAACACCCTGATTTTTGGAAGGGTTTTCAGCTTCTAAATGGCCTTCCGAAAGAGACGATAAGGACCTAAACCCACTTCCTGAAGAAGAAGCCACAAATATGCCAATTTTGACGTGTAAAAGCCATGATAATTCTAGAACAAGACTTGACATTCCTTCGGGTCATTTGAAATGATAGGTAGGTTACATACATGGTCCCCCATACACTTTTCTACCATGAATGTACGAGCCATTACTATTAATAGAATCCCCATTCAAACCCTCAAAACCTGTAATTGTCATAACAAATATCCACACTATTTTCGTCACCCACCTGCCACTCAAAGCCTTTCTTGAGAGCGTTAGAAGTAGTAGCTATGCTACTCTAAGTGTACAACAACTTATCCACCTTTTTGGGGTGGAACAAGTGACCATTGGGGAAATATTTGGAACTAAGGACCTAAAAACATAAAGTATCTTTTTTAATAAGCAACCTTTAGACCTGTCTGCTAAGGAGAGCTATATTGAATAGTCGAATGTCTTTAAACCCAAGCCCTCCCATCCCTTTAGGGAGGCAAACTTTATCCCATGCAAGCATAGCCCAACCTCGATCTTTATCTTTACAAGCCTAGCATATCCTTTGGTTCTTGGAATGCATCTCCTTGATGGTGCCCCTATGAGTAAGGAAGATAGAGAGTGCATAAGTAGGTAGTGCTTGAAGAATTGATATAAAGGGCGAGGATATTTTGGTAAGAGTTGATAAGTTTATTTTTCCTACTGACTTTATTATTTTAGACTTTGAAGCAAATAAAGAAGTTCCAATCATCCTAAGGAGACCTGTCCTAGCCATGGGAAGAACGTTAATAGAAATGTAAATAGGAGAACTCACAATGAGAGCTCAAGACGACCAGGTAACATTTAACATTCTGAAGGCCATGAAATTTCCTGATCTAATAAAGAAATGTTCAGTAATGGAGGAATTAGAAACCTTAATTTTTATGGAACGCAATTCTGACGAAGACCCATTGGAGAACACTTTAGGGTCTAAATCATTGAAAGATGAAAAAGGTAATGAAAACATGGCTTTGATGGAAACCAATTCGAGGAGTTATGTTCAACCACTACGATTCGGACTGCTAGAGTTGGAAGTTCAGGAATTTACACAATCCAAGTTGTCAATCGAGGAACCACCTAAGCTTGAACTAAAATTACTTTCATCCCATTTAAAATATGTTTATTTAGGTAACTGTTCTACTTTACCTGTGATTGTTTTAGTAGAATTGATAGAACTTCAAGAGGAGCAATTGATTTCTGTTTTAAGGAAATTTAAAAAGGCAATTGCTTGGACCATAGCTGACATTAAAGGTATAAGCCCTTCCTTCTACATGCATAAGATTATTTTAGAGGAAGGTTGGTGAGGTAGAATTGATGGGCAATGAGACTTAATCTTATCATAAAAAAGGTAGTACGGAAGAAAGTGATCAAATGGTAAGATGCGAGAATTATCTACTCCCTCTAAGATAGTTTTTGGGTAAGTTCGGTACAATGTGTACCAAAGAAAGGTGGAATCATGATTTTCAAGAATGAACGTAACGAGTTAATCTCAACAAGAACTATCATGGGTGGAGAATCTGTGTTGATTACAGAAAGTTTAGCAAAGCCACTCGTAAAGATCAATTTCCATTGTCATTTTATGGATCAGATGTTAGATCGACTGGCAGGTAATGAATTTTACAGCTTTTTAGATGGATATTAGGGATACAACCAAATAGTTGTAGCCCAAGAAGATCAACAGAAAGCTACTTTTACTTTCTTGTACAGTACATCTGCTTTTAGGTGAATGTCTTTAGGCTTATGTAATGCACCTGGCACATTTCAAGATATATGTGGCAATTTTACTAATATGATTGAAAATTATGTTGAGGTTTTCATGGATGAATTTTCTATTTTTGGTAACACTTATGGTGTTTGTTTGAGTAATTTGGCTAAGGTACTAAAAATATGCAATGAGACAAATCTGGTCCTTAATTGGGAGAAATGTCATTTTATGGTTAAGGAGGGAATTTTCTTAGGACATAAAGTTTCCAATAACAAAATTGAAGTGGATAAAGCAAAAGTGGATGTAATTGAAAGATTACCACCTCCAGTTAGTGTGAAAGGAGCTAGAAGTTTCTTAGGCCATGTCGATTTTTATCATAGATTTATTAAAGATTTTGCAAAAAAATTGAAACATATGTGTATGCTTTTAGAAAAAGATATTATTTTTTATTTTAACAAAACATGTTTAGAAGCTTTTGAAGAATCAAAAGCCGGTTAATCTTAGCCGCAATAATTGTTACACCTGATTGAAACTCAACTTTTAAGTTGATGTGTGATGCAAGTGATTTCATTGTTGGAGCTGTGATGGGTCAAAGTAGGAACAAAGTCTTTCATCCTATCTACTATACAAGAAGAACTTTGACAAGAGCCCAGCTCAATTATACGGTAGCTGAGAAAGAACCCTTTGCTATATTTTTTGCTTTTAACAAGTTCTATTCATATATTATAGGTACCAAAGCTCCAGTGCTTACTGATCATGCGGCTATTAAGTATTTACTCAGGAAGAAGTATGCTAAACCAAGGCTAATTTATTGGATACTTTTACTCTAAGAATTTGACCTTGAGATCCAAGATAGAAAAGGTGTCAAAAATCAAGTAGTCGATCATCTGTCGAGGTTGGAACAAAATGAAGTAACTTATTCACTTGTTCCAATTAATGAGAATTTTCCTGATGAACATATCTTCGAGGTAAGTCGAATCTATGAAACACCTTGGTTTGTTGATTTTGCTAATTATTTAGCATATGGAATAATTACTCAAGAAATGACATACCAACAAATGAAGAAATTTCTTCATGATAGTCGGTATTATTTCTGGGAGGATCCGTTTTTGTTTAAACAATGTGCAGATAACATAATCAGGAAGTGAGTATCTAGAAGGGAGATTGATGAGATTTTGTACCACTGCCATTCATATCTGAGTGGGGGACACTTTGGTGGTTCTCGCATTGCAGCAAAGATTTTGCAAGTAGGATTCTTTTGGCCTATAGTATTTAAGGATGAGTATGGATATGTGAAAAACTGTAATAGATGCCAAAGAACCGAAAACATATCAAGGAGGAACGATATACTCTTGACAAATATTTTAGATGTAGAACTATTCGACGTATAGGGCATTGATTTTCTAGGCCTGTTTCTTTCTTCGTATGGTAAAGTATATTTTTGTAGCTGTGAACTATGTATCCAAGTTGGCTGAAACAAAGATGTACCCAACAAATGATGCTAAGGTAGTTATGCGATTCCTACATAAGCATGTATTTACACGGTTTGAGACTCCTAGAGCTATAATTAGAGATGAAGGATCTCACTTTGTAAATAGGTGGCTTAAGTGGCTGCTTGACAAGTAGCAATGAAGGATCTTAATTTGTAAAGGTTTCAACTTGGAAAGCAATGATAAGATGGTTGTGCCTTTACCAATTTGAAAGACGATTGAGGCCCTCAATTGGAGCTATTTCTGCGATACACGATTACTACCCGATGAGGAGTTAGTTCGAGAGTTATATGCTAGTTTGACTAAGCCAGATGCTACTAAAGTTATTGTTCGCAAGGAAAAGGTACCCTTAACTTCTAAGTCTATTAATGGTTTGTTTAAACTGCCTGAAATTGAAGAAGATGAGTACCTTACATGATGAAAAATATAAATTTGGATTTTCTTCAGCAAGTGCTTAATGTTGTGACAAATCCGGGATCTCAATGGATTATAAGAAAGTATGGCAGTCATTCTTGTTGAAGGGAATATCTAAAATTGTTAGCTAAGGAATGGTTCTACTTTGTTTGATATAGTTTCATGCCTATCTCACACAGCTCGACCATCTTGATGGAGTGAATATTTTTATTGTATGCAATTATGACATAAAGGTCTATCAATGTTGGGAAGATCATTCTCAAGGAAATTCATGATTATGTTAGAAAGAAGACTGGAAGTGCTTACATACCATCATTGATAACTTCACTTTGCTTAAGGGCCCAAGTTAAAACAAAAACAAACCTAAAGGGCTCGTATGTTTAAGGTTGCATCACAGCTCATGATCTTGAAAGGTTAGTAGAGAATGTCTGTGAACTAAACCCAACTGAACCGAGTGAACCAAGAAAATCATAAACTGATTAGTCATTGGAAAAATCTAAATCGGAAGCTGACTCAATTACTGAGACAAAGAAGTAGAATCTAAGGAAGAACCGAACAATCTAGAATCGATAAAGGAACCAGAAGTTTCTGAACCAAGAGAGGAGTCAAATGTTGATAAGCCAGTTGAACCAAGTGTTAATTCGGAGTTGAATTTTCCTATGCCCACTTCTTCAAATACTGTGAAGAAATCAAAATTGTCAATTATGATGGATATGACGAAATTTATGCATAACCAACAACAGACTTATTGGAAATATGCGAAGATTAGAAATGATTTATTAAGAAATACTTTTAAAAATATCTTTAACAATTTTGTTTCTAAGTTCCCAGATTATATCTTAGAGTCATGGAAGGAAGATAAGAATGCAAGCAAAGATGAAACATCAAAGGAGGAAGACAGAAAGGATAAAGTAAATAATTAAAAGGGGGAATTTCTTGTCTTTAGTTTTTATTTCTTTTTAGGCGTTTATTTTTATTTCGTAGTTAGAATTTTTTTTTGTTTTCGCATAATAAAATAGCAAGCATGAATAAAATAAGCTCTATGCCTCTTCAATAGGAAAAGTGAAGTGATGTGGTAATGGGAATGAACATGTCTAAGATTGGATTGTTGATAAAGAATTGGTACTTAAACAGTATTTATGACTCACCTCTCTTTTCTTACAACCCTACCTGGTGTTCAGTTTTCATTAACTACTTTGTTTTCGCAATAAGGACATTACTTGTTTTTAAATGGGGAGTAAGGCATTTCACATGAATTTTAAAGTATGTTTCAATCTTTTTACTTAAGTATGCTGAAATAAATGAATGTTTAGAGAGAATTTTTGTTCATAAGTGTGTTCAAATGCAAGCATGATTTTTTATTTTATCTAAGTAATTCTTATGTTATCTTGAGTATGTTATCTTGAGTGATGAAATGCTTGTATGTTCTTTAGACTTATGTAATATTTGCCATGAAATTTTGATTTCTTTAAAAATAGACAGGCATGAAGGTTTTAGTCTTTAGAATTGACTTAGTAACTTTTTTGAGGCGAAATCCTAGCAGGTATAAGAATCTAATATGATATAGGCACACTTTCTTTGGATCGTTTGAGCCTTTCAAGCCAACCTTATTAAATTAACCCTTGAATCTTATTTTTTGAGCTTAATGGCCTGTTTATTGTAAATTACCTACATCATAAGCCATATTACCATCTTTTTAATTTTATCCTATTTTGTGCACCTATCTTAACTAAATTTGTCTTGGTGATCAAAGTTTGAGGAAAAGTACAAAAGATGTACGTGCTCTTCACATGATTCAAAAAATAATAATGAAAGAACAAAGGTAAGTTTTCTCAAAAGAATAAAAAGCAAAGAAAAGTTTGCTCAAAATCTGAAAAGTAAAGGTTGAGAATGAGTTCGAAATAATTTTGGGGGTGTTCCAAAGACCAAATTGTACGAAGGTTGCAATGTAAAAAGGATCCAAGACAAAGTTAGGGTTAAGGTGATTGAACCTAAAAATTCACTTCTCTTTATCCCTAACTTTAGCCTAGCCTTATTACAACCTAATAAAAGACCTATTGATTTGATTATTATACTAACTACATTAGTGGAGAGGAATTGCTAAGTTCAACATATGAATACCACTAATTAAACCTTGTGATTTCTATGTTTAGTCGATAAGGAAAACATATTGATTGGTAAATATTATATATGATTTGGAAATGTATGCATACTATGACTCATGTTGACATTATAATGTACTTAGTATAAAGTTTGGAAATAATATTTGTATTCGAGCTACTTATCAATAAAAAGTATTTTTGAGCATGATTATGTTGATGCATGATTATGTGCGAAGATTGATGCTACTTTATCATTTTGCGAAATTGCCTTAGCAAAAGTTATGTTGTGCATGAACATTACTTGGAACGAGCAATGGTTTAAACTTGGGGGTCTGTAAACTCAAAATTATAGGAGTTTTTTTTTATATATTTTACCATATTTTGACTTAATAAATATGTTAATCTTAAGTAATTGTTATTAAAATAAGTGAATTTTACCTAATTATTAATATTGGACATGAATTTATAAAGTATGTGAAATTATGCTTAATTACATTATTTTTGTACATAATTTATATTAATTTCACGTTAAATACTAATATGTGAATTTTCACTATGCAAAAGTACCATGGAAGATGTGATTAACATAAATGATGCATAGACATGGACACATCCACTTCATTTGGACATCAAGACCTTACAAAATTGGGTCATAAAGGTGTTAATTTGACCCAGTAAAAGATGTGCTAAAAGATGGACATGTCTGATTAATTATTAGACTGGGAAACTATCCAACAAGGAGTCAAGCCTAATTTTTAGCACAAGCAAATGGCTGGCCAAAAATAAGCTATCGGATATTTTGTTGGAGGTCCCTACAGTTGGAAAGACATAAAGAATCAGCACACAAGTCTGCCCTTTGAAACCATCCACCTTATGGCTATTAATAGCAGTGTTTTGAATTCAAAAACAAGCAACCAAGTCAACCCCTTTTCTACAAATTGTGGCCAGCCATGTATGAGAGAAAATAGATGGATTTTGAATTCTAGTTTTAGTAAACTCTACCCTTGCCTTCACCTATAAATACCACACACCTTTCACCATTCAAATCATCCTTCATCCCTCTTACCTCAACACTCATTTCTCATTCATTCTCTCTTCCATTTCCCTATTCTTTTCCCTTACATAGCCGACCATCTCCCTTTCCATTCTTTAGCCAACAAAGGCTTTATCAAGACATTTCTTTGGTCGGCCACCTTAGGAAACCCTTAGCAAAAGGAGTGTCGAGCAGAACGGAGGAACACATCAGTCAAAAAAGATCCGAAAGGTTGTTGAACTGAAATAGAGTTTACTCTTTCCTCTTTTTATTTAATTTACTTATGTTTGCTATGTGTTTATTATTTTTGACATCAACAATGATATTTTAAATCCTATTTGCTATGATGATTATGTTAATTCAATAATATTTATTTGATTCATGTTTAACATGTTCGTGCCTCAGTCGATCATGTTTTCAATTAAAATCAAGATGTATCTCATTCATACGTGATTGGGTACACTTAGATTAGCTGAGCGATCCTAACCAGACGATAGCTAGTCGACACATAATTGAAAAGTGCAATACTCAATTTAAATCATTAAACCTTACTAAATTAGAGTTTCATAATATTTTTAGTTAGCTCTATTATCTTGTATAGTTTTTAGGTTTATATGATTAAACTGTTGCCAACATAAATGTCCCTGTGTCCTCGCATAAATACAAAGAAATCCTTAGTTTTATATGATCATTAAAATACATTTTTCACTAAGTAAAATATCCGAGAGGACTTAATTTGGTTTCCAAACTCATGAAAGATTAAGTTGCCATGGAATGTTTCAGAACATTATTAAGCATGATGAAAATGAATTGAGTTGATTAATATAATTATCCTAGCCTATTTTATGTTGACTGTTTTTGTTGTTAAAGCCATTCATACATCTAGACAATTTGCATTTAGGTTAGAATTGCATAGAAATCAATCTTTTCATCTAGTTAATTTAATCATCACTATCCAAAAATTATTGACTTTTTAACAAATTGTGATTTATAATTTTACAAATAGTTGATTAAAATACAGTGTCCCTGTGGAGATGAAACTCATTTTATTTACTTATTACTTGAACGACTGTGTACACTTACACAAGCCATGTTATACTTATTAGCAATCAATATAAAAAATATATCTATATATCTTTATATGTCATCAACATTTTTCCATTCATATTCCATCGTCATCCATATTGTTTACCTTTTATCTTACCATTCAAACCCGTTTTAAGAGTCTATTGACTCATTCACATTTACTTTGGCCCCAGGGCTCGTTCTCAACTAATACATATAACCATTCACATAGTTTCTTTAGTTTGATTCACATATGCATACAAGTGGTTCCATATCATTATACCATTTCATCTCAATATATTTAACAATTTTACCATTTATCACCCCTATTAACTTGACTTAGACTCGAATGGATACACAGACCATCCAACCAACACAGCAACTGGCACTGAACTATATTTATCAGATAAATCATAGTAGGGAAACCTACACATATAATGCATATTGGCACACGAAGTGCATACTGCCAATTATATCCAACACACCTTGAACAACTAATAAGGTACCAATGTTCAATTTCATTTTACATATCAATATATATACCATTTTTCAGCCATATTTATAATCACAATACAAATAATCATTTATACATATGTATTTGAAGTTATAAAATTTGTTTTGTATATTTCTTAAAATTAAGTATGAAAATATGGTTAAATTTTTTGGTAAATATAACTTTTAAAATTTTAAATAAAAGTATTAAAAGGATAATATTAAAAGAAAAAAAATGAAAAATTTTCAACATGATAAGTAGCTCCTTATCTACTTATCATTTTACACACTTTTTCATTAAAAATTTCTTAATTTGCTTTTTATTATTTTATTATGGATTATCAAGTCTATTTAAAAAATTAAATCACTCAAAATATTATTTTTAGTTGAGGTAAGTTTTTGCATGAGTTATCAAATAAGATAGAAGTTTCTAGTGGAGCCCAATCGATTTTTAATTAAAACTTTAGAGTTCAATTTATGCTGGATTTCTCGATTTTTTTCTTTAATTTTACAATTAATTATATATATTTTGAAATTTATACAATTATAATACTTTAACTATTATAATATATATTTTAATTAGGTACTTTTAATTATTATAAGATTTTATTATTTTTATAATTGTAAAAGTCAATGTAAAATAAGAAATTATTTAATATTTAGTGGCAAGTTAAATAGGATTTGGAAACTTTTTCTTTTATTAGATTAGATATGGGTACCAAAATTTTAAATGAAATAAAGATTGGGACGGAAGGCATAAAACTATATCAAATCGGGGTGATAAAAAATTAGTTAAGATCCCTCCATTACTTTTTCATCCATTAATATTCAATACAAAGATCTTCACCATTCAAATGTGTAAGAACTGGATCCATCTATTAAATATGAAAATCAACTTAACATGCATTAGATATAAATAGATGGGAAAGTAATGGACTAGAGCCAAACGCATAAAAAACCTATTCCTCCTCTACCAACTTCATCTTTATTATTAAGATTAAACTTAGACTCTAACTTTATTTAAGGATATACAATAATGACTTTGTTTATATTTTATTATAAATTATCATAATATTTATAATATTTTATTATTTATATAAGAGAGTGATATATATTTGAATTAGATCATACAAATCGGGAAAAAAAACAACAAAAAAAATCCATCGTAGGTGCTGAAGGACAAGCTCTATCAACGCAACAAAGGCTGAAGCCTCAACATCAATAGAACATTATGGCACGTTGAAAATTGGCTCTATCACAACTCAAGCACAACGTATCTGGAGTGATTGCAAACACTTAATACGATAAGAAAATCTACCTTGGATGGTCTAAAGCAACAGGCAAAAATCAACAAAACAATCGAGCATCCACCAAACTGGAGAGGTTGACGACGAAACCATCCCTAAAATCACTTGCTAAAGCAAGACTAAAAAAAGTGCTACAAGAGCAGACAAAAACTTTTAAAAGCGAAGACTTATTAAACAATGGAAAACAAACAAAAAAATATGAAACTTAAGACAACACAGGTTCAAACTGACTCATTAAATCATTTATTATTCTAAAATATTCTCAAAATAGAAATAGGTTAAGACGCCGATGAAAAGCACCCACTTTCCAAGAGAAACTAGTAGTGGCCGATGGAGTTTCAAGGACAAAGACACTGTTATCTATCCATTCCAAGTTGTGAAGACAACAAAGATACCCACAAAATAGATATGTAAATTAAAAAGAGAAAAAGGCAGATGAAGTGAATGAGAAGAAGAAAGAGAAAATTGTTAGATTGGAAAAAAAAGATGGTGGCAACTAACTTTATAAATTTTGATCATATATGTTCTTTTTTACACAATACCTAGAACTACCTATAGTCCCTTCCCAACCCATAAATAAAAGGATAATGTGCTTCCGCGCACTCGAACCCATGTCCTTTTGCAATGACAACAATACTCATGTCAATTGAGTTAATACTCAATCAACAATTAACTTTGTAGTTGTCAAACAAATATCATTTAGGTATGGAACATTTATTTAAGGTTATTAAGATAATAATGTAAAAAATTTAATAAAATAATAATAAAGTTACTATTTCACAATCAAGGATTTAAACAAAGATAATAAATTACAAGCGAATGAGGTTACGAGAATTTTAAGGCGGAGTTTTATCATATTTAACACTGTAGATTTCTCTCAAATTTATTATTGTTATAAAATAAAGAGAGATGGAGAGAATAAAGAACAAAGTAAATATGAGCAATAAAGGATGTACTTTATTGATCAAAAGGGATGATTATAATGCTTCAACAGAGTCTCTATTTATAGGCATAAGAAGTATAAAAGAAATAGAGATCTAATTTTAATAACTATTAGAATTTAAAGTACACCAAAACTTTATCTTAATCATGATGGACATCCACTTAATAAGATATTTATAACACTCCCTCTTGGATGTCCATTGGTAGATAATGTGTCTCGTTAAAACATTATTAGGAAAAACCTTGTGGGATAAAAACCTAATAAAGGAAAAAGAGTACAAGATCTATAATACACATAATATGCTGCCTCATTAAAAATCTTACCAGGAAAACCCAATGGGACAAAACCTCGGTTAAGGGAAAAGAGTACAACATGTATTTACTCCCCCTCATGAAAACATCACATACTTTCTCATATTCTACATATTCAATCTTGAATACTAGTTTTTCAAATGACTATTTTAATGTATTGCTAAGCATTTGTATCACCATTCTTTTGAAAATCATGAGTGAGGGAAAATTTTGGGAAAATATATTTTGATCTCTTCAGGAGTTTCAACAATAATCATAACAAACTTCAATCATGATCCTTCTATAAAAATACAAATAGATATTTTGGATCATTTTGTAATCCTCATTCAACTACTATTCACTAAGTCAAATTTACCACATATGTTCAAATTATTTCAATTCATATAATGAACAATTTCTCGAGAATTTCAATATGCTTCTAGCATCCAAAATCCTTCAAGGATTTTAATATAAACTTTACTATATAGTGATTCATAAAAGGTTGTAACAATAACCATTAGACGCAAGTTAAATCTTTCATAAATTGTCAATTTAATAATATATCTAAAGGTTATTGCATCCACCACAAAAGAATATTTTATCTTTTCATAATCAATGCCAGGACTTGGCGAAAAACTTCATATTTTTATTCCGCTTTTGCAAAACTACTTCAAGTGCACCCTCACTGGCTTTATACCTTTAGATATTTAGACTACTGGTCCAAAAACTCCACAAATTTAATTGTACTTGAGTTGTGTCTTTCTATTTTGATCAATTTATTCCATACCCATATTTCTCAATAGATTTATTCAAGATCTGCCTTTTTTTTCATTATTTCAATAATAAATTGCATGCAAATTCATTGTCGACCATTTTTATTATTCAGTTCCACATTTTCTCATAACTTATTGAGATCTCTTATTTTCATTATTTTTAAATTCAGTTTTAGGAACCGGAATCTCTTCTTGAGTTTTACTTATTAGTTATGTCTTGGGTCTTTCTAGATCACTCGCCTCCACTATATGACCATCTAGAAGAATTTTTTTCTTTGGAACCGATCAATCTATTATTTATTCTAAATGATTGTCCTATTGGTACTTTGATTCAAATTAAAATATTATATGATATATAACAAATCATGTCATAATTGAATCTTTAATACATTCAAAACATCTAATAATACAAAGAAACTTGTAATTAATATATATTCCCAACTTTCTTTGAGGATTCACTCATCTTTGTACGTTGTGGTGGAGCAATTGTAACATATATGCACATACAAAAATTCAAAGATGAGAAATATTTAGCTTTTGATCAAAAGCAAATTGTAATGGGGAGTATTTATAACTTATAGGTTTGATGCATACAACATGTAAACTAACATAATCTCATGTTGAAATAAGAAGTTTAGTTCTCATAAGTAATGGTTTAGATATTAATCAAAGGTGTTTAATAAATAATTTCTCTAAACCATTATGCGCAAACTTTTACAAAAGTTTTTCAAACTCAATTAATAAAAGATTGAGATATAAACTCATCAGTATTAGCAAGATGAATTGTTTTAATTACATGATCTAAAATTAATTATTTAAACAAGCAATCTTGCGAACGACAAGTTGTAAATTAATAACACATATGTGATTATTTTGTAGATACATCTACCAAAATCATATAATATCAAAATCATCCACATGGTGGATGAATGGCTCCATATTCGTTTCAAAAATGCAAGACATTAAATCTCAACTTTAGCTAGTGAGTTTCAAATAATCAATTTTCATTGAGAACAAGCAGCACATAAAAATTCTTTTAACTTAAACAATCTTCTGGTTCTTTAATAAATATCCATATGAATTTTTAATTAATTTTCGCATCATATATGATCCAGGATGGTCTAACTGGTCACGTCAAGTAGTAAATGTATTTGTATCAGTAAACTTTTAGTTTACTTTAACATGTGTTTCAATTGTACTAAATTGTAACAAATTACTAATTTTACTATCATTCCTTTTACTTTGTATCCACATATAAGTGCTATTGTGACATTTACTACTGGAAATGTCTAAACCAATGTGAAGATTATAATGCCACTAAGTCAACAAAATAAATATAATTTCCAAACAATTATGTACAATATTCGCTTAAGGGAATATGCCAAAATCTTCAAATAACTAAAAAAAAATTGCAACTTTAGGTGCGTCGAGTTTTAGATAGAATTATCATATTTCATTGCTCATAAATAGATCCTTTACAGTAAAATATTTTGTTTTCAATCCCTTAATGGGGATGGTGACAAAAGAAGATCAGAAAGATTATAAAATAAATATAAATTAATAACACAATCCTCTCTTTTTCATCTTTTCAAAATAGATATTTATAGGAATAGTGATTCATATGAAAAATAATATTTTCCTCATTCACAATCTCAATATAAGATCTATTATAAATATCTTTTAAAACTAATGGATTAACCATCACAATATATTAATATATTAGCTCTTCTAGAGCTTTCGACTAATTTTGTACTATCAAATATTGGAATACTATTGGTTTTTTTTTTGCGTTAACTTTGGGGAATGCAATAAATTTACTAGGAAAAACTTATAAATGTCCCCAAAAGTTCTTTATTTCATAATCACAATTGCAAACATGCATGGATTTCAAATCAAAATCTATCTATTCATGTTTTCATGATTACTCTCCAATTAGAATAAACATGATATAATAAATAAAATATAGTAAAATATACCTGAAGATCTTTAACATCATCGTTATCACCATGATCCATTATGAAATTGAATCTTCCAACATCTTGAAGATGAAGTTGTAAGGGTGAAAGCTTAAGATGAAAGTGGAATTGGATTTGGGGGACGACTTCGAAAAATTTTAAAAGAAAAAAAATAGAGAATATATTATTCGTAACAATTATAGATTTATATATTATTCATATTTGTAAAGTCTTTCAAAAAAGTTAATTTATAATCAATTAATTAAGATTAAATTTTTAACTATTAATACTTTTAACACAATATATAATAACACCGAGATGCTTCCTCTTTTTTTCAATTTCAAAATTTTGATATACTTATCTTACCAGTGATAAAATTGAAAAATATTACTAATCCATGTTTTTATTTTAATTAAATTAACAATTTACAATAAAATTATGCTGAATTTAAAGTACAGTTATTTGATGTAAATTATATGGATCAATTTTGAGATTCAAATTATTATTATTTTTTAAAGAAAACAAAAATATTACATGAACTTAAGACATATGAAATCTTCCTAGGGGTAACTTCAAATAATATCAAACCCTCCTCTCTATCAAAAGTCATTTTGATTATGCAGTAAGTATTCTTGTTTCCCTCTCTAGAAATATTCTATAGTTATTACTGTCTAATCTTCATCAAGAGTTGATAATCCGCATAATCAGAGCAGAGTTCGAAGATTTCGTGAAAAAATCTTGAATAGCCTTCGAATGCTATTGAATTCAATTGAATTAATAAATATAATTGAATTGAGATAAATATAAGAATAGGTTTGACACATTGGGAACAAATGGGACATGGACGGCCGTTCAATGACAAATCAAAGCGTCGTTTTCAGCAACAATGGATATTATGGCGTCCCTTGGCACGCATCTTCCGGAACTTATGCACAGCAGAAGAAAATGAATTCCACCTTCTAATTAAACTATAGTAAATCATGTAATTCTTATTGGTGGATCACTTGTATACTAAGGAATTATTATAAGAATTGAATTTGAAATATATTGATTTTTTAAAAAAAAATTGTATTATCTAATTCAACTAAACCCAAAATTCAGATGGATTTTAGATATTTAAGAAATCTTCAAGGATGTAAAGGTCTGGGTGATTTAGCTGAAGCTTTTAATAAAAAAGGCTCCAGGGAGAGCAGGATGGAGAGAAAAAAAAAACAGTATGAACGTTTATTTACATAGCTTACCCATCTCAGCTATAGCGGATAGATAAAATTAAGATTAGTGTTTCAAATTTTAATTTACAAGAATTTAGAACAAATTGAATTATTGGTGAAATATAAAGGATTTGAGTTAGAATGTGCATGTAGTTTTTGTATTTTTTGAAAATTAAGAATTTAGTTCTACGCTTGTATTTTTAAGATTTTAGTCCATCTACTTTTTAAATTTTAAAATAGTATTGTTATTTTTTTTGTTAAATTGCTTGTTGTGACATTTTGAAAAAAAAATTTTACTCACTTGGTAACCATAGAATTTAAAAACAAAATTATAGCTAACCTGAATTTTACAAAAAAAATTTAATAGTATTAATAGTTAAATATAAATTTTGAAATCTGAAAAAGTAAAAAAATTAAATTTTTTAAAAATTTCAACTACAATAACTAAATTCTTAATTTTGAAAAATATAGAAAGTATAGGCACATTTTAACCAAAGATTTGTGTTTAAATCTTGAGATTACACTAATTTTGGACTCACTTCTTATACAATCTTTAAACCTACCCTTTATCAAAGAGAAGAAGAAAAGCTATAGCCCACCTCTACTGTGAAGCAGCCATGAAACAAGAGATTGAAACTTATTCTTATCTCTTCAATAACTATGCATGAACCGTCCACACGTCCACCTTCGTTTAGAGTCATGTAAATTTAAAAAGAAAAAAAAGACGAAATTGGGAATATAGTGTTGACGGCTACTGGAATACGTGTTAAATTCAAGGGCCTTGTGCTTTAGTTTGGAAAGTGACAAATAGCAAATTTGAATGCTATCTAGAAACCAAATTGATGGATTATTGAACGATGAGAAGATAACTTTGTTGGCCAACAGCTATTATTGGGTGTAAAAATAAAAACCTACTTGCTTTGTTTCTGAGAATAACCAAACATATGTTTTGGATCCTCATCATGTTTCCCAGGGGCACAGCTCAACCATGATATTAACATCATGAACAATTAAACATATTAAATTCCCTTTATCCTGGTAATTAGTCAAAGCTAGATATAAAGTGAGATGGCGAAAGCTTTTATCGCTATTGCTGTTTAATTAGCTTGTGGAAAAAGGTTCTGAAATGGTTTGAATACCTGAGGTTCCAATAGATCCGTGTCTTATCTTCAACATGTAAATTGACATTGATGTTAGATCCGATATTAATGAATTAAGTCCTTGCACCAGGAAATTTAAAAGAAATGCAGTCATTCCTTTTTAGAAGAATATTGATCTCTTCAACGACACCAGCTGAAGTGACGTGCAGTGCATGTAAGCTGTTCTTTCATATTATAGCCAAATTAAGGAAATTTTAAGTACATAGTTTTAATATTTAACAAAGTGCTGCCAAACCATCTAGGATTTAGACCATGTAAATCGCATCTCTTGTGATATATTAAGATGCATGTATCTCGTGATATGGATTAGGTGGCAAAGTTATAAATTTGCATGAATATTGATACCAAACCGAGGGTATCCAATTGATACATAATCTGAAAAGCTTTTTATTTTGGCCAATATTGGTATCAACAGTAGCAGGGAACAATGAATGTGGAAGTTTAGAAAATATTAAAGAATGCAAGAAATCCAAAAGTAGGCTAATAGATAATTATGACATATAATATATATATAAGCATAATATTTTTTTTCCTCCAACTTATAGACTAATAGAAATCGAGAGGGCCGAAATCGGTTCATTATGCTTTAAAAAATGTGCAAATATATATAGAAGCATAATATTTTTTTTCCTCCAACATAAAAAAATAAATTATTTTAGCTCTCATTTTAATTTTTTGTCTCTTTTAACCCTTAAACTTACGTTGTTTGTCAAATCACTTCAAAATTATTGGGAAAATTAATGTTTGTTTAACTTTCCTGATATGGCATACATGCGGATGTCAAGTTATGTTAGGGTCGTCCCGATTAAGCAACAAGTAACAAAAATAGCGGAATAAATTGAGAAATTAAACACACAAATTTAACGTGGAAAAACCCCTCCAAAAAGGATAAAAAACCACGGGCAAAGATAATTTTACTATAATGACAAGAGAACGAAGAGTACAAAAGATGGAGATAAAACTAAACCCCAAAAACCCGAAAACAAAGAACCCTCAAAACGTAAACACAAAATTCTCTAAATGTGTTATGAGTTCTAATCTCTAATGGGTATCTTTACTAAGGTTGTAAAAGAGCCAATTTATAGGCTAAATTCATATATCAAATAATAATAAAATAATCTAAACTAATCAGTGTTTGACTGAAACAAATAAACAGAGTTTAACTAAAAGATTATTTCTCAAATTTGACTGAAACTAGGAGTCATACTTAACAAATCTCCACCTTGACTCATATTTCCACAACGCCATCTTTGCCAAAGCCCGCCACGAGCCTATCTTGAACTATGCAGGGAATTAACTGAGTCAAATCTGTGCTTAGAAACATGAAGACTTCTAGCCTTCGACTTGTACACTGCCAAATCAAGGCTAACCCGGGTCTGATTGTCACGAACACAGTGCCCTAAATTTTCAAAACCTGCATCCAAAAGAGAACCTCTCTTCAACGAAACGATCATACATTTTTCCCTCCTATGACTAAGTTGCCTCCGCTCTAAATGAGTTGACTTCGACTCTGTAACGGATGAGGGATATCCGATTTCACCAGTCACTGTAGAACTTTCCAGAATATAAAGACTGCTAGTTCTTTTACCTTTTAACAAAACGAGAGCTCCACGAGATACTTTAATACCGCACGACTCGATGTTGATTTTGATCCTTTCAAGTCTAAAATACTCAAGGAGATGAGAATCTTTCGTAAATCAGGTACATACCTGACATCTGAGAGTGTCCTAATTGTCCCATCGTGTGTCCTGATTTTAATAGTTCCAATACCAACTACCTTACTAGATGAATCGTTTCCCATGCGCATAACTCCACCTTCAACCGAACTGTATGTAGATAACCATTTTCTATTGGGACACATGTGGAAAGAACATCCCGAATCTAGGATCCACTTGGACGTGAGCTTGGAGTTATCGCTCGTTGACACTAACAAGAAATCATCACCGCTTTCATCGGCCAAATTAGCACCAGCTACATCTTCCTCGTTACTCTCAGCAGCTCTTTTATTTCGTAGTGTATAACAATCTGCTTTGACGTGACCTAACTTTTTACAATAGCGACACCTTTTGTCTCGTTTCTTTGATGCTACTAAAACGGAAGCTTGGCTATCTGCCTTGCTATCCAAATGAAGCTCATTATCGAGTTTGTCTCTACACAACAAATGACCCTTCACATCTTCGAACGAGATTTTGTCTCTGCCATAAATCAGGGTCTCCCTGAAAGACTTGTATGAAAGGGGTAAAGAGCACAATAATAGCATAGCTTGATCTTCATCATCAATATGAACCTCAACATTCT
The DNA here is from genome assembly GCF_007990345.1 of Gossypium hirsutum. Taxonomy (NCBI): domain Eukaryota; kingdom Viridiplantae; phylum Streptophyta; class Magnoliopsida; order Malvales; family Malvaceae; genus Gossypium; species Gossypium hirsutum. The sequence goes on from NC_053444.1 coordinate 32,606,771, forward strand.
TTGAATCATTTAAAAGAGTAATGAATTGAACGATGTGATCTCTAAGAAGCTCACATTCGTTCATGCGAAACGTAAATAGATATTGTTTCAACACTAAACGGTTAGCCAAAGACTTAGTCGCATAAAGAGTTTCTAACCTTTTCCACAAGGCGGATGAGGTCTTCTCCATCAATACCTCCTGCAATACTGTTTTCGCGAGGCACAACTGGATTGCAGACAAGGCTTTTTCATCAAGCTCTTCCCATTCTGTTTTATTTAGATTCTCAGGCTTTTTCCCAGTAACAACATTTTTTAAACCGGATTGAACTAGAATTGCCATCATCCGAACTTGCCACAGATTGAAATTTGTCTCACCATCGAACTTCTCAATTTCAAACCTTGTTGTCGCTATATCTGAATGGGCTGACCTATGAAATTGAACTAGCTCTGATACCACTTATTAAGATCGTCCCGATTAAGCAACAAGTAACAAAAATAGCGGAATAAATTGAGAAATTGAACACACAAATTTAACGTGGAAAAACCCCTCCAAAGAGGATAAAAAACCACGGGCAAAGATAATTTTACTATAATGACAAAAGAACGAAGAGTACAAAAGATGGAGATAAAACTAAACCCCAAAAACCCGAAAACAAAGAACCCTCAAAACGTAAACACAAAATTCTCTAAATGTATTATGAGTTCTAATCTCTAATGGATATCTTTACTAAGGTTGTAACAGAGCCTATTTATAGGCTAAATTCATATATCAAATAATAATAAAATAATCTAAACTAATTAGTGTTTGACTGAAACAAATAAATAGAGTTTAACTAAAAGATTATTTCTCAAATTTGACTAAAAATGACTTAACAAATCTCCACCTTGACTCATATTTCCACAACGCCATCTTTGCCAAAGCCCGTCATGAGCCTATCTTGAACTATGCAGTGAATTAACTGAGTCGAATCTGTGCTTAGAAACTGGAAGACTTCTAGCCTTCGACTTGTACACTGCCAAATCAAAACTAACCCGAGTCTGATTTTCACGAACACAGTGCCCTAACTTTTCAAAACCTGCATCCAAAAGAGAACCTCACTTCAACGAAACTGTCATACATTTTTCCCTCCTATGACCAAGTTGCCCCCGCTCCAAATGAGTTGACTTCGACTCTGTAACGGATGAGGGATATCTGATTTCACCGGTCACTGTAAAACCTTCCAGAATATAAAGACTGCCAGTTTTTTACCTTTTAACAAAACGAGAGCTCCACGAGATACTTTTATACCGCACTACTAGATGTTGATTTTGAATCCTTTCAAGTCTAAAATACTCAAGGAGATGAGATTCTTTCGTAAACCAGGTACATACCTGACATCTGAGAGTGTCCTAATTGTCCCATCGTGTGTCCTGATTTTAATAGTTCCAATACCAACTACCTTTCTAGATGAATCGTTTCCCATGCGCATAACTCCACCTTCAACAGAACTGTATGTAGATAACCATTTTTTATTGGGACACATTTGGAAAGAACATTCCGAATCTAGGATCCACTTGGACGTGAGCTTGGAGTTATCGGTCGTTGACACTAACAAGAAATCATCATCGCTTTCATCGACCAAATTAGCACCAGCTACATCTTCCTTGTTACTCTCAGTAGCTATTTTATTTCGTAGTTTATAACAATCTGCTTTGACGTAACCTAACTTTTTACAATAGTGACACCTTTTGTCTCGTTTCTTTGATGCTACTAAAATGGAAGCTTGCCTATCTGCCTTGCTATCCAAATGAAGCTCATTATCGAGTTTGTCTCTACTCAACAAGTGACCCTTCACATCTTCGAATGAGATTTTGTCTCTGCCATAAATCAGGGTCTCCCTGAAAGACTTTTATGAAAGGGGTAAAGAGCACAATAATAGCATAGCTTGATCTTCATCATCAATATGAACCTCAACGTTCTTTAAATCATTTAAAAGAGTAATGAATTGAATGATGTGATCTCTAAGAAGCTCACCTTCGTTCATGTGAAATGTAAATAGATGTTGTTTCAACACTAAACGGTTAGCCAAAGACTTAGTCGCATAAAGAGTTTCTAACCTTTTCCACAAGGCGGATGAGGTCTTCTCCATCAATACCTCCTGCAATATCATATTCGCGAAGCACAACTGGATTGTAGACAAGGCCTTTTCATCAAGCTCTTCCCATTCTGTTTTATTGAGATTCTCAGGCTTTTTCCCGGTAACAAAATTTTTCAAACCAGATTGAACTACAATCGCCATCATCCGAACTTGCCACAGATTGAAATTTGTCTCACCATCGAACTTCTCAATTTCAAACCTTGTTGTTGCCATATCTGAATGGGCTGACCTATGAAAATTGAACTAGCTCTTATACCATTTGTTAGGATCGTCTTGATTAAGCAATAGGTAACAAAAATAGCGGAATAAATTGAGAAATTGAACACACAAATTTAACGTGAAAAAACCCTTTCAAAGAGGATAAAAAACTATGGGCAAAGATAATTTTACTATAATGGCAAAAGAACGAAGAGTACAAAAGATGGAGATAAAACTAAACCCCAAAAACCCAAAAACAAAGAACCCTCAAAACGTAAACACAAAATTCTCTAAATGTATCTTTACTAAGGTTGTAAAAGAGCCTATTTATAAGCTAAATTCATATATCAAATAATATTAAACTAATCTAAATTAATCAGTGTTTGACTGAAACAAATAAACAGGGTTTAACTAAAAGATTATTTCTCAAATTTCACTAAAAATAGGAGTTATACTTAAACAAATCTCCACATTGACTCCTATTTCCACAACGTCATCTTTGCCAAAGCCCGCCATGAGCCTATCTTGAATTATGCAGGGAATTAACTGAGTCAAATCTGTGCTTAGAAACTGGAAGACTTCTAGCCTTCGAATTGTACACTGCCAAATCAAAACTAACCCGGGTCTGATTTTCACGAACACAGTGCCCTAACTTTTCAAAACCTGCATCCAAAAGAGAACCTCTCTTCAACGAAACTGTCATACATTTTTCCCTCCTATGACCAAGTTGCCTCCGCTCCAAATGAGTTGACTTCGACTCTGTAACGGATGAGGGATATTTGATTTCACCGGTCACTGTAGAACCTTCCAAAATATAAAGACTGCCAGTTTTTTTACCTTATAACGAAACGAGAGCTCCACGAGATACTTTAATACCGCTCGACTTGATGTTGATTTTGAATCCTTTCAAGCCTAAAATACTCAAGGAGATTAGATTCTTTCGTAAACCAGGTACATACCTGACATCTGAGAGTGTCCTAATTGTCCCATCGTGTGTCCTGATTTTAATAGTTCCAATACCAACTACCTTACTAGATGAATCGTTTCCCATGCGCATAACTCCACCTTCAACCGAACTGTATGTAGATAATAATTTTCTATTGGGACACATTTGGAAAGAACATCCCGAATCTAGGATCCACTTGGACGTGAGCTTGGAGTTATCGGTCGTTGACACTAACAAGAAATCATCATCGCTTTCATCGGCTAAATTAGCACCAGCTACATCTTCCTCGTTACTCTCAGCAGCTCTTTTATTTCGTAGTTTATAACAATCTGCTTTGACGTGACCTAACTTTTTACAATAGCGACACCTTTTGTCTCGTTTCTTTGATGCTACTAAAATGGAAGCTTGCCTATCTACCTTGCTATCCAAATGAAGCTCATTATCCAGTTTGTCTCTACTCAACAAATGACCCTTCACATCTTCGAACGAGATTTTGTCTCTGCCATAAATCAGGGTCTCCCTAAAAAACTTGTATGAAGGGGGTAAATAGCACAATAATAGCATAGCTTGATCTTCATCATCAATATGAACCTCAACGTTCTTTAAATCATTTAAAAGAGTAATGAATTAAATGATGTGATCTCTAAGAAGCTCACCTTCATTCATGTGAAACGTAAATAGATGTTGTTTCAACACTAAACGGTTAGCCAAAGACTTAGTCGCATAAAGAGTTTCTAACCTTTTCCACAAGGCGGATGAGGTCTTCTACATCAATACCTCCTGCAATACTGTATTCGCGAGGCACAACTGGATTGCAGACAAGGCCTTTTCATCAAGCTCTTCCCATTCTGTTTTATTGAGATTCTCAAGCTTCTTCCCGGTTACAACATTTTTCAAACCGAATTGAACTAGAATTGCCATCATCCGACCTTGCCATAGATTGAAATTTGTCTCACCATCGAACTTCTCAATTTCAAACCTTGTTGTTGCCATATCTGAATGGGCTGACCTATGAAAATTGAACTAGCTCTGATACCACTTGTTAGGATCGTCCCGATTAAGCAACAAGTAACAAAAATAGCGGAATAAATTGAGAAATTGAACACACAAATTTAACGTGGAAAAACCCCTCCAAAGAGGATAAAAAACCACGGGTAAAGATAATTTTACTATAATGGCAAAAGAACGAATAGTACAAAAGATAGAGATAAAACTAAACCCCAAAAACCCGAAAATAAATAACCCTCAAAACGTAAACACAAAATTCTCTAAATGTGTTATGAGTTCTAATCTCTAATGGGTATCTTTACTAAGGTTGTAAAAGAGCCTATTTATAGGCTAAATTCATATATCAAATAATAATAAAATAATCTAAACTAATCAGTGTTTGACTATAACAAATAAACAGAGTTTAACTAAAAGATTATTTCTCAAATTTGACTGAAAATAGGAGTCATACTTAACAAGTTTGGAATTAATTATTTTTTTAATTTTAAAAAATAAAAATATAAAATTATCAAAATATATAAAATATTTTTTAATTTTTAATAATTAATTGATTGCTAACATGAATATGTTACAATCCACAGATCAAAGCCCATGAAAAATGCACACAAAGCGTCCATAGAGGTCAATTGATTAAATGAGGCTCATTTGACCCACTCGAACTAGCCCAATTCATGGAACACATAGAGAAGTCTATCTACTTGAAACATTTGTGGCCTAATGAAACACTCCAGTAACATTTGAGTTACCAAAATAATTATTATAAATTCTAAGAGATAAATATGTATAGAGTTTAAATCCCTTAGGACTCTCATCTTGTAGATAGACACTAATCGTAGCGTTGATATAATTCAATCTGTATTGTTAGATGTGGAGGAGCTCAACTATAAATAAAGGTATTTTCCCTCATTTGTAATCATCCCATTAGTAGTAAAATAATATATTTGAGGGTATTTACTCAAACACCTTGTGTGCATTGCTTTCTTGTGCCATTTCAGTTCTTTCGTTGCTCTTTCGCTTGGAGTTGCTTCCACTATATTTTGGTGTCTTAGAGAATGTCATAAGAATTCTCATCTTTTGAGAGTTATGTTGACTTAGGCGGATTTGAAGCAAAGAAATCGTCTAAGGATGTGTAGTTTGCTAGACTTAAGTTATTGCCCCTTAACAATTGGTATTCGAGCTAAGGTTTCAAAGGCGCCAGTTGAGATGACGAAAATAGTAAATGAGTAGGTTGAGCCTACAGAGACCCGTGGTAAGGCAAGAAAGCTAGCAGCTCGAGGGATATACTGTCAATTTTCGAAGGCAAGGTTGCCAAACTTGAAGGCTCCATGGGTGATGTCTATTTGGGATTAATTTGTGGATTTTTATCCATTGTGATTTATACTTTAAGACATGAAAGAGTCAAACATGATAAGCCATTTTTCAAAAATTATTATTTTAGGTTGTCTCCCCGAATTGAAACATTATCTTGAAATTTTAAATTTACAAGTTTGACATTAAAACCATATTTTTTTGTGAGCTTTTGAGCCTATAGAGCTTATATTTTTTTGTGCTTATTTTATTTTTAGTTGTGAGAATGTCAACTTGATTTTTTTATTCTAGAACTTGCTTCGGTTATATATGCCGAGGCCACATTATTAATTTGATATACTGAGATGATATAGGAACTTATGATATAACCCGCTTAACCTTTAAATAGTTTACCTGTTGAATTAACCCCTAGTAAACCTCGTTGATCCTAACACATTTTTTTTACTTATCATCCGTTCATGTTAACCCGTAAAACCAAATTTATTTTGTAAAAAAATATTATTGACTCCCTTTTTATCGAGATTCAATTTGGTTAGTTGCCTGGCCATGTTTAATCATTTGTATTGTTGAATTTTACTTTATTCTAAAAAAAAAAGAAATGAAAAAAATGAAAAAAAAATTGATTGAGCATGAATCGCTAGTCTCATATTTTGTTCAAAAGCTCATATTCATTCTTTATTTCTTGTTGATGTAAATTATTTTAATTTAGCAACTGATTTTTTTTTTTGGTTTGGTAACTTATCAACTCGATTCTCAATTGCAACCAACTCTTCTAACCTTTTCTGTACCCTTAACCTTAGCCCCGTTATAACCTCGTAAAAACCTCTTGATTGGTGTATCATCTCAGTCTATAATGGTGGGGATTTAATTTTCAAACAAACCTATGGTAATAACATTTCTTATTTGACCGTTTAGTGCATATTACTTGAACCTTAAACACTTTGAGTGCTTTGAGTGAACCTTAGTGAGGGTGTTAGTTCTTGTTTAGTTTGAATTTCAAGTAATTGTTGAGATAGGGGAGATTCCTATGTTTTATGCCTTAAAATTTTCTGCTTAGATTACTTGTATTCTTTAGTGTCATTTTAGTTTGAATTTCCAATGCATGATTATATGTAGATTATCCTAAGACATTACTGATGAAAATAATGAATTAAGGGAAGTTAACTTGAATGTGGGTTGAGAATTTTGCTTGAAGAGAAGCAAATGCTTAAATGTGGGGATATTTGACAAGTGCTAAAAGGAGCATGTTTTAACCTTATTCTTAATGCATTTTGGGTGATTATTTGATGTTAATTGTGAATTTTGTACTCTTAATCCTTTAAATTCATGTTTTATTGCTTAATAGAACACTTGGGAAGCAAAAGGAGCAACAACTAGAGCGTCGAAGCAAGCTACAGGAGCCATATGGGCTGAACAAGTCCACACAGCTAGGCCACACAGGCATGTGGTAGGCCATGTTGATTTCTTAGAATTGCGCACTGAACAATGGAAGATCTCAATTTTTAAGTTCTTCGGGCATTCTAAGACGTATATATGAAAAAAATAAGAAAATAAGAGAGACCTGCCAAAGAATGTTCAAGAAAACAACTCGAAAAACAACATTGAAGCCGACTTTGAAGTAGATTTATGTCAAGATTGAAGATTCGCAGTTGATTTCTTAGGTAGTTATCATGAGTTTCTTTGTTTCTTTTGGTTATATTGTATCTTGGATGTTTCCATTTCCAAGCATGAACTAATTTTCTAAATACATGGATTCTGTCATTTGATTTTTATTTTACGCAATAAATTCTTAGTTTCTTGTTCTCAATTATGTGTATTTAATTCTTGGTTTGATATTTCTATATTATTAATCCATGTTTGATGTGCTTAAATCAATGGTTGAATAGACCCTGTTTCAGATTAGATCTTGCGTAATTAAATAGAATTGCATGTAATCCTACAAATAGGACGACATAAATCTACCGGATTAGAGTCAAATCTAATAGGGGAATCCATAGCACGAGTTAATAAGATAATAGGAGTTTTATTAGAAAGAAATTTCAATTAATCAACATAGATTCAGTTGCTCTTATGCTCGAAAGAGATATTAGCATAATTTAGAAATTTCTATGGATCAATGTGCTAAGTAAAGAAATTACGTAATTTAGATTGATCGTGACAGGTGAAATCTAGGTGAATTCTTTCCTGGGTATTGGTTTGCTTCTTTGTTGTTAATCAATTATTTTTGTGATTTACTGTTTGTCGAGTTCGTTAGTAATTAAGTTAATTTTAGTTTTAATCAATCACTTGAAGTATTCGATTCAAATAATAGAAATACGTTAATTACTAGTACTTTTAGTCTTTCCGGGAATGATATATTTACTCACCGTAGCTATACTATTAATTGATAGATGCACTTGCCTTAATTAAGTTTTTAGTTGGTTTTGTGACACATCAAAGATGGAAGAATGAGAGAAAGAACTTTTGAGGATTTATGGTATGTTTTCCAAATAAAATTTCACTCCTATTTATAGGAATTTTCATGTCTCTTCATAAAAACATCTTTCAATAGGTGTCTTCTCTGAATAATCACATATCTAAAAGAGACATAATTATTCATGTAATATCTCTTGATTAAATATAACTATTCAAATAATATTGTTTGAATAGTTATAATTTTTTGTCAAAAATCAAGTGATATATCTCTTTATCAATAACCAAATGATATAACTTTTGATTAATTACACCTTTTTATTTATAGTTATTGGAACACTATAAATATTTGAAAATGTTCCAATAATATTTAAATATTGGTATTCTATAAATGCCAATCAACACCATTACTGACATGTCATCATAGATTGAAAAGTCATATGCCACGTCATCCATTTGGGTTTACATTTTAAAATGAAGAGACTTAATTACTTTTTTTTCTAGTAGAGAGACTTGTTTGCTCCTTTATTGATAATACATCGGTGGGTACTTTCACCAAATTTAAACCCTATTACCTATTAGTAGTTTTTTAAATTTATTGTGGGTTTAAATCAATTTATATAAAATGATAGAAATGACCTCGTAATAATATTTATTATTTTATAAAAAATAATTATTTCTTAATTAAGTTGGTGTGACTCATGACACATGTTTAATCGAAGACTTAAATGTAATAACAGAAGATGTCACACTCATGATGTGAGTGGAAAAATATTAAAATTATATTTATAAAAGAATTGATAATTAAGTTATAGGTAAAATGATATAGTGTTTATTGTTAAATAGTTTTTAGGCTTCAGTTTAATGTTTAGATATTACAATTTTATTTATTTTATTTAAACATTTCACATAAAAATAGTAAAAAGTGAAAATATTATTATAAATAATATTAAATTCTTTAGTAAAAGAGGGTTTTTCAATACTGTTGAGTTGACATATAATATATAGTAAAATACTTTATATAATTTATTATTTATTTTTTTAACTAAAAAAATGAAAAGATAAATAAGTAGATAAATATACACTTGGCTTTCAAAGTTATCATTTAATTGAATCTCTCTAAATCATGTCCCCCAACTAGAGCTTTCATTGTGAAAAAACAAAAAAATAAAAAATAAAAGCATCCTACCGTGCAGCTCCAAATAGAAAGAAAACGCAGAAAGGGTCAATTATTATTTTTTAATAATTTGGAATTCCCCAAACTTCACCAGCTACAAAAGTGATCTTTGGATATGGTGCCTACCAACAAAGTCGACAAAGAAATCACGCTTTATTAATAACGTGGCTTTCATCCCCCATGGAGCAGTTGAATCCAAATTCCAAATCTCATCTTCGTCTACCTCCGAAGGTAATTGCATTCTGCATCAAATAAAGATGCAGTGTATATATTGTAAATAGATAAGTGCTATAAACTTTTAATAAAAATTATATACAAGTTTCTTTTAAGTATATACCAGTTCGAAACTTACTAGATCAAAAATAATAAATTCTCAAAAAAATTACAGCTAAAATAACATACATAATATATTAATAATGTTCAAAATAACGTGAGAACATTAGGGAGAAAAGTCTGGAGAGAAGTCTTCAATACAATCTCGATACAATCTTTAAACAAATTGCTTGACCTGGTCAAATCTGATCCAATCTACAAGATATATTGTAAATGAACCATGCTTCATAAATACCCTGTAATACTTCTAATATCAGCAAGATTCATAGCACAAAGATTTTGTTCCAAACAATTACCAACACTAAGTAACAAATGTTTGTTCTTTTGTTGCGATCTCTTCCTTAGCATGATTACATGAGATAGCTAAGCATAATATGGAATTCAAGTAACAGATGTTTCCATGAGTAGCTTTGAACTCATTAGATCGGGAACTTATACGAACCGATTCGATAATTAAACTGAATTTTTGTTTTAATTTTAATAATTTCTTAATTAGATTGATTAGACCAATAAACTAGTAATCTAACCGATTCAACCATCAAATCTATTTAAAAAGACATTAGTTTCCATTTAGCAAATGCATGTGTTGACCACAACAATATTCCATGTGTAATGCTGATCATTGCTTTTGCTCCTATGACATAGGGTAGATATTTTACAAGCAAAGAATGGTCGAGTTAGAGATGTTTTAGAACTTTTCCTCTTCTAGATTAAGCATGGATTTTAATTTGCAAAGAGGGACAAGCAAGAAAAGATTCATTTCCATTTATAAATTTGCTCATGCAATAGAGCCTGATCAAGGCAGCAATCACATTACATGTGGATTACAGTAACAAATGGAAAAAAGATTGAAGACATAGATATCCACAAGGCATAAGAAAGAGAATGTCATACGATACTGGCTTTATTGGTTAAGAGAACCTATCAATCATTTGTCTCAATCACTTGAAAGCAACCATATAATTCAAGTAATTCTAAATCATGAACCAAGTATATATCTCCAGCCACCCTTCTTTGCTATATTTCTAATCTCAAACACATTAATATACCATCAAATTAGATGAAAAAAAACAAAGGGTTGTTGTTATTCACACTCCCTCTGTAATAATTAAAACCTAAAACAAAAATCCAATAATGGAGAGAGAGTATAATCCAGCAGCAGATGAAGCAATAGCGGAACAGGCACCTCAAACTCCAAAGAATAAGAAGAAGAATAAGATGAAGAAGAAGAGGAGGTTTAGTGATGAGCAAATCAGGTTACTCGAGTCGATATTCGAATCAGAGACGAAGCTGGAACCGAGAAAGAAGATGCAACTGGCGAGAGAGCTGGGGCTTCAGCCTCGCCAAGTAGCTATATGGTTCCAAAACAGAAGAGCCAGATGGAAGTCCAAACAAATAGAGCAAGATTACAACACACTCAAAGCTAATTATGACAACTTGGAGTCAAGATTCGAGTCCTTGAAGAAAGAGAAACACTCCTTGATTTTACAGGTACCCTAAATCCAAGATAATCACTTTCAGTGTCAGTCAGTTTATATAAAGAGAATGATAATATCTGTTGTTTCAATGGCAGATTCAGAAGTTGAGTGAACTGCTTGAGGAACCTCATAAGGGCGGGAAGGGTCTTGATGGAAGCAGCACGGGTGGTGGTGGTGGTTCAGATTATGGAGAGACCAAGTGCGAGACTGAAGTTGAAGCGCAGCCAAGTTTCCAGCACAAGGAATGCCTGGGCTTGCAAACTGAAAACGAAAGAGGTGATATAAAGCAAACAGGGCAAGGCGGAGAAGAATTTCTAATAATGGACGAGTATAGGAACGACTCCCCAGCTTCACCTGACAAATTTTACGGGCTTCATTCGGTTGACATGTTCGATCATTCGTATACCAATTGTCAGTGGTTAAACTTTTGGACTTGACACGCTCTTCCCTTCAACAATATTTTCAATGTCTACCAGAGAACTCTCAACTTGGGGCTCCCTGAAACATCAATAGAGGCCTGGAAACATGGAAAGTAACCACTGACAATTTGTTGACAAGAGGTATAAGTGTGGGTCATGGACTAATCTCTCTATGAATTTGCTAGAACACTACCAGGTAAAAGAGTTCAAGGTTCTGAAGTTCATTTTTAGGTTTGTTTTTTTATTGTGGTTAGTTATCGATGTATGATATTGTATATGAGGTTGTTCTTAATTTACAGTTCAATGTTAGTCCGTCATTACCAACCAATTTGTTAGTATAAAGAGCAGGAGAGATAAAAAGAATTATTCTCAACAAATTCAATTAATTCATATAACCACCTTCAAATTCGTGGCTAAATTTCTGCCGACATGTTTCTAAGCCACCTTAAGAAATTGGAGAAGAAATGATAAAATAATCATAAGATGAAACAATGATGGTTATTTTAAGAAGAAAAAGACAAAAGGAGAGCTTTTTCTTTTGTCCAAGTGACGTTTTAGGAAAAAGATGGAACTGAAGTCATAAAGTTAAATAGCGAATAAGAGAAAACTTGATAAAAAGCAAAGGCTCAATAGCACGTTTCACCACCCTACTTATCATCTACTTCATATATAATACATCATCTATGAGAATTAAACTAGAATTGTTGTCCGGCGGATTAAAATTGTTTAATTAACTATTTAATTTTATTATATTTTTATTATTATGAAAATTATTTTAAGATGATTTTTTAGTATAAAGTATGAAATCTAGGCTAAATTGGCCAGAAATGTTGATTTTTTTTTAAAATAGGTCGATATGGAGAGAGTGTGAAAACGTGTCTAGATGGATGCATTTTCTATACAGATGGGAGGAAAGCGCGTCCAATTGAACGCATTTTCCTTTCTCTCTTCTTGGCCAATTTTTTCTTTAGAGTTTTTAAGGTTAGGTTATTTAAAAGTTAGGATTTTTAGGGTTTGAATAGTTTTAAAGTTTAGTGTTTTGGGATTTAAGATTTATGTGTTTAAAGGTTTTTAGGTTTTTACGATTTTTTATATTTTAGGGTTTTTAGTTTTTAAGGTTATTAAGGCTTATGTTTTTTTAAGTTTTTTTTATAGTGTCAACTCATGCTTCTTTCCTTGAAGAAAGTTACATGAATGACTTCAAACCTTGAAGTAAAGAAATACTTGTAGAACTTTCAGGAAATATACAAAACCTTATAGAAACGATTCCAGAACCAACTCCTAATAGTATACCTGCAAACAATCAACAACATAAGTTGTTTCGTCATAGTGGGAAGGTCTCTCGTAGGCCTGAGTTCTTCCAATTTGGCGGAAGTGTTTTTAACATTGAGTCTGCCGAATAGGAAGATGATGACCTATTCACATATGACGAAATGGTGTAGAGTGTTGATTCCAAGCTCTAGGAAATAACTATGAAAATTGATATAGAGTCTATGCATTCCAACTCAGTGTGGGAACTTGTAAACTTACGAAAAAGGATAAAACTCATAGGGCGTAAGTGGATCTACAAGATGAAAAGAAATGTGAATAGAAAAGTGGACACTTATAACGACAAACTTGTAGCAAAATGTTATACTCAGAAAGAAGGTATCGATTACGAAGAAACCTTCTCTCTGGTTGTCATGCTCAAGTCAATCTGCATATTGTTATCCATTGCAACGATTCTTGATTACAAGATCTGACAAATGGATATCAAGATAGTGTTTTTGAACAACTATCTTGAAAAGAGCATCTATATGATGCAACCCATCAGATATATAGTTAAAGGAAATGAGCATAAAGTTTCAAAACTACTTATATGCATATATGGGCTTAAGTAAGCATCCCACTCATGTAATCAAATATTTGATCAAGCAATCAAGACTTTTGGATTTGAGCAAAATGTAGATGAACCTTGTGTTTACAAACATTTAAGGGATGGAAAGTTGGTCTTCTTGTTCTATATGTCGATGAATTTCTACTTATTGGGAATGATGTAGGAACATTTTCATAGGTTAAACTGTAACCCAACAGTTTAGCGTGAAGAACTTGGGAAAAGCTAATTTTGTTTTAGAAATTTGAATCTTAAGGGATCGAAAGAATAAAGTGGTAGCACTATCTCAGGCTACATACATAGACGAGGTATTGGAGTTTATGCAATGACTGATTTGAAGAAGGGAAATCAACCTTTCGTATTGGGATTTCTTCTCTATTTGGAGGACTGTCCTAAGACAACAGCAAAAGAAAGTGAGAACATGAGAAAGGTGCCTTATGCTTCGGTAGAAGGAAGTCTTATATATGTTATTTTATGCACAAGCCCAGATATCTGTTTTGTAGTGGGGTTGGTAAGTCAATATCAAGCGAATCCAGGACCAAGACACTGGCAAATAGTTAAGCATATACTCAAGTATTTATGAAGAACGAGGGATTATATGATTGTGTATTCTAGAGGAGATCTTACTCTTGTCGAATATACTGATTCTGACTTCCAAATGTGTCGGGATTTGAGGAAATCAACATTGGGCTGTATTTTTATTTTAGATGATAGGTCTGTAGTGTGAATAAGTTGCAAGCAAGATTGCATTGCTAATTTCACTATAGAGGGTTGAATATGAGGTATGGGAAATCTATGAAATTGTAACAGTGCGAATATAGCTAAAGCTCAAAGAAACCACATAAGGACAAAACACATTGATACAAAGTATCATAAGGGAGATGGTAGTGTTTGACAAAATAGTGGATGTAGTCAAAGATTGCATATGAGGACAAACTCTAGAGGTTTGTTTTGCCAATACTCTTCTAGCTAGAGAGCTCTTTGGGAAACATATAGAGGGACACAAGAATGAGAAACATGCCTTATCTACTTCACTAGGGCAAGTGGGAGACTGTTGGATCCAGTGCCCCAAGTGTACTATTTTCGTCAATGTACACTTGTAATTTTTTTGAATAGATTAGTTAATAAATTGTAACACCCTTTACCTAGTCCAGTCGTCAGACTCGAGCTATAGGATGCTACAACAATAAACAAAAAAATCATATGCAATTTGCTCAATAATATTTTATAAATCAATACATGCGAGTTAAGTTTATGTTTAACATGCATTACAAACAAATCTGAGTCTTAATCGAGCTTATGAAAGCCCTTAAATTGACTCGGAACCAAACGGAGACCACTTTGAAACTTTTACAAAAAGATAGGTAAAAAAGTAAAATAGGGGTTTCACGGTCGTGTGACAAGATGAGCCGTGTGGGGCAGTATTACACAACTGTGTCCCCAAATCGTGTAACAGACTAATGCAATGTAAACCTGAGTAACACGGCCATGTCGCCAGGCCATGTAACTAATTGTGGCCATGTGGAAACAAAACCACACTAAACAAACAAAGCACACGGCCATGTCAACCACTCGTGTGTGACACGTGGCCATATGGTAGACCGTTTGCAACAATATTGACCCTTTTGGTGCAAAGCACATACCATTTCTCACATAGGGACCTAAAATACCAATTCAAGCCAATTGTACCTATACCAAAAATGCACTTTTCAAACCCAAAATATCCATTCATATAACTAATTGAACATACAACTAATATGCCCTTATTGGCAACATCAAAGCATTAAACTCAAGACAAATACAATTGAAACCAAAATCTTTAACCATTTATGCAACAATCTAATTCATAAGCACAATAACATTCAAACATTGTCATTTCCTTTAACCTTCAAACTACCAAACTTGACATCAAGGCATACATCATATAACAAAATACTCAATAAAATTTTATACAAACATAACCATACCAAAACACATACATTCACTAGGACAAGTTTTAACCATCCTATGTGTAAGAGTATGCCCAAAGATCAATCATGAGATGGTTGTAATAACATACTTGATTTATCATGTTTATTAATATAAGGCAATATGAGGCATTACCATTATTATTTCAGTTTCTTTCCTGTGAGTATAAATAAACTGTTTTATAATAATATCCTAAGAATAATATGATTATTCTTAAAATGTCATTAGTCAAGTATTATTGATGACTAGGATAACAATAATGCATTAAGACTAACATGTGGTTGATTGATGATAAAGAGTTGTCATTGATATGGAGTGTCAAAATCAATGCATGAATATGTGTGTTAGAGAACAAACATATTGGGCTGACCCGCAATGAGTATGTTTCTTGGATTATTATGTAATTGTCACAACATTACTCATAGTGATTAATATGTATATAATCCTCAGACTTGAGATCATCATTATCCCAACATCGTGAGTTGTATATTTTGATACAGTCAAACATGCACCGTAACTGGTTGTTCTATAAAGGCTGATGTTGGATATACCACAATCTATGTAGAGGAATATGGTTAATCAATATAGGATAAGTCACTCCTACATAATGGGAGTAATATCTTAGGCCACTTGATTGAGTGAGACTAGAAATGCATGGCCATGCTCAAATAAGTTGATATGAGATGTCATACTTATTTGTATATCATAGTCTACTCAAGATATCAAGGAACATGGGATGGACTATGCAAGTGTGACTATTCCATGACTTGTATCCAATCCAGAGATAAAGGACTTAATGATTAATGCATGAAAGGTTAATCGCAAAAAGGTTATGTCGAATCATGATTTATTGTAACTTAGGTAGCAATGATGCATTGCTAGATGCCACTCATTGTTTGTAACATTAGAATCGTTTTAGTATTACTACTAATGTTACAAAAACCAACAGGGTCACACCCTATGGTTGAAATGAACGGAATAAAACATAGTTGGTATTATGTTTGGTTGTCACATGAATTAAATTAATTATAGAATTAGTTTAATTGCATAATCAAATATCGAACATATTATATGTACAACATTGTTGTACACATAATGAGAACATAGTTCTATTAGTATATGAATATGGTTCGTATATAAATTTGAATAAATATAGTTTACCGAAATCCTTGTTATAATTAATGTAATTATAATTTTCGGTTTAAAACATTATTTTTTTAATTATGATTATTATGTTCGGATAAAAATTTTATGAATTATGATTCATTATATATACCGATTAGAAGAGGGTTAGTGTGTAAGAGTTTTAAAAAACCCTAAGAAATAAAATCCCAAAATTTTGCTTGTGAAGTCTAGCAGCCGTCAAGCAAAGAATTCTCCAAAACAGTTTTGGGGATTTCTTCTGTTCATTGTCAAACGGGTGAATTCCGTAGAGGTCGGAATCACGAAAGGTTGCGGCTTGGTTCGATAGTAGATTAGAATTTTCATTGCCGAGGCGTCGCTGTCTACTTAGATTGAAATTATGGTAATTTCGAAACTATCATTTCACCCTGATTCGTTCTTCGCACATGGATCCATGGGTTGGATCGCTGAAATTATTATTATTTTATTAATTTTCGCTACGCCATCGGGTACTGGCATTCCCAACACTATGTACATGCCAGAAGTAGCCAATTTCAAAACATAAAAAATATACCAAAATGAAAGACATAGGTGTGTGCTCCTCGCTGATTCGACCGATAGTTTCAGACGTCCAAAATCTATAGAAAAGTAGTAACACGAATGAGTATTTAAAATACTTAGTAAGCTCATATAATATAAACAGTTACTTACCTCAATTGCTTAACACATACAAGTTCATTATGCCAAACAATTATCCCTAACAAGATACAGTACAACATCATTAAATGCACAAGTTTTTTAGCTCAAAACATACATATAACCTCATATAATCACATTTCCATTTTATAATTCTACCCAATGAAACATCATAAAAGTACTTAGTATACAAGTGAAAATAATAGTGCCTGGTTAGTCGTTTGGGTTAAACCTACACAATAGATATCATTTGCTCATCCGAGCAAATCATGAATAATAGTGTTTGGTTACCCGTTCGAGTAAAACCTACACGACAAATATAAATTGCTCGTCTGAGCTAATTATAATCAATAGTGTCTGGTTACTTGTTTGGGTTAAACCTACACAATAGAGAGCCTGGACAAGGCTTAATGTACATGTATCCTCGAGTCTGCAACAAATGTTGGAGCTCGGTTCCATCGGGCTTTAACCCGTGACCTCGTATACGAGACTTTTACTAAGTTCATCGAGATTTAACCTCAGTTTATACCATAATTTATAATTATCAATAAGACAATTTCATAATTAAGCATAGCACAACAAAAACATAAATTATTTATACTATATGAACTTACCTGAAAAAATCGTAGCGATTTAGCTAATAGGGACTAGTCAATAATTTTCCCTTTTCCGCGTGAGTCCTCCGATTGCAATTCTTGACCTAAATCATAATTTGAATTAATTAACTATTCCAGTTATCATTTAATAGCATATTGAAATGATAAAATAGTTCAATTTCATCTAGACAACAATTCTTCAAGTTTTACATTTATCTCAATTTAGTCCCTAAAACCGAAAATACTATAACTTTCAAATTTGAGTTTCGATTTCGAAATTGATCTCAAACACGTCCTTCATTAAGATACCAATAGCATCTAACATGTAACTTTCATCTTACTGTTTTGAAAATTTTATATCTCAGTCCTTAATGACAAAACTACAATTTCTTAGTCCTACTAACAATTACACTTAACATGCTAGCCATTAACACCAAAAAATTCAAGAATCCTTCAATGGTAACTTGTCTAAACCTTAACAGTTTCATGAAATAGTCCTTGGGCTAGCTAAATCCAGCTCCCGAGATTCCAAAAACGTAAAAAGTACAAGAAACAAGCAATGAATCACTTACCAAATTAGAGTTGAATAGCTTGAAGATGGAAGAATGGTTTTTAGGTTTTCTTTGGTTAGAGACAATGGGGAAGATGATAGGAAATAAAAATAAAACCTTGATTTTACCTATTTACTTATTTGTTTCATTATTTTAAACATATATTTTATTTAAAATTACTTAATATTAAGCATCCAACCGTCCACCAACTGTCAAAGTGGTTTAATTTCCACTTTAAACCTTAATTTTTTTCTAATAAACATTTATAAAAAATAAAAATCAATAGAAATAGACTTATCATTTTACGATTTAGTCATTGTAACATAATTAACTATTCAATCACCAAAATTATTGTACCAAAACTCAATATAACCCTAATATAGACTCGTTAATATTAAATAATAATATTAATTGACTTAATCATCAAAATACAGGGTTTCGAAACCACCTTTCTTGGTACCACTAAAAATAGGCTATTACAACTCTTCCCCTAAAAGAAAATTTTCCTCAAAATTCTTACAAGTAAACAGATTAGGGTATTGGGGTCTTATAGATTCCTCTACTTCCCACGTATCTTCCCCAATACCATGTCGATGCCACTAAACTTTCATTAACAGTACTATTTTGTCACGAAGTTTTTTTTACTTCCAGAGCCAAAATTTTCACCAGTTCTTCACTGTATGATAAATCTAGTTGTAACTCAACTTCATTAGTAGATATCACATGCGAAGGATCTGACAGTAACGACACAAAATCGATACATGGAAACATTATGTATCTTTTCCAATTCTGGTGGTAAAGCCAAATGATATACTACAAATTTGATTCTTTCAAGAATTTCGTACGACCCTATAAATCTCAAGTTGAGCTTCCCTTTTTTTGCTAAATTGTAACACCTTTTTCTAAGGTGAAACTTTGAAGAAAACTTTATCGCTAATCTAAAATTCAATATCTTTTTGTTTCAAATAAGCATATGATTTTTGTCAATCAGAGACAATTTTTAGACAATGACGGATTATCCTGACTTTATGTTCTGTTTCACGGATCAGATCTGTCCCGACAATTTTTCTTTCACTCAACTCAGACCAATATAATGGTGTTCTACATTTACGTCCATATAAAGCCTTGTACAATGCCATTTTAATTATCGTTTGGTAGCTGTTATTATAAACAAACTCAGGTAACGGTAAAAAATTTTCCCAGCCGCCTTCAAACTCAATAACACAACATCGCAGCATATCTTTGAGAATTTGAATTACACATGTTCAGACTGTCCATCTGTATGGGGATGAAATGTAGTACTAATGTAACGTACTTGACCCAACCCAATCTACCCGATCTGAATCTCGAGTGTTACATCCTTCTTACTGATGTAACTTAATTTTTTTCTTATTCATTGATGTAAACGTCTATCTATGAGTGTAACAGAATCTCTTATGGCCTGCATTGTATGGTTGCATTTACATTTTGCCTATGTACAAACTACTATTTATAGTTACTATAGAGTTTCTTGTAAAAATACAATTTGTGGTTATTATTTCGGCTCAATAAAACTTCAAACTTTCCTACTTTATCTCATAGTCTACTGGATATACTTTGAGATACTACTTAATGAACTTCAATGTAGACTCGAACATGTCATTTGGATTCCTTTGTATGCATAACAACCCAACATGGTGCTCCTTTAGCATAGCCCTCGCATCGTCTCTTGGCGCATATTCCTCTATAGACCTGAAAATAGAAACAACCTTTTTAAGTTCGTAAGAACTTAATGAGCTAAACCTCAAAATACCTTTTTCATTCATTCTACGTTGCATATGTTATTTTACACATCCTTGGGGTATTTCTTGACCTTTCTTCCTTCTTTGACGGGTACAATACTAAGGCTACCATCTTTCTTTCTTCAGAACCATTTTCCTTTCTTTTAAGCGTACTATACTTCACATCTCTTTAATTTCTATATTTGTTCTTAAAAATTACTTTATAAGCAGACTTAATATATTTTCCATACTTACTAGTCTTATCATTTTCTTCGGGCGAGGTAGACTACGCCCAATATTTAACTCAAAATTTACCTAGATCCTCCTTACTTCAGTGTACTCTCTATATTTGCTTTTAACTCACATCTTTGCCACATAATCTGGCACACACTAGCCTTTTTATTTGTCCCTTGTAACTATATAAGGTTCGCCATTCATTCGGTGTCTACTTGAAGGCTTCGTCTTTAGATGGTCATCACGAGATCCGTTCTTCGAATTTCGTCACGAAGGCGTTCCTTTCCAAAGATAACCACAGAGGCTTTCCTTTCAGAGTCTCTGTAACACCCCTTACCCAAGACCGTTTCTGGAGTCGAGCATAAGGCGTTACTTAACTTAAAAGTTCAGGGCATAAAGTTTTACTTTTGAAATTAATTTCACTATACACAACAAAGTTGTCCACCTGCACAACAATTACTAAATTAATTATAACTCAAGCTACAAAACTCGAAATTTAGATCCGTAAATTTTTCCTAAAACTAGACTCATATATATTTTTACCATAAAATTTTCAGAATTTTTCATTTAGCCAATTAGTACATTTTATTAGTTAAAGTCTCCTCTGTTTCACTGATCGACTGTCCTGACCTCTTGTTACTAAAATTTATTTATCTCATTGTACAGACTTCATATGGTGTTCCTACTTGTTCCTACAGAAAATAAACACAATAAGGAATTTAGACATATAAATTACAACTCATAAATATTTTTGTACAATTTTTTAATGATTCTTCAAAGTTAGAATAGGGGATTTCGAAATCACTTTAACCTTGTCTAACTAAAATGAAAATATCTTAGAATACGTAGTTCCTTTGTCTACACCGTAATTTTTTTTATGAAATTATACTCAATAAGCTTTAATTCTATATCTCATCCATCCTATAATTCATTTTCTAGTATCCTTGGTGATTTTTCAAATTCACATTACTATTGTTGTCTCAAAACTGATTCACTACCAATTTTTACTTTTTCATGAGTTCCAAGCATAATTTACCAGCTAAACAATTATAATAACAAACACCTTCATACTTAGCCATTTTAATAACTACTCATCATCAAATATTTACATATCATCTTTTGGTTATATCTTAAGAATATACAATTGAAATGACCAAGTCCCTATACATGCCATAGCTCAAAACATTTATCGTCTTAAAATGCCGAGTTGTGGTGGTTGATAGTGTGAACGCTCCCCGACGTCTTCAAGATCCCGACTATGCTTTATAATACTATATGAAAGAAAAAGAAATAAAAGAAGTAAGAATTATGCTTATTAAATTTACAAGTAAATAAATAACAACATTTAACACAAATAATGATATGCAAGTATCATGTTCATAAGTTTCTTTTTTACTTACTCACATTTACTTGTTTATTTACTTACCTATTTAGATGGCTTAAGATTACAACTTACTCTTCTCTTGCTGAAATATTGGTTCTCACTGTTATCATAACATATTCTCATCTCTTATAACTCACCTGAGTTACTAATTGTACTTTTACTTGAACTTCCATAGAACATAATCTGTTTTCTAGCCTGTTGAGCTAAATTGGAATAATAAGGATATTTGGGTCTCTTTTCTCATAATAACATGCCAAAGCCATGTCCCAGACATGGTCTTACATGGGATGTTTCTTGTACTGCCAATGCCATATCCCATATATGGTCTTACATGGGAGTTCTCATATCAGTGCCCATGCCATGTCCCAGACATGATCTTACGGGGGACCTCTCATCTCGATGCCAATGCCATGTACCAGACATGGTCTTACATGGGACCCCTCATAATCTCAATGATGCCAATGCCATATCTTAGACATGGTCTTACATGGGATCTCTTTACCTAAATGTCATGACATTTGTATCCAATACATTCCTAATGTTTCAACGGGGCTTTTATCACTAATTCTCTGTCATCTCATACTTTAGTCAACATTAGATATTTTCATGAAATAAATACATAATTGCTGGAAAATAGCAGCATTAATAATAATTATTGCAATATTGTGTTTATTTACCGTAAACTTACCTCGGTACAAAAATGTGATCAAATCTAACACTTTAGTCCTCAATCTTTTTCTTTCCTCGATCTAGCTTCAGATTTTGTTCTTCTTGATCTATAATAGAAATTTTAGTCTATTTAATACTCATATTTATCAAAACAGCCCTCGACTCTAACGTTGGAAAAATTACAATTTTGCCCCTAAACTTTTACATAATTACACTTTCACCCCAAAGCTTGGAAATTAAACTTCATCCCTTATTCTTATGTTTTATGACATGCTGAACATTTTTCCCTTCTATGGCAACATCAAATTCTCACTCTAACATTTACTTATGAATATTAGGTATTTTTACTGATTGTGTCGTTTTACTCGTTTTCACTTAAAATCGCTTAGCAAAAGTTGTTTAACATAATTTCAAGCTTCATATTCCACCATAAAACATCAAAAGAAACATATTTCACCTATGTGTATTTTCCAAATATGAACCCTAGGTTAAATTATTGCTAAAATAAGTTAAATTAAGCTACTGGGATTCCAAAAACGTAAAGAACATTAAAAACGAGGCTTAGAATCACTTACTATGGAGCTTGGAAGCTTGAAAACCCTAACTATGGCTTCTCCCCTTGCTAAATTCGGCCTTATGGAGAAGATGGACAAAAATTGGCTTTTAATTTTGTTTTTAATTCATTTTAATAACTAAATAACCAAAATGCCCTTACTTAAAAAAATCCTATTTCACTTATCTCATGTCCATTTTTGTCCATCACTAACTAATGGTCTATTTACCATATAAGGACCCCTAATTTATAGTTCCATAACAGTTAAATACCTTTAACATATAAAACTCAACTTTTGCACTTTTTACAATTTAGTCCTTTTGACTAAATTGAGTGCCCAAACGTCAAAATTTTTGAACGGAATTTTCATGAAATATTTCCATGAAATTGTAGGCCATAAAAATATAGTAAAAATAAATTTTTCCTCATCAGATTTGTGGTCTCAAAACCATTGTTTCGACTAGGCCCAAAATCAGGATGTTATAGTCTATCCATGAAGGTGTCATTTTAAAAAAGTTTACCACAAGGTATTCATTTAATTGAGATAGCCACAAAGGCTTCCTTTTAAAAAAGATGACCATAAAGGCTTCCTTTAATAGAGATAGCCACGAAGGCTTCCTTTTAATAGAGATAGCCACGAAGGCTTCCTTTAACAGAGATCACCACAAATTATTCCTTTTAATAGAGATAGCCATAAAGGCTTCCTTAACAGAGGTAGCCACAAAGGTTTCCTTTAACACAGGTTGCCACAAAGACTTCCTTTTAAAAGACTTAACCACAAAGGCTTCCTTTAACACAGATCGCCACAAAGGCTTCCTTTAATAGAGATAGCCAAAATGGCTCACTTTTACAGAAATTGATGGTTTTAACGATAGGGATTCGCCTAAACTCATCCTCGTGAGGTTTTCCTCTCAACGTTTGGTACTCACCCAACTGTCCTTTAAATGTTTTCCATATGCTGCCATAGCGCAACCATGGTCTTACACTATATGGTCTTCAGAATGCCATAGACTTTTCCTTTTAGAGATCCGTGTTTGTAGTCTTGACGGACCCCTTTAGACAACTCCGAAGACAGACATAGGCACTTCATGTAGACTCAAACTTGATAGACTTTTTCACAGTAGACATGTTCATATCCTCAAAACACACATAGACATACTTTACTCATTTAGACACATTAACCATTGAACTCAGAGATCGTATCCATATTCCATATGAATCATTCATGCAAGTTCATCAGACATACATTTCTCATAGAATCATCACATCATGCATTCTTAGCTTATTTTCACAAAAGTTTCTAAAATGCATAATACATTTGGAAGAGTCGACTTAGGGACTCACCTCATAACCTAAAAGGTTGTCAAAATTTAGATCTAATCCTTCCTGGAGATAATAATAACTTGAGTTCCAGATATTTCATCCAACTAAATGCTATGGCTTCCTCGCCTCGTCAAACAAAGACACTTTTTTAGAACTCATTCGGGTAACCTTTTACCTCTACTCTAATTCAGACATATCACTGAGCCTTATTTCTTTAAGTGTACTCATAGATCTGCATTACCTTAATAGACAGATTCATGAAACGTGCCTTGTTGTGAGGGAGCTCACTAATAGAAAACTAGAGTTCCAGATTTGTCATTTTGGGAGGCCTCCCTCATCTATTTAGCCTCTCCGTCCTTAAGAAGGGAGACAACCCTCTTTAACTTAACCTAAGTGTCTTTTTAACCTAACTCAAGTTTTCACGGGGACTTGATAAATGTCTCATCAAAACTGAATTGTCTTATCCAAAATATGCCACTCCCAAGAAACTTACCTGATACTCCGTTAGCCTTTAATGCTTCTAGTTCACGTTTAGTTAGTTCCTAACCAACTTTCCTTACAAATCAATTGGTATTCGACCATATTGGTCACTAGAGGTATCATGCCTTCTAGTTTAGCCTCATACCTCATAATCATCCTTTCCATAACCACCACTTTTGTTTCACTTATCATCATAATCTGACTAGGAATCCTTGTCTACTTACTTTTATATAAGAGTCTACCCATTCTATAAGCCAAAAATGCATTTGGGTGACTACAACTACTACTTAGTCAAATATTCCTCCCTATAATTCCATAATCGTTCCTATTAGATGTCCATACAAATAGAACATTTTTGGTTCACCTATTCTATATGCCAAGATGGGCCTATTTGGGTGAACACTTCTTCGTCTATCAATTTTTTATATAACTATACACCTAATTCAGATACTTATACACTCTTACGATTGTTATTTGAATCTTCGTACTTAACTTAGGCATAAGTTTCGTTCTTCTAGAATACTCCAAATTAAGGCGTCATAATAACGCTTGGAAAGAAAATTATACTTAATCCAATCCTAATGTTAGGAACTTAAAACTATCCTTTTAAACTTTATTCCTATGGACTATATTTCAAACTTTTAGGACTTCACCCAAGGGCGTACTCATGAACTTCTATTTCTTAAATGAATCCATTACTTTACTTATTCAGAACTTATACCAAAATTCTTACTTTTAAGACAACACCCGAATACTAGGGCTTCGCCAGGTGGGGTGTTACATCTAAACTTCAATTTCGTACCCAAAACTTTGTGTAGCTTACTCTAAAATCTGGAGGAAAATCTCGGATCACGGTTGAAAATAATAGATACTGACATGCCATGTAATTGAACAATCTCAAATATAAATAACTCAACAACTATCTCAAGTGAATAATCCGTTCTCACCAAAATAAAGTGCATGACTTTCGTCAATCTATCAACAGCAATGTAGATGTCATCTTTCTTTTTCAGAGTCAACGGTAATCTCGATAAAAAATTCATTGCAACTCATTCTCATTTCCATTTTGAAATCATTACAGGCTGTAATAAACCTGAAGGAACCTGATGCTCGGCTTTCACCTATGAACATACCAAACATTTAGTAAGAAATTCATATATTTCTCGCTTCATGCCTGTCCACCTGTACATGTGCTTCAAATCGTTCAACATTTTTGTACTACCAGATGAATCGAATAGGCACTGTTGTGAGATTCGCACAAAATGTCTTGTTTCAATGCTGCATCATTCGAAACACACAGAAAACCTCTTAAATACAAATTACTATCGTTATCGATACTAAACTCAGTAGTCTGACCATTTTCAATCAATTCCTGCTTCAGCTTCAAATCAGAATCATTTTTCTGTAGCTCACAAATTCGTTGAAGAAAATTTTGTCTAACTCTCAATTCAAAAAAAGTAGAACCGTCACGTTCCAGAGTTAATCGAGTATTCAATGCTTTTAAGGCAAATAAAGACTTCTGACTCAAAGTATCTATAACAAAATTCACTTTCCCAAGATGATAGTCGATAATAAAATTGTAGTCTTTCAACCATTTGGGCCACCTACGTTGTCTCAAAGTTAATTCTTTTTTAGTCATCAAGTATTTCAAGCTTTTATGATTAGTGTAAATATGACATTTTTTACCGTATAGGTAGTGTCACCAAATATTTAAATTAAATACGACTACAACTAACTCAAGGTCATGCGTTGGATAATTTCTTTCGTATGGTTTCAACTGATGAGAGGCATAAGCTATCACTTTGCCATCTTGCATAAGTACACAACCTAGTTTCTTTAACAAAGCATCATTGTAAATTACAAATTCTTTTTCGAATTTAGGCTGAGTCAACATTGGAGCTTCAATCAACATCTTTTTCAACTGGTCAAAACTCTATTTACATTTTTTAGTTCAGACAAATCGAACATCTTTTTGTAGTAGTTTTGTAAATAAAAAAGAAATTATCAAAAAATCGTCCAAAAAACATCGATAATAACCTGCCAAGCCTAGAAAACTACATACCTCTATAACATTTCACGGAGGTTTCGAGTCCACAATCGTAAAAATTTTGTTTGGATCAACCCGAATACCATCCGTAGAGATCACATGCCCCAAAATCCAACCTCAAGTAACCATAACTTGCATTTACTGAATTTAGCATAAAGCTGCTTCTCACACAGAGTTTGTAATACAATTCTCAAATGTTGATTATGCTCGACTTCATTCTTCAAGTAAATCAATATATAATCAATGAATACACTACAAACCAATCTAGGTACAAATGAAACACTTTGTTGATCAAGTCCATGAATGAAGAAGGAGCATTTGTCAAACCAAACGACAGAACAAGAAATTCATAATGGCTGTAATGAGTTCTGAACGTTGTTTTCGGAACATCCAGTTCATTGACTCACAACTGGTAATAACCCAATTTTAAATCGATCTTTGAAAATACAATAGTCCCTTCCAACTAATCAAATAGGCAATTGATTCGAGGTAACATATATTTATTCTTTACTATCACTTTATTAACTGCCTATAATCGATGCATAATCTCAAAGTGTCATCTTTTTTTTTTCACAAGTAGGACTAGAGCACCCTACAGTGGTACACTCGATCTAATGAATCCCTGATTTATTAATTCTTGCAACTGTGGTTCAAATTCTTTAAATTCAATAGATGCTATTCTATACTGTACAGTAGATATCGGAGCAGTCTTTGGTATTAAATCAATCACAAAATCAAATTCTCTTTCTGACGTAACCCAATTAATTCTTCTGAAAAAACATTAGCAATTTCTCGCACTGTTGGAACCTATTCTATTTTCAATTAAGATGCTCGAGTATCTAAAGTGTTGGAACCTATTCTTCAACACCTTTCTGAATCAACTTCTGAGCAGTAAAAGTCGATAAAATACTAGTGACACAATTAGATCTGTCAGTTTCAACACTAATCACATCACTGCTTGGACATTTGAAAACAATTCGTTTCTATTTGCAACTAACAACTGCATCATGAACTGTTAGCCAATCCATACCCATAATAACATCAAATTCACTTAACGACAATAACATCAAGTCAACAAAAAATTTGTAACCCTAAATTTTCAGTGACCAGTTCTTAAGACTGTATTAACAATCACACTCTAACCTATAGGATTTGACACCCTAATATCAAATTAAGTCAACTCCATTGGTAAATTCTTTTCTGTTACTAAAGTTGTGCATATATAAGATTGTATTAACCCAGGGTTAATCAATGCATAAACAGTAACATCAAAAAGAGTAAATATACCAGTGATAACATTAGGTGCCATAGCCTCCTTTCTAGCTTGGATTGCGTAAGCTCTAGCTGGTGCTCGACCTTCGGATATGATGATCGTATCACGTGCCTCACTGTAACTAAATCTAGATGTATTCCAAGATCACGATCTTTTACCCCTATGAGAAACAATCGTCGGTCTGACAATTTATTTTGAACTTGGTTCAGCCTTTTTCCGATAATCCCTTAGGAAATGTTCAAATGAACCATAACGAAAGCAGACTTCATTTTTCAATCTACAAATGTCAAAATGATTCTTGCCATAATGTTCACAAGCAAGTGTGTCTACATTTCAAACACTACTACCGAAATAACTTAACTCTTTGGATGATTTTGTTTGAATGCATATTTTCTCAGATTCCCAATAGAAAGAACAAATTGGCTTCTGAAATCCTTCTATTTCTTATATAGAGGAGTCAGAAAATTTTTGGACATGTTTCACTTGCTCGAGCTCTCATTTTTAGCTTTTGCTCGTTTCTTTTCATTCTAGATCGTTTCTATTTTCTGAGCATACTTGAATAAAACTAAAAATTCTCTAATTTCAAGTGTTCCCACCATTGCTCGAATGTTCTCATTTAAACCCCACTCGAATCGTGTACACATTTCAGCCTCTAAAGTTACTTGCTCCCGTGCATATTTACTCAAATTGACAAATCTAGGTTCATATTCAACAACCGACATGTTTCCTTGTTTCAAATCTATAAATTCTCATTTCTTACCCTCCAGATACATTTTGCTGTTATATTACTACTTGAGCTCACTTTGAAAGAATTTCCATGTTACTCGATCTCTCGGGACCATTGATGTCAGAGTGACTCACCACTGATATGCTTATTCTTTCAATAGTGATACATCACACTTTAAACTATCTTCAAGTGAGCAATCTAATTCATCGAAAACACATTGAGTATTTTCTAGCCAATATTTTACTTTTGTAGGATCGTCATTATATGACCCTCAAAATATTTCATCTCCATATTTACGAATTTTATCTGTAGGGGGTTGGTCAACAGTTACTTGGTTCATGTTTTGAGGATAACAGGGTGCTGGGGGGGCACAGGAGGGGGTAGAGGTAGTGGAGAAATTAGGTTAACCCGCATTAACTGAGTAAACCACTCATTCATCATTTGAAAAAAGATACCACGACCCTCACTTTGAGGTATTTGGGATAAAGGTAAGCTTCGACTTGCTCCCTGTATAGAAGTTGGAACATTACTATCCACCTCATCATTTATGGCACGATCAGACTAAACTAACATTGTAAATTTATAAGAAAAACATAGTTAGATAGGATCGGAAGCATCACACAAAATTAAAGGTTGTGGCATGTATTTTCTAAACTCAATATACGCTACATTTACTCATAGAATCGACTAAACTATAGCTCTGATATCATTAAAAGTAACACCCCTTACCTAGTTTAATCGTCGAACTCGAGCTATAGGTGCTACAATAGTACACAGAAATAATCAGATACAATTTGCTTAATAATATTCAATAAATCAATACGTGCGAGTTAAGTTTATGTTTAACATGCAATAAAAACATGTAACATCTCGAGATCGGGCATAGAAGTTTTAGCCTCACTAGAAAGGGTTCGCCAAGTGTCTCAGCATTGTTGTATACGTTAGAGGATGTGGTAAGGGGGTTCGCTAGATTCATTGCAAGTGGGTTCGCCAGTCTGCTTGGTGAGCTAATGTTCATCAATTGAGTTGCAAATTGGGGGTTTTCCTATCAAAGATTGAGTTAGAATCAAATTATGAAATAAAGATACAGTGTATCTAGAAATACTTTACATGAAAGTAACACCTTTCCTAAGTCAAGTAGGGTATCCTAAGATTTCCAGGACACTTCAGTCTATAAATACGACCCTTATTCCATAAGAATTCTCTTATAGAATATTCTATCGTCAATTATTTATTTTGAGCCAAGTTCGTAGCACCTAGGGTAAGTCTTTGTCTTGTTAGGTTTGATTGTCCATAAAGGTAGGTTCGTTTGCATGTGTGAATTCTATAAGTTCTGTCTACTTAGTGATTTGTGTACATTTTGAACCAACTGGACCACTTACCAACAAGGATAAAGGCAACACCAAGCTTTAGTTTCTCAATTTTTCGGTGAGTGATCTGAGATTCGTTATAAGCATCTTCGCTATCATGTTTTTAAAGTGTGAATGGCTACAAAATTTATTTAAGTATGCTATCTGTTATGTTTTTGAAGAAACTTGTTTTCAAAAGTAAGTTTTTTATGAAACCCTATTTTTAACTCTGATACTCTATTTTCAAGGTTAAGTTTTCAAGTTGTGTTTTAAAGATATGTTTTATGCGAGCTCTTAAGTGAGCCTATGTTTTTAATAAATGTTTTTAACGTGCTAGTTTAGAAATTGTGTTTTCACAAGCTTTTGTGTGAGCCCTTTGTAATAAGATTCTGTGCAATCTCTCTTGTAAGCTCTCTATGATATATCTCTGTGTGTGCTCCTTTACGAGCCATGTTGGATATGTTGGTATACTAAAGGAGTGAGAGTACTCACCTCTCTTCTTCTGTGATTTTGAGCGTTGAGAGCCTGGGACGTCTAGAGAGATAAAAGAATGCCGAGCTATTGTGGTTAGGAGTGAAATACCACTCGAACCCAGAGCTAGTGGTTCTCCCTGAAATGCGTTGAGGCGTAGCAGTTGACTGGACATATAGGGGTAAATTGAGGCAAACTCTAAATACTAGATATGACCTCAAAATAACAAGAGTCGAGGTCGACCAGTGAGACGATGGGGGATAAGCTTCATCGTCGAGAGGGAAACAGCCCGGATCACGAGCTAAGGCTCCTAAATGACCACTCAGTGATAAAAGAGGTAGGGGTGCAGAGACAGCCAAGAGGATTCCCTAGAAGCAGCCACCCTTAAAGGAGTGCATAATAGCTCACTGATCGAGCACTCTTGTGCCAAAGATGAATAGGGCTAAGCGATCTACCGAAGCTATGGGATGTAAAAATGCATCGGTAGGGGAGCGTTCCCCTTAAGGGGAAGCACCTGCGTGAGCGGGAGTAAACGAATCGGAAGTGAGAATTTTGGCTTGAGTAACACAAACATTAGTGAGAATCCAATGCCTCGAAAACCCAAGGGTTCCTCTGCAAGGTTTGTCCACGGAGGGTGAGTCAGGGCCTAAGATCAGGCCGAAAGGTGTAGTCAATGGATAGAAAGCTTTGTTTTTATGAATGGTTCATTCATTGAATTAATTTTAAAATAAGTTGTATCTTACTCAGACCAATAAATAAAGCAAAGGTTATAGTTAAAGCTGCTAGTAAAAAACCAAAATAACTAGTTATAGTAGGCATGAAGGAGCTAAATGAAATAAGTTCTTTTTATACATATGTTTATAAAACACTTACCTAAGTTTCAATTTTTAAACGAGAGGGGGATAAGAAAAATACCAATTGAAATAATAAGTTCAATTGAAATTTTTTTCTTAACGAATTATTATAAACAGTATTCACAAAAATAGAGCAGCAGGACAAGAGTAGAAAAGAAAAAGAAATCGATTCATCATCTTTGTAGTTAAGTCAAGAAAAAACCTTTGGGTCTAATACAAGAATACAAGAAAGGCCGCCTCACAAATATTGATTAGTAGATTTTTTTTATTCCTTGCTCTTTTTCTTTTATCTATATCTAATACTATCAACTACTCTTACTTGTTACTAGAAGACTAAGCAATTCCTTAAAATAAAAAAAAAGAAGGCTTCCAACAAAAAAACAAAACCTCTTGTGCAACTACAAAAAAAAGTCAATTTTTATATTTCGCATCTAATTGACTTGCGAAAATATGATAATTTCCTTCATGAATTATTATAAACCAACTCATTGGATTCACGAGTTACCTGATCTTCTATTTCTAGGCCCAAGCCAATACCTCTAGAAATTTGAGGAATTTTCTATTGCATGATACGTGGTTATACATCGATAAGCAAGAAGAAGAAAGAAATTATCTAGCACTTTATGTCGATATACTATTTGAAATTGCATTGCTGCCTCAGAAGAAGGATAGCTATACTGATTCGGTATACTCTAAAAATACCTCTGGTAAAATAAAAATAAAATTTGTTCTTGAGTCAACCTTCTCAGTTTTTATTGACTTAAGTTAAGGCTCTTGATTTTTTCTTCAATGAACAAATATTTATCTAATTATTGATGAATCTCTATTGATGCTCTATTACATTGCTTTTTATAAGATGCTTCATAAACCTTACCTATTGGAATCCTATATCATTTCATTGCTATTTTTGTTTCTCTCTTTCTCTCATCCTTCTATTTATCCACATACTTTTTATTTTGCTTCACTATTTTGATCTATTCATAATCATATTGATTTTCGACGGAATGAGAAAGACATATATGGTAGATTAGTAACCATAGAATACAACCCTAATCGAAATGCATACATTTGTCTCATACACTATGAGGATGGTGAGAAGACATATATTTTATATCCCAAAGGGGCTATAATTGGAGATACCATTGTTTCTGCAATAGATGTTCCTATAAAAATGGGAAATACCTTACCTTTGAGTGCGGTTTGAACTATTGATTTATATAATTGGAAGGAACCAATTAGGTTTACAACGAAACCTAAAAATCAATCACTGATCCAATTTGAGTACCTCTACAGGATAGACCTCAATAGAAAACTAAAATAATTATGTAAGAGAGATGGCCGAGTGGTTCAAGGCGTAGCATTGGAACTGCTATGTAGACTCTTGTTTATCGAGGGTTCAAATCCCTCTCTTTCTGCACCTTCACCTAATTCGCTGATGTAACTGACTACAATTTATCAAATCAAATAAGAACATATACTAAAGAATTAGAACCTTCTTTAGTATAGAGTCTCTATTCCCAATTCCTTTTTAATATGGAATACGTAAAATAGCATACAAGGGATGAAAATCTCCTTATGTATCTATCATACATGAATAGGAGAAAAATCTCTGACTCAAACCCATTCCCTTGTCTTCCTTTACTTAAACTTAACTCAAGTGAAAAAGTGGCAGAACCCTTGTTTTGTATTTTAGTTAGGTTCAAGTCTGACGAGAATAATATTCTACGACAAGTAATTTATTTATTTTCAAAACAATCCATTTCCTATCTATTATTTGATTAACTAATATTTTATATTGTAATGTGTGAAAGGTCAAATGTTTTGGTAATTCCTCATTAGTGGATGAATCAAGATAATTTTGAATCAGAGTTTTAGATTTTTGGTCATCCCTTGCTGAAATAATATCTCGGGGTTTGCAGCGATAACTTGGTATATCTACTATATGCCTATGAACTAAAATATGTCTGAAAAAGTAATAAGAATGAGAGGTGTTAAGCTTTTTATCATCCTGGTGTCGAGCTATTTTGCCACAGGACCTCTCCTACAGTATCATCACCGCAGTAGAGTTTAACCACCAAGTTTGGGATGGATTGGTGTTGTTCCTCTACGCCTAGGACACCAGAATATCGAACCATGAACAAAGAAAGGTGTGTGAGAAAAGGAAAAGCATATTGGCTAGTGATTATGAGGCCCCAATTCTTGACTGGAGGGGACACCAAAGGCCTCCGCCCTTCCATCCCATGGATAGATGAGAGGGAGGGCAGAGCTTTTGGGTGTTCTCATGTTGTCAAAGAGTAGAACAATACTCCGCCGGTATGAAAAGTTCTGAATGTCAGTTGCATTCCCAGTTCTCCAATGGATTACCCCTCAATAATACCTACAGCTTCTCCTAATTCAACCAGGTCACCATGAGTGGGCCGGGATTATTAACAGTACCGTTCTTGGAAAATGTTAATAAATTCCAAAATCCATTTCGTCGTCTAGTAACGACAACTATTTTTTTTTTGGTATTGCAGTAGCCCTTTGGTTGGGTATTGGAGCAACATTACCGATTGATAAATCGCTAACTTTAGGTATTTTTTAAATTGATTCAATTAAAAAATATATCATGATGTGTCTATCTAGGGAGTAGTCACTTAAATTAGTATCGTGTATTAGAATAAAATGTAAGACAATCCTTGTGACCATCTATTTGTTTTTATATACCCAGCACGATACATACATAGTATAGGGGAAAATGTACCATTAAAATGGACCATTAATGAATTTTTAGACACGGATACATACAGATTCTTATCATACTGAAACGACTGTCGTTATTAGTATTAAACCAATATCGATTCATACAAGCTAAATCTTCTAATTGATAATTGGTCCAAAGAAAGAACTTTAATTTAATTAGTCTCTTTTTATCACCATTAAGATGTTTGTTTTTAGTCAAAACTTGACCATAGTTTTTTACATCATTTAAAAATACTGTATTTCTATGCATACCATTTTTATCCCTTGAATTGAAACAAATTCAAATTCGCAATTCTTGTCGGTGGTTAGGGGATAAAATATTTTCACGAACAAACAAATCATAATGATTTTTTTCTTTATTTTCAATCATTTCATCCCCATGGGGGTGGTGAAGGGAGGGCTCCAATTGGTAGAAAAAAACCCGAAACCCCTTGGGGTTATTCTGCACTTGGAAGAAGAAGTAGAAAAAGGAATAACTATAGTGATAATTTGATTCTTTGTCGATGGAGTAAATAGGAGAGATTATTTCTTTCTTCGTCTTTAAAAAAACAAAAAATATATATTTTTAAAGTAAAAAAAATGGCGCGTTCACTAAAAAAATCCTTTTGTAGCAAATCATTTATTAAAAAAATCGAAAGGCTTAATACAAAAGCAGAAAAAGAAATAATAATAAGTTGGTCCAAAGCATCTACCATTATACCCACAATGATCGGCCATACTATCGTTATCCATAATGGAAAATAACATTTGCCCATTTATATAACAGATCATATGGTAGGACATAAATTGGGAGAATTCGCACCTATTATAAATTTTTGCGAACATGCAAAAAATGATAACAAATCTCATCGTTAATATTATTATATTCCTTTCTTCAAATAGAACGAATGAAGATAGAATCAGATCGATTCCCTCAATGCCTTTCTGGATATTCCTCAATGTCCTGGCTATTCACGGAATATGAGAAGCGGATGAATAATCATCTACTTCCAAAAAAATCAAAGAATTTCTTGGGAATGCTACACGATCCATTCATTCTTTTTTCTCTGATAGATGGTCTGAACTTCATCTGAGTTCGAACCGTATTAAGAGGTCAACAAGAGATCAGAAATTGTTGAAGAAAGAACAAGATGTTTCTTTTGTCCCTTCTAGGTGATCAAAAAATAAAGAAATGGTTAAATATATTCAAGATAATTACGTATTTACAAAATACCATCCGAACCCACATCATCGAGTTTTCTGGTGGAATCATTTCAGGATTGATCATTTCAGGATTGACCAAACATGGACGGTAAACCCCGTGAACTATCTCTTAAGCTAAAGAGCAATAAGGAATGTCAGAGGTTTCAAACTTAACTCTTGATACTCGGCTCTGAGATCACACAAACAGTGATTTCGAGTATCACTTAATGACATTTCTAGAAAACTAAAAGTGGAGAAGATTATTGCCTTAAAAGGATGTCTTCTTTCTTTCTTACACCCTCTGTCTGGGAATTGTAGTTTTTGTGCTAAAGATTGCTTGTATGCACGGGGTGCCCCTTCTCCCCCATAAGGCACGAGAGTCAAAGCTCAGCTTTGATCCACCACCAGGACACACTATAGACTTTTTTTGAGTTTTTTAGTAGCTTTTAGTATCTTTGTTAGCTGCTAAACGGTAGCAAAGGTTGTAAAAAGGGTTTAAGGTTTTCTGTATATCTCAAAGAGTGAGTCTAGGCATCTCTGTTTAGCTCTCTTATTAGGGTTTAGCTATATAAGGAATTTCCCCTATTTAAGCCTCCCGCCTGTAACCCAAGTTAATTCGTGAGGTTTTTTAAAACCACCAGTGAGATAGACACGAAATGCGTGCAAGATCATCATTAAGACCATCATACTTGCCGACCATCAATGAGCTAATCGAATTAACCAACCAAAGTTAGATTTAGTCATTATGTATTGAATAGAAGCAAAAGCCTCAGTAATAGTTGGACGATAGTAAAAAGTCATAGTAAATCCTGTAGCTACTTGTACCAAAAAACAAGTAAGCGTAATTCCTCCTAGATAATAAAATATGTTAACATGGGGAGGAACATATTTACTAGTTATATCATCTGTAATCGCCTGAGTTTTGAGGCGCTCTTCGAACCAATCATAGACTTTATTGAGATAGGTAAACCAAGAAGACCCCCCCAAGAACCGTATATGAGAATTTCATCTAGTACAGCTCAAACAAAAACACCCAAGTAGTAACTAATGCTCTATTCACTAGTACATGTTGGTGTACAAGAGAGTGTAGTGCCTCACGTTGCACTTATGAGACATGTTATAAGGACTCTTTGTGTCATTTTGAGGTGTTATAAGGAAATTCGCATATCCAACTAGACAAAATTCTGATAAATGTGGGCAAGAACATATCTTATATTCCTCAACTCTTCTGATAAGAAAAGTTAGTGAGTGTGCTTCACACTATATAAGATATGCTTTTTGAACAAGCACAAGTTAAGTTTTTAATATTGATTTTCAATAACACATGCGAAATTGGTTGGCAAACTCATGTTTTCTGATAGGATCTGTGAACTGGGTCTCACAACCTCATTCGCGAACCCAACACACAAAACGATTTTAAGACTCAGTCTTGTTTCTATTTTAAGCTCCATTTTTAAAAATATACCTTATTGGTTCCTAGTTATTCACTGAGTTCTCAATAAACTCACCCACTCCTCTCTTACTTTGTAGGTAAGTAGATTGCGGATGATAGTGGCGAGGTAGATGACTTAGTGAGCATCATCCTTGAACAGATATTGGCAATGGGGTTTATTATTTTATTTAGGT
This sequence comes from Gossypium hirsutum, assembly GCF_007990345.1. Classification (NCBI taxonomy): domain Eukaryota; kingdom Viridiplantae; phylum Streptophyta; class Magnoliopsida; order Malvales; family Malvaceae; genus Gossypium; species Gossypium hirsutum. The sequence continues at coordinate 32,643,647 of NC_053444.1, forward strand.
TTAGATTTACCATAAGATGACTCTATTTGAAATAATTTCTTTCAAGTTTAAGTTTATTTTCCACGAACTATATCTTAGAATACCTTATTATCTTTTTTATGAATAAAGTTGATGTTTCTTCATGCATATTTGTTACGTTGCGTTTTGTCTTAATATGCGAGTCAGATTTACTGTTGAATATTGGTAAGTGACCTTATGATATTTAATGTATGTAAACTCTTAAGTCTTTCTATTGTTTGACATGCGAACCTTTCCTTTGATATTTTGTAAGCTCTGACGTTTACATTCTATGTATGAAAATAATTCCGCTACAATGTTTTAATTTAACACATTACTGTCGCAAGTAAGTGCCGTGTTGGAGGTTAGGTTGGGAGTAAATGGAGAGTCGCTTCAATGACTAATGTAGCTCACCAGATTCGAGTCAAACCTACTAGGTCAGGTTTGGAGTGTTACCTTAGTTGGTATCAGAGCAAAGTTCGTTAGACTAACCATCCAACAGGTAATCTTGCCAAGGTGGCGAGGTGTTTTCACCAGAATTGGTGAAGTAAGTCTGCTAGAATTGATAAGGTAAGTTTGCCAAGTTGGTAAGTAAAATTTTAAAGTGCTATGTGTGTGAAATTTCTTGTTTGGGGTAGGAATGGGAACAACATTGCATTGGTTCAACTATATCTTTTGTAGGAGTACGCCTCGAATCATACCTTTGTTGTTCACTATCCCTAACAACTATCCCTATAAGTAAGTCATATTTTGGCAAACTGTGTTTACATGTTAGTTTGTCAAGTGCGAATTGTGTTCACAAGAGTGTTAGCTATGTGTGAATTGTATTCGCAAGCCTTTAAAGTTTAGGTAACAATACTTCTTGAGGAAGGAAGAAGAAAAACTCTCTCATTTCTAACGTGAACTTTTATATAAATAACCTAAGCCCTTATTGAAACCTGACACGTGTCTTAAAATTTCAAGATTGCCTATATAAAAAAATGGTTTATAGCTGTAAATAGAAATTCAATATTTTATATTTCTAATTCAACCCTTTATTTCATTCTAACTACCTCGTTAGTACATAAGATAACCCAATAAATTGGACATACAATACCTTTGGTGACAACCTAATTCACCCAAAAATCCTTATATTCTTACCAATATCTTCTTTTTTACAACTTGATAGATTTAGAGAACAATCCTTGCGTAATACTCTAACGTCAACTATGCACCTGACCTATACCCCGAAAGCATTAATTGAGTGAATAAGTCATTTTGCCATTCAAACTACTTTCGAGTTATCCACCTAACCCAATACCCGCTAAAACTGGCTGTTGCAAATGAGGGGTCCCCACTTTATGATCAAATGGTTGAAGTGGTGACTTGAAAGATATAGAGTGAAACATAATATCGTCACATCTTGTCATCCACAGGTAAATGGGCAAGCTGAATTGGCGAATAAAGAGATAAAAGGTATACTCGAGAAGATAGTCCGTCCAAATCAGCGAGATTGGTCCAGAAAATTGGATGATGCTTTATGGACCTATCAAAAAACACTCAAAACAACTTTAGGGATGTCTCCCTACCGTTTAGTTTTTGGGAAAGCATGTCATTTGCCCTCGGAGTTAGAGCATATAGCTTATCGAGCTCTTAAGTAGCTCAACTTGCATCTCATGCTTGCTGGAGAGAAACTGATGCTTCAACTTAATGAATTAGAAGAATTATAAATATTTTCATATGGGAATGCCAAGCTATTTAAAGAGAGGATAAAAAGATAGCAAAACAAGCACATCTGATTCTAAGAGTTTGAAGCAAGTCAATAAGTTTTGTTCTTCAAATTTAGATTAAGGTTTTTTGGGGCAAGTTCAAATTTTGTTGGCTGAGTCCATTCACCATTCATCAAGTCTTCCCATACGGGGTAGTATAACTTCATGATGGTAAAGGAGGTAAGTTCAAAGTTAATGGTCAATGCCTGAAACATTACTGGGGTGATAAAGTTGAGTGAAATAAAACCTCACTCACTTAATCGAATTTCTAAATTTTTAAATTTCTTTTCAAATAACCAACTTAGGCAATATTTTCTAGATTATTATGTTAAAATAAATTTTATTTAGGAGGTTGGGATTTAAGTAGGGCCGATTGTGGCCCCTCCAATTTTTCCTGAGAGTCGATTTTACCATAATTTTTGAAGAAAATATTTCCTAAGTAGACAAATAAACTTTAATTTGCTGAATAAAGGGTCAATTTTGATCCAAATTTTAATTTTCTATTTTCTTTTCAATTTATTCTTCAGTACAGGTACTTAATTGATTTCTTTTTAATGATTGATTGTGTTTTATATAAATATTATTTTAACAGCCATAAATAAAAGTTCTTTTATTTCTTTTTATTTATTTCGTAAGGTAATAATATATATACACATTATATATTAATTGTTATCAAATTTTTTAGAACTAGGATTAATAATATTTTAAGCTTGTTTTAATTGTTAAGTGTTTGTATTTAAATTCTTAAAACCATCCTACTAACACCTTAAATTCTACTACTTCTTATCCCTCTCTACCTTTACTTCCCACCGCTGTCCATACACCACCTTTGACCCTCCAACATTTGCTGTACATCGGTTCTATTCCCCAACACCATCGGCCACCCTAGCTAGTTGCTCCACCGCCGCACCTACACCCTTATTTCAACCTGAACCGCACCTTCCCTTCAACCAAAGCAGCACATCCCTTAAGCTCCACCACCAACAGTCGCACACTTCCAACACAACCAGCTGCACGTCCCCAACTTCCTTCAATCACAAGCCACTACATCTTGGTCCAAGCTATCGCACCCTTCAACCATAGTCTAAGCCACCATTGACCACTCCTTAAAAAGATGCATTTCCTTCTTGTCTATATAAATTATCATTATTTTGTAACAAAGATAGTAATTAACTTGTTATAAAAAATTTTCATTAATTTAATTTGTTCATCTTTTTTTTGAATAAAACTAAATGCGTTAAATATTTGCTAAAAGAATTTGGAATATTACTAGTTGTGTTGGTTTTTGTTTGTTTATATTTTAGGATTTTTTTAGTTACAATATGTCTCAAAAAGGATCACGTTCCATAGTCCAACTTACAAGATCACAAAATAAATTCCATTCTGAAGAAACAAAGGCGAGATACGGAAGCATCTTTGAGAAACAACATATGCTCCTAGAAAAAGGATTTAATTTATGAGTTAGTGGCCATACTAACTTCATGGCAAGCATTCAGAAAATTGGTGAATCATTAATTTGGGAAGTGTTTTGTGATGGGAAATCAATCCTAGATGCTGAGTTAGTTCGAGAATTTTATGCAAAGCTGACCTCATCTATTGCAGTAGAAGTTATTGTTCGAGGAGTTAAGGTACCTTTTAATTCAAAAGCTATTAATGATTTCTTTAACTTACCTGACTTTGAAGACACAATTATTCTTCTATATTGGAGAATGTTGAAGGGGAGATGTTGTAAGGAAATTCTGCGGAAACTCACAATTCTCGGATGGTTTTGTTATATTCCATTATGACATCAAAGACTATTAATGTGGGAAATATTATCTGAAAAGAAATTCGATACTATGCTGCAAGACGTTCTAGCCTAACATATTTTGCTTCTATGATCACAATACTACGTATGAAAGCTTATACCTGTCCAATTGTAAAGAGGGAAAGGTATAGTCAAGGAAAAATTACTGGTTGGGAGTTTTCCAAAGTAGCAGGAGATACTATCTTTTAGAAGTAATCTGAATCGATTGATGAAATTGAAAAAGAGGAAATTCCCGCAGAATAAAAATCAACAGAGTCGGTTGAAATCCCTGACTTGACGGAACCTACTAAATCGATTCCTAAAACAGTGAGGGTAACTCCGAAACTTAGAGTCCCTTCAGTTAGCACCATTCCATAGAGTGAACAGACAAATATAATGGTCATTTTGCAGCACATGCAGTGACAATGACATGCTTTTTGAAGATACTAAAAAATACAATATGATTCATTGAGAGATGCATTTAAGAAAATATTTCATAACTCGTTTGTTTTTGTGTCTGAATTTCCAGACTTTATATTTGAGCGATGGAACAGGATGAATCAAAGAAGAACAAAAATGATGAAGCAAAGATGGATTAGATACTGAATGGTCTACAAAAAAAAAAGTCTTTACTTTTCTTTTCTTTTGGATACTTTAAATTTTAGGATTTTCTCTTTAATACTTTATTTCTATCTTTTGCATAATAAAACATTAAATTGGAAGCATTAATAAAATTGAGCAAGTTTTTTTTTTTATTAATTCTTTAAGTTGTCAGAAAACAAGAAGTGTGATAATGGAAATGAACATGTCTACGATATCATCTGTTAAGGAAATGCTTAGTATTTAAGCAGTGAAATTTGACTCACCTCTCTTTCCTAAGATTCTACCTAGTGTACAATTCATATCCACTTCTCTGATTTCAAACAATGAGGACATTGTTTATCTTTAAGAGGGGGACCAGAAATTGAATTTTTCTTTTTCTTAAAAAAATTGTTTTTCTTATCAAATTATGATTAAGTAAATTTTGCTCAAAAAATTAAAAAAATTTTTAGTTATGTTAAACTTTAGTACAAATAAATTTCTATTATCTCAATAATTTTTGTCCTAGCTAGATTACGACGTAAATGTTGATCTTAATAAAAACGTACAAGTTAAACCATGAAATTTTTACTTTCGTAGAAAAATTAAGTATGCATGAAAGTTTAAGTCTCTAGAATTGACTTAGTAAATTTCCTAAGGCGAAATCCTAGGATGCATGGTAATTTGAAAATTATTTAGGCAAAATGTTGTTTGGACCATTTTAGCCTTTCAAGCCAACCTTAATGAATATTTATCCCTTGAAACCCAATTTTGAGACTATATGACCTAATTTTTCTGAACCTAACATTAATTGAGACATCTCTTCTCTAATATTTATCTTTAAATTGTCTTAAACACTAGACTCGGTGTATTTAGAATATTTTTGAGAATAAGTTTGGGGAGTTAAAAAGATACTAAAAAAAACGTATGTACTAAAAAGTAAAGATATACAAAGAGCATGTGTATTCAAATTCAAAAGTAGCTGGTGATTTTGGGGTATTTGTATTTTGAACGCCCGAGGCAAGTTGAGTCTAGGGTTTTAGCTTAAATTTTATCTATCTTTTACCTAACCATAGCCAGGCCACGTTACAACAATATTAAAGACCTATTGATTTAGATTTTTGTGCTGACTACATTAGTGGAGAGAAATTTTCAAGCTCAACATATGAAGAAATAATTAAACTTAAGGATTGCAACTTAGCTTTAAATAAAAGGAGTAAGAGTTAATTGGTATGAACTAAATACATATTTATTATGAGAAAGCATTTAGGCTATATTCTTGCTATCATGATAATAATTGATAATAATTTAATAACATGTATACTCAAGTTGCATAATTACAAAATTTTTATTCTTGAGCATAATTGTACTAAACTCATAATTATAGGAAAAGTTGATTTTTCAAGGAAACTTTTCAAAGGTGATTTTCTTGAACTTGTAAATTAAACATTACTCGGGACTAGTAATGAATTAAGTTTGGAGGTGTGGAAACATTAAAAAATATAGACTTTTTCATCACCTTTTGAGCATTAATCCGTGCAAATTCCAAGTGTTTCTTTCGGATTTTATGCTTTCATTATAAAAAAAATTAAATTGGACATGATTTAAGACACATCTTGAATTTTATTTTTTGTGATATTAAATTTACGTAATTTTGCCAATTTTGAGTAGCTTTTCACAACGAAAACAAAATCAACCTTAAAGTCACCTTGTGAAGATTTAATTCTTGAGGCATTTTCGAAGCATTAGCTAATGAATCAACATCCATGAATGTCCTAATTTAATATTCTCAAACTTTCTAAAATTTAGTTTGATCCAAGGTAAAATTGGGTCTATAGATTCAAATAGCTTGAAGCAGAAGAAAGGGCCCAAAATGACCAATTGAGGAAGGAAAAAGAACGAGCCGAAGGAGCAACCCAAATCCTTCCATCCCTTAACCAAAATTAGATCCCAACGTTTATTAAAATAATTGCAAAATACTCAAGTAACGCTTTCACAAAGTCGTTCCAACCCCTCCACTTTTTAAGCCTTCCATGGCACCAAACCATATTTAGCAAAGCCATCCCAACCTTCCTTCCTACAATGAAGGGTCAGACATGGGAGGAGATAATCAAGGCTCTCCCATGCTATTTTTATCCTCCTCGAACTATTATAAATAGCCACCCTTATTCCCTTTCATTTCATCACTCATTCACTCACCATTTTTCTTTTCCTCTCATCCATCTTCTCCAATTTGCTCTTCCATTTTCCCTTCTCCCAATTTCAATTTTCCCTCTTGAAAAAGAGCCTTGCAAGAATTTTTAGAGCTGCAACATTTGGCATTCTTGAAGGCCTTTAGTGGGTAGACCAAAACAAAGAGAAAGGGACGCACGCTAGTCTGACTTCGGAGAAACATTGGATTTGTTTTCTAGTTTCCCTCTCTTATTTCTTTTTAATTTGTTTGAGATCATAAACATGAATGCTAATTCTTTTGATGCTATCAATTTAATTAAAATGACTTAAATTGTGTTTGTGTTAAATTGATTGTATTCTATCTACTTAAATTGTTGAAATCATTTTTGTAACACCTCTTACCCATATTCATCACCGAAACAAGGTAAGAAGTATTATCAAACGATCTGAATTTTTTTTTATAAAAATTTTGACATAATTCCTTTTCATAAACATCCAATGCCTCCTGCAAATTTCTGAAACACAATTTCAAACAACTTAAATATTTCAACCAAATACAGTTATATGTTCAGACACAATTTATCCATCCACAACATTCTAAATACTTTGTTAGTAGTTTTAAGAAAACAATTTATCAATTAATATACACCAACATTTTAAACCAAACAATATTTTATATATATATATATTTATACCACATTACATTAAGTCATCTATACATGCCATATTTCAAAAGTATTGGCTGCAAAATACCCAAAAGATGATGATGATAGTGCGGATGATGTTCTGACATCGTCCAATTTTCGAGTTGATTGATGTCACTATAAAAAAAGGGAAAATAAAGAGGAGTAAGCATATAGCTTAGTAAGTATGTATGTAATTGATAAATAAATTTCTAGCATGATACCATAGATAATATAATCTTTATCACACATAAATCTATTATCTATTCAATTTCCAGCAAACTGTTTTTCTGCATCACAGTCACTAAATTATTTCTATCTGGAGCTACGGAACTCAAAATTAAAATCCAGAAATTTTTCCTGAAACTAGAATCATATATATTATTACCATAAAATTTTAAGAATTTTTTGTTCATTCAATTAGTACAGTTTATTCTATAAATGTTTCCCTGTTTCACTGCTTGACATTTCTGACCTCTCTTCACTAAAAGTCAGTTATCTCTTAGCACAGAATTAAAATAATGTTCCCACTTATTTATTTTAAAAATATACTCAATAATAAATTTAATAATATAAATTAAAATACATAATTATATTTTTACAATTTTTAGTGATTTTCCAAACTCAGAATAGAGAATTTCGAAATCATTCAGACCTTGTCTCACTAAAATTCCAATATCTCAGAATATATAATTCCATTGGCCATTATTTCTCTTTTATGTGAAAGTAGACTCATTAAGCTTTAATTCCATGTCTTATTCAACCACTAACTCAATTCCTATAATTTTTTGTGATTTTTCAAACTAACATTACTGTCACTGTCCAAATCTATTCTATTCCAACATCTCTCATTCACATAGTACTATAACCATTTATTTTATAACACAATACAAGACTTCATCACTTCAGTCACTTTTTCGTAACTTATCACATTTCAATCGCATACTCATATCTCGTTGAACATGTCGGTATGACAAAAAATATTTGGGGGTTTTCACATAGTACCACCCATGTTACTATTATCATTCGACACACATAGTAGCCTTCACATAGTACTACACACGTGATCAAGTTTTACGGTTCAGGTAGTAGCCTTCACATAGTACTACACACGTGACCAAAGCTTTTCGATACACATAGTAGCCTTCACATAGTACTACACACGTGTTCATCGATACTTTATTCAAATCTTTACCATTCCGACAGTTCCACAAAGATTCTTACTTCCCAATAATTTACAATTTCTCCATAACACATCATAATATCAATCTTTCCTCTCAACTCCATAACCAATTTAATAATTTGATTTGAATCACTGCAACCATTACTTGCAGTTGGTATATCCAAAAACCAAGCTGATTTTAAACAAATCAACTATCAGAGCATGTTTGGTTGGCCAATACACCCTTAATCGGTGGGCCCCACTTATTACGCCTCTAATCTGTTGTTTGGTTTAATGTATTGCTATTACGGGGCTAAACCATTACTCACCTAATCAGTGAAATCCACCGATTTCTAATACCTCCCTTTTGCTCCTTTTAGGCAATCCTTCAGTTTACCCTCCCTGTTTTACCCTCCCAGGCTTCACCTTTTATTTTCTTTTTCTTTACAACCGATTTGCTCCTTCTCAACCTTTTATTTTCTTTTTGTATCATTATAGCTCCAAATTTTTCTTGTTTGATCGAATCCAAAATATTAATCTCTGCTTCGCACAAAAACTATAAGTCAAATACCTTTCTATCAGCAGTTTATTTCTTTATAGTTTTCGTTGAATTTTGCTGCTCATTTAGTTATTTTTTCAGTCGAATCCGTGATGAGTTATGAATATCAGATATATGTTATCATTATCTTTATTTCTCGTTGTAGTTCCTTGAATTTTTTTATTTTGTTGAAACCAAATGAAAAGAATCAATGGAGGGGCTGATAAAATACCCTAAAATTAAACCAGAAGACAACCAGTTTCAATTCTTATCTTCCCAGGTAATTCTTATTATTTTTTCTTTCTCGTGTTAAATATATGTTTGGTTGCATTGAAAACCAAGGAAAAGGAACTGGAAAGTTTGTAAATGCTGTTTCTCTGCTTTTTCTAATTGGGTTTAGCCCAGATGGTTGAATGAATAACCTTAACTAAGATGGAATACAATTTTCTATTGTTTATTCTTTTTTTCTTTGAAAATGGAGCATCTGTTAGTTTTAGTTTTCTTTTTGTTTTGGATTAATTGTTATTTAGCTTCTCCAAGTAGAGGGTTGTTCTTAGTATTTCTTTGTATGACAAATTTTGAAGGTTCTTATTGGATGCCTGAGATTGATCGCACTGTTTTAGCATTGTTGCATTGTTAAGGATAGTCAGTAGCTGTTAGTCGAAGCTGTTATACAATTGGTTCAATTGTAACTATTTGCTATCCATTATAGTCTGCTAAGGAGTTAATAGTAGCTGTTAGTCGAAGCTGTTATACATATTCTTGTATGAATAGCTATAGAGACTTTATTGTAAAGAGATCATCTTTGCAGATTGATGGTATTTCAATATCAGATGTCTTTCTTCTTGTATGATTAGTGTGTATCTTGATATGCATTGATGTGATTTCCCAGTATTAGAGCAAAGTCATTGTTTAAATTGTAGGTTATTTAATTTGATATGGATTTTAGTATGGCAGCAAGTTTTATGTCGAAATGTACCTATAGGCTATAGCATATTTTGCTTCTTTTTTTTTCTTTTTGCTCGCATAATATGCTTATCTTTATTCTTTTAGTTTGTTGAATAACTTGTTAATCTTGGTGAATGATAGCTATTTTTATTTTGATTTTTTTTTTGTTATTGTTGTTTATTGGTTCAAGGAAAAACAATAGTGTTTTTTTTAATGATGGTGTTAGGATCTGGAAAAAGTGTTATGCAAGATGGAAAGCAGCTTAAAAGGTCTGAATAATTATAAAATTTATAAAATTTACAATTATATTTTATTATCAAGTTTTTGTTTTAAAGTTACATATAATTATAAAACTAGAGTATGAGGAGTATAAGCTTATCCATTTGATAGCCTTTGTGAAGGAAGGAGAAGAGTCTGAAATGTGGGAGGACTATCCTTATCTCTTAAATGAGTTGTGAAGTTGTCGAGAGAGTTATTTATAAAAGGTTTGCCAATGAGATGGCAAGCAGACTACTAGCTAGAAATTCATGCATCTTTGAATCACCAATTCAATTAATAAGCTTAACTAAAGGAAATAAGGACTTTACATCCACCAATTCAAGCAACCTATATGTACCCTTTTACAGTCTGCATTGTTCATTGTTTCAATTCATTACATCATTCCTTCAACTCTGCTATATATTATTACCGTCTCCAGGTAACCAAACCTTTTACTGCTAACTTGTAAAAAAATTATGAAAATACAAGAGAGATCATTGAGACATTGTTGAAGTTGGCTTGCATGTAGACCAAGAAGCAGACCAAGCTGTCCGAGCCATGCAAGTTGCAGCTGAAGCTTATGCTGCTGTTTTGTTACTTTCAAATAGATATTTTATTATTTGGTTAGATATGAACTAAGTTGTTGATATGCTTGATGTAATTAGGTGCTGATAGATTGATAAATCAGCTTTACCAAGTGTACAAGCAATGTTTATCAAAAAGTTACTAAGCCACTTGTGGAGTTCGGTATGTGTTTAGGTAACATTTTCTTATTTTTGACCAGCTAATTGCTTGGTATATGTAATGGCATTGTGCCTTCATTCAAATGTAATGAAACCTTTCAGAAAATTCTTCTTCATTTGGTCTTTACTTAAGCATTTTTATTCATAAAGATCTTGATGTTTTTGTTTTGTTTGTTGAGCAAGATATCAATGCTTTATGCTTAAGTTTCTGTCAAAATTTCTCATTCTGTTTGGATATTTTTTATTTTTAATATTCCAAATTATTAAATAATGCATTTGTTAAAATAAAAATAATTAAATGCATAAAACTAATTAAATTATATGTTTAATTAAAATAATTAAATTATTTGTTTCACTAATGATATTTTAACACATTAAATATTATTGTGGTTTAAAAATAATAAAGTAGATTATATATTATTTTTATAGTATTATATATTATGATTTTAGTAAATTCATGTAAGAATATTTAATATTAAGAATTTTATTAAATTATATTTAATAATAATTATGTTAAAATATGATTAAATTATTTATTATTTATATTAATAATCTTATTAAAATTTAATAACAATAACAATAATCATCTGCCTAAAAAAATTCTGCTAAGGGTATTCTAGTCATTTTAGTTTTTTTCATTATGCTATTACACCTTTATTCCATTCAACCAAACACAAGATTACTATTACGCCTCTATTCCATTACATTCAACAAAATAGTTGATTTGCTATTACACCTCTATTCCATTACATCTCTATTCCATTACACCTCTATTCCATTATGCCTCTAATCCAATATAGCGAACCAAACGTGCCCTCAATTTCAAATTTCTAACTTTTATATAACTATTTCATATTCAACCCTTTCACATATATTGTCACGAAATATAACAAAAATAATTATAATAATGTATTAATTACATACAACTTACCTCGATGCAAAATGTAGAGATTTTGCAATTTAATCCCCAATCTTCTCTTTTCCTTGATTAAGGTTGATTTCTCGTCTTTCTTGATTATGAGCTTGAAAAAGCAAAGAAACCCTAGCTATGGTGTCTTCTAAAATTCGGCAGCAACTATGGAGAAGATGAGCATATTTTTCCATCTTTTTCCCATTTAATTCTATTTATTTACTAAATGACTAAAATGCCATTTCTTAAAAAAAATCCTATTTCACTTATTTCATGCCCATTTTCGTCCATCATTAACTAATGGTCTAATTACCACATAAGGACCCTTAATTTATGATTCCATAACAATTAAATACATTTAACATATAAAACTCAACTTTTTCACTTTTTACAATTTAGTCCTTTTGACTAAATTGAGTGCTCAAACGTCAAAATTTTCGAACGAAATTTTTACGAAAACTTTCCATGAAATCATAGACCATAAAAATATAATAATAATAATATTTTTCCTAGTTGGATTTGTGGTCCCGAAGCCACTATTCTGACTAAGCCCTAAATCGAGCTGTTACAACTCTTCCCCTCTTTAGAGATTTTCGTCCTCGAAAATCTTACTAGAAAATAGATTTGGGTATTGTTTCCTCATGGCTTCTTCTAGTTCCCAAGTTGCCTCTTCAACTCCGTGTTTTTGCCATAACACTTTCACTAATGGTATACTTTTATTTCTCAATTGTTTAACTTCCCGAGCCAAAATTTTTATAGGTTCCTCATCATAAGTCATATCTGATCGAATTTCAACTTCTATTAGAGAAATTACATGTGCAGGATCAGAACGATAGCGTCGTAACATCGACTCTTGAAATACATTATGTATCTTCTCCAACTCTGTTGGTAAGGCTAACCTATAGGCTACAGGTCCAATCCTTTCAGTGACTTCATACGGCCCAATAAAACGCGGACTCAATTTACCCTTTCGACCAAATCTCAAAATCTTCTTCCACGGAGATACTTTCAAAAATACCTTATCGCCCACTTGAAACTCGATTTCTTTTCTCTTTAAATCCGCATATGATTTTTTTTGGTCTGAAGCAGCTTTCAAACAATCACAGATTACTTTTACTTTTTCTTCAGTTTCTTTCACCAAGTCAACCCTGTGAATCTGTTTCTCACTGAGCTCAGTCCAATAAAAAGGTGTTCTACACTTACGTCCATATAATGCTTCATACGGTGCCATTCATATACTCGACTGATAACTATTGTTGTAAGCAAATTCAACCAATGGTAGATATTTCTCCCAACTGCCTTCAAATTCTAAGACACAACATCAGAGCATGTCTTCAAGAACTTGAATTACTCTTTCAGGTTGTCCATCAATTTGCGAATGAAATGCAGTACTAAAGTTCAATTTTGTACCCAAGGCTTCCTGCAACTTTTCCCAAAACCTCGAAGTGAACCTCGGATCTCTATCTGAAATAATGGACTTAGGCACCTCGTGCAACCTCACAATTTCAGCAACATATAACTCCGCCAACTTGTCAAGTGAGTAATCAATACATACCGGTATAAAATGGGCTGATTTTGTCAATCTATCAATGATTACCCAAATAGCATCTTTCTGTCTAGGAGTCAGAGGCAAACCCATCACAAAATCCATCATGATTCTGTCCCATTTCCACTCAGGAATCAGTACTGGTTGAAGTAAACCCGAAAATACTTGATGCTCAGCTTTCACTTGTTGGCAAATTAAACACTTTGATACAAATTTTGAAATATCTTTTTTCATGCTCGGACACCAATACAATTTCTTCAAATCATTATACATTTTCGTACTACCTGGATGAACTGATAAATCACCACTATGTGCCTCATGTAAAATTGTCCGAATCAACTCATCATTTCTTAATACACATATCATATCCTGTAACATCAGACAATCATCTGATCTAATTCGAAAATCTGAGTCCCCACCTGATTCACACTGAAATCTCTTGGCCTGTAATTCACCATTATTTTTTTGAGCTTCACAAATTTGCTGCAAAAATAACGATCTAGCTTTCAACTCAGCCAAAATTGAACCATCCTCAGACATAGCTAAACTCGCATTCATAGTTCTCAAAGCAAACAAAGATTTTCTGCTCAAAGCATCAGCAACTACATTCGCTTTTCCGGGGTGATAATCAATCACTAGCTCATAGTCTTTTATCAATTCGAGCCATCTTCATTGTCGCAAATTCAAATCCTTTTGGTTCATCAGATACTTGAAACTTTTGTGATCAGTAAAGATTCGACATTTCTCACCATACAAATAATGACGCCAAATTTTCAAAGCAATGATGATAGCAGCTAATTCTAAGTCATGCGTAGGATAATTCTTCTCATGTGGTTTCAGCTGTCTCGAAGCATAAGCTATTACTCTGCCCTCTTGCATTAGTACACACCCAAGACCATTCAACGATGCATCACTGTAAATTATAAACTCTTTCCCTATTTCAGGTTGCACCAACACCGGCGCCTCAGACAATAATGCCTTCAATTTCTCAAAGCTTTGTTGACATTTATCAGTCCATTCGAACTTGACATTCTTCTGCAATAATTTAGTCATAGGAGAAGCAATCATGGAAAATCCTTTAACAAAACATCTATAATATCCAGCCAGGCCCAGAAAACTTCTAACCTCAGATACATTCTTTGGCGGTTCCCAATTAACAATTGCCGAAATTTTACTCGTATCAACCCGAATACCATCACTAGAAACTATGTGTCCCAAGAATCCGACTTCATGAAGCCAAAACTCACTTTTACTAAATTTAGCAAATAGTTTCTTTTCTCTCAAAATCTGCAACACAGTTCTCAAATGTTCGGTGTGCTCGGATTCATCTCGAGAATAGATCAAAATATCATCTATAAACACCACCACGAACTTATCCAAATACGGTAGGAAAATTAGATTCATTAAATCCATAAAAATAGCCGGAGCATTAGTTAAACCGAAAGGCATCACAAGAAATTCATAATGTCCATACCTCGTTATGAAAGCAGTTTTTGGCACATCTGACTCTTTAACTCTCAGCTGATAGTAGCCAGATCTCAGATCGATCTTTGAAAACATTGTTGCCCTTTTTAATTGGTCAAACAAATCATCAATTCTCGGCAACAGGTACTTGTTCTTTATAGTCACTTTGTTGAGTTGACGATAATCAATACAAAGTCTCATAGAACCGTCTTTCTTTTTTGCAAATAACACAGGAGCACCCGAGAGAGAAAAACTCGGTCTCACAAATCCCTTATCTGTCAACTCTTGCAACTGAGATTTTAATTCTTTTAATTCAATTGGAGCCATTCTATACGGAGTAATCGAAATCGGTGTAGTCCCAGGTAACAAATCAATAGCAACTTCAACTTCTCTAATCGGAGGTAACCCAGGCAATTCCTCTGGAAATACATCTGGAAACTCACAGACTACTGGTACTGATTCAAGCTTCGACTCCGATATCTTAGTATTTATCACATAAGTAAGATAAGCTTCACACCCTTTTCTCAAGTATTTTTTAGCCGACATATGTGAAATCACCGTAGGCAATTTACTTGATTCATCTGTTTCAACCCGAAGAATTTCACCATTTTCACACTTCAATTCAAGGATTTTCTATCTACAATTTACCTTGGCATCATGCAACATCAACCAATCCATCCCCAGAATAACATCAAACTCATCAAATGGTAACAACATCAGATTAGCCGGGAAACAATGACCTTGAATCCTCAAAGGATAATTCTTGCTAACCTTATCGACTAACACACATTTGCCTAAAGGATTTGACACTTTAACCACAAATTCAGTATTTTCAACAGGAAAATTCTTATTAGATACTAAATTCAAATAGACATAAGAATGAGTAGACCCTGGATCAATCAATGCAATAACTTCAGTATCATAAAGAGAGAATGTACCAGTAATCACATCAGGAGATGAGGCTTCCTCACAAGTACGTATAGCATAGGCTCTATGATACGAGTCAGAAAGGCCCAACCCAAGTTCAAGAACGTGATGGGCTCAAAATACTACAAGGCCCAATAACGAGATCAAAGGCCCGACAAATGCATTCCAAACTAAATGAGACCATTCAGGAGTTTGTTAGCAAGGCCTTACATGCGTACACCAAAGAACGAGAAAATCAAGATTCACTTTCTTGTTCTCAAGAAAATCAAGAAACTGAATCTTGGCCCAATTTTGCTGTTTGGAACGATTTCAAGAATCAAGAAAATCAAGATTTCAAATCTTGGAAATCTTGGTCCAAGAAACCGAATCTTGCAGCCAACGCGCATTAGATCTCCGTTATGAGCATCAACGACCCAAATTCGGTAGGAAATGGATCATAAGCCCAAATTCTTGAAGGCGAGGCCCAATAAGTAAATTCCCAGCCCAATCAAGAAATCCATACATACTTAGTTGAAAATCAGGCCAAAATATCAAAGGGCCCAATTTGTAAACATTTTATTTGTTAATTTAATTTTTTAGGCTCTAGAGATATTACATGTTAAATTCGGCCCAAAACAGCCCATTTAAGTGTTAGGCCGAAATTCTTTTATTATTTTTATTATTTAGGGTTAATTTTTAAGTTTCCTAATGAGATTAGGATTAGTTTGAGGCCTATATAAGTGATGGCCGGCCACCCCTTGTATTCACTACTTAGAATTTTAATCAAAGTTTCAGATTTGTTGAGAGCAGAATTTTCTTTGAGGTTTTCTCCAAGAATTCTCTCTTGAGTTTTCTTTAGAAGTTGTTTTAGCAATCTTTTGATTGTGGGAGCCATCTTCAGCCTTCTTCTTGCCATAGATACTCTTTGGAGGGAAGATTAGAGCCATTTGAAGGGAGTTGTCAATTCTTTCGGGTTTTCAAGGCTTCTTAGAACCTATCTTTTTAAATTACTTACTGTTCAATTTATTTTCTTTATTTCTGTTTTGTGCCGATTCTTTATTGATCTATTTGCTCTTCTTGTTTTGTTTTCAGCCCTTTCCATCTTAAGGAATCGATAAATCTTTCTCTTGTTGGCAGCAAGGAATCGGCCTTAAATCCCCAATTTCTAGGGTTCTTGTCGTTCCTTACATATTCTGATTGGGGGCCATTCAGTTGCTGGAATTTGGGGAAATCAACTTGGGTGTTCAATTGGGCCGAGTCATTCGGCTGGCTGGGAAATCAATCTTGGAGATCGATTTCGTGTTCTTGCATTCCGAAATAACATATATTCACAAGTTCTTTGATTCTTGGCCGTTCTTAGTTGTTTTTGGGGATTTAATTTCATTCTGAATTACTTTTAATCTTATTTGTCGTTTTGATTTCAGATCTGTTCGATAGAGCCTCGTAGGAGTTTCCTCGTGACTTGGTAACTCGATCTTGGTCCGCGCGCATCCTCTATCATTTGGTATCAGAGCCATTTGAAGGGGAGATTAGAGTCATTTGAAGGGATTTGTGAATTCTTTCGGGTTTTCAAGGCTTCTTAGGACCTATCTTTTTAAATTACTTGTTGTTCAATTTCTTTTCTTTATTTCTATTTTGTGCCGATTCTTTATTGATCTATTTGCTCTTCTTATTGTGTTTCCAGCCTTTTTTCTATCTTAAAGAATCAGCCAAAAATCCCCAATTTCTAGGGTTCTTGCCGATTCATCCATACTCTTTTTGGGTGAAATTAGATTGTCGAAATTTGGGGAAAACTATCTTGGTGTTCAATTGGGCAAGAATTGCAACCACTTTTAGGGTTTCAAGAACCCTTATTAACACTTATTTCTATTCTCAATTTGACTCTTTGCTGATTTGGGGATTTTATTTCAGATCTGGAAATTCAAAGTTCTAATCTTTTAATTTTCTGTTTCGTTTCAGATTTGATTGTTTAGAGCTTTCGTAGGAGTTTCCCGTGACTTGATGACTCGATCTTGGTCCGCGCGCAACCCCCTATCATTTGGTATCAGATTTTGGGCGTTTTGGGTGTTCTTGGTTGATTTCTAAATTGATATCTATTTTTTAAACTACAAACAGTAGTTTTGCCTAGAAAAATTTTTGGAAAAAAATCCATTCGAGTGGGTAAATGTTTTCTGATTGATCTGAAATTTTACATATATATTTGTGGCACTGTTATTGAATAAAAAAATATTTCCCGCAAAAAAATCAGTCGAAAAAGTAAAAAAATTGAAAAAATACAAAATCCAATAAAAATTTTAAAAAAATATTCAGCGGGTTGAAATTTTGTGCCCAAACTTTCCAGATAAAAAATTAAATATTTAAGGACATTTCGTATTTAATTTCGTGATTTTTTGAGATCGGGAACACCTCGAACGAAGTTGTCAAGTTAGTCCACAGTTTTTCGAGTTTTCTGGTTTCAGCAATTTTTATTGATTCTTAGCTATAGGTTTTCATTTGTTTGCTTTTATTCTCCCTTTACATTATCTAACACCTTATTGTTTCTTGTGTTAGTAGGATTTTTAAAGTGCGCACAATTCTTCCTCGGTGCGACACAAATCAATTGGTGTCTCGTAAGTTTTTGGCATCCTAGTGCAAATTAGGATTCCTTGGTAGTTCGGCTCATACACTCTCTAATTGGTTGATATAAACTCTACTAAAGAACTCACAAGACTGAATTCTACCTCATTGAGAATTTAATTTTCTTTTTGAGTGATTAACAATGAGGTTTGCTAACTTTTATTTTTGAGTGTTGAGTGTTTATTTTTTGCAGGTTTTTGGAAAATGTCTAAAGGTGATAATAATGATGAAACATTTAAAAAATTCCAACAACAGTTGGACGAACAGGCTGTTGCACTTCGAGCTTTAAGTACTGCCATCAATGAGGTGCGATTGAATCAAGAGTCGCAATATCAAGATCCAATTAAAGAAGATATGGATAACCAGCCTCCTGCTTATAGGCGCGGTCCTCGACGTGTCACTAGAACTGATTTTGATTTTCATGATCATGGGCAACCTTCTTTGGCAAAACCGAAGTTCACAATTCCCCAATTTTGTGGTAAGAATGATCCAGAAGCTTATTGTAAATGGGAATCTAAGATTGAACTTATGTTTCGATACTATAAATGTCCGGATGATGAAAAGGTAGCATTAGCAACGCTGGAATTTTCAGATTATGCATTAAGTTGGTGGACTCAACTTGGGGTAAATCTTCATCAGAATTATGAAGGTGAGATCTCGACATGGGATGAGTTGAAACAGATTATGCGTAAAAGGTTTATTCCACCTCACTACTATAGAGAAATTAAAACAAAGCTGAGAAGACTTGTTCAAGGTAGTAGGACGGTGGATGAATATTTTAAGGAGATGGAGATGCTCATTCAGAGAGCTAATATGGAGGAGGATGAAGAAACAACTATGGTTCGATTTATTGATGGTTTGAACAGGCTGATAGCTAATACATCGAGGCTACAAAATTACATTGATTTGGAAGAAGCAGTTCATAAAGCCATTGAGATCGAGCAACAGTTAAAGGAACAAAGGTTTGGTTCCTTCTCTACTACACAATATTACCGAGGTAACAATTCCAATTCTGAATTCAAAAGTTCAAAATCTCCTTTTGTTACTAATAAGTCTTCTTTGAGTAATGAAAGTAAGCAATCAAATTGGAAAAAAGGGGCTCCTGTTGAAACGCAAATACTTTCTAAGCAGCCCAATTTAGGTAATTCGAGTGTGAAGAGGACTCGTGAGGTTGAATGCTTTAAATGCAAAGGGCGTGGTCATTATAGTAGGGAATGCCCCAACACGAGATTACTTCTTCTGAAAGATAATGGTGAGTACACTTCCGACTCTGATAAAACAGATCCAGATATGCCAGAACTTGTGGATGACAGTGATAATGGCGAAGAGTTGGTCGAACCACCAAAAGAAGGGGACTTTGCTAATTTTCAATGCCTTGTAGTTCGCCGAACCCTTAACATCCATATGAAAGATGATGATAACCAAAGGACCAATATTTTCCATTCTCGGTGTTTTATTAAAGGTAACTTATGTTCACTCATTATTGATAGTGGGAGTTGCTCGAATGTAGTGAGTAGCTATTTGGTGGATTCTTTAAAGTTGCCTTGTACCAAACACCCTAAGCCATATCACCTTCAGTGGCTTAATGAATGCTCCGAAGTTAAAGTTACGAAATAGTCTTTGGTCACTTTTAAGCTCGACAATTATGAGGATGAAGTATGGTGTGATGTGGTCCCAATGCATGCGGCACACTTGCTCCTTGGACGGCCTTGGCAATTTGATCGCGATGTTACACACCAAGGTAAACTTAATCGATACTCTCTTGTGTTTAAAGGTAGGAAATTCACTTTTGCTCCTTTAAATCACACTGATGTATATAAAGATCAATTGAAGATGATGAAATTTTGTGAGGGGGTAAGGGAGAAAGGACAAGTACAAAAGATAGAGAGAAAACAGGCTAGTAGTGGAAAAAGTCAAAATTTAAGAAGGTCAAAGGTGAGTGAATCCACAAGTGGTAAAATGAGCGGGAAAATTTTTTTAGCAACAAAAAAAGATGTGAGGAGAGCCCTACTCAATAAACAACCTTGTATCCTTGTGAGGTTTAGGCAAAATTACTTATCTTTATCTAACATTAACGAAAATTTGCCTAGTGTGTTTCAGTCTCTTTTGCAGGATTATGAGGATGTTTTTAGTGAGGCCCTTAAAGGTTTACCACCTTTAAGAGGGATAGAGCATCAAATTGACTTAGTACCCGGAGCTTCAATACCAAATCGACCAGCCTATAGATGCAATCCTGAGGAGACAAAGGAATTGCAAAGGCAAGTTGAGGAATTACTAGACAAAAGGTACATTCATGAAAGCCTAACCCCTTGTGCCGTTCCTGTCTTATTGGTACCAAAGAAAGATGGTACGTATCGTATGTGTGTTGATTGCCGCGCAATCAACAAAATAACAGTAAAGTATCGACATCCAATTCCTAGACTTGATGATATGCTTGATGAATTACATGGTTCAATTATATTTACAAAAATTGATTTAAAAAACGATTATCATCAAATTCGAATGAGGGAAGGGGATGAATGGAAAACAACCTTTAAAACAAAATTTGGATTGTATGAATGGTTAGTTATGCCTTTTGGCCTTACTAATGCACCTAGCACATTGATGAGATTAATGAATCATGTTTTAAGGCTTCACTTGGGTAAATTTGTAGTGGTTTATTTTGATGATATTTTAATTTACTCCAAGACATTAGATGATCATGTTTTCCATGTTAGAACCGTTTTGGATATTTTGCGAGCTGAAAAATTATTTGCCAACCTTGATAAATGCACATTCTGTTGTGATAAACTAATATTCTTAGGTTTCATAGTTAGTGCTCAAGGTATTCATGTCGATGAGGACAAAGTCAAGGCAATCAAGGATTGGCCGACTCCTAAATCGGTAACTGAGGTGAGATCTTTCCATGGTTTAGCTAGTTTTTATAGACGATTTGTGAAAGATTTCTCTACTATTGTTGCCCCATTGACAGAAGTTATAAAGAAATCAATGGGTTTCAAATGGGGTGAAACCCAAGAAAAAGCTTTTCAGACCCTAAAAGCTAAGTTATGTTCTGCTCCTTTTCTTAAATTACCTGATTTTTCTAAAACTTTTGAACTTGAGTGTGATGCTTCAGGAATTAGAATCGGCGCCGTTTTAATGCAAGATAAGCAACCTATTACTTATTTTAGTGAGAAATTGAATGGTGCACAGTTAAACTACTCGACTTATGACAAAGAACTATTGGCATTGGTTCGTGCACTTCAAGTATGGAACATTATTTGCTGCCTAATGTGTTTGTCATACATACAGATCATGAATCCCTTAAATGGTTGAAGGGACAAGGTAAGTTGAGTAAACGACATGCCCGATGGGTAGAATTCATTGAAACATTCCCTTATGTGATACAATATAAAACAGGTAAAGATAATGTAGTTGCAGATGCTTTGTCTAGACGATATACTTTAATAACTACATTGAATGCTAAAGTCTTAGGGTTTGAACATATTAAGGAGCTATATGATGATGATGTTGATTTCGGCCATATCTATAAGAATTGTGGACATACTACTTTTGAAAAGTTTTATCTTGTAGATGGCTTTCTTTTTCGAATAAACAGGTTATGCATACTAAAGTGTTCTATGAGAGACTTATTGATTCATGAAGCCCATAGTGGAGGTTTAATGGGACATTTTGGAGTGTCCAAAACACTAGACATCTTGCAAGAACATTTCCATTGGCCACACATGAAGAAAGATGTTGAAAAGGTATGTTCCAAGTGTATTACATGTAAACAAGCAAAATTTAAGGTAATGCCTCATGGCCTTTACACTCCTTTACCGATTCCTACTTCACCTTGGATAGACTTATCCATGGATTTTATTCTAGGTTTGCCTCGAACTAAGAAAGGAAGAGTAGTATATTTGTTGTTGTTGACAGGTTTTCAAAGATGGCACATTTTATTTCTTGTCACAAAACAGATGATGCTACACATGTGGCAGACTTATTCTTTAAAGAGGTGGTAAGACTTCATGGCATCCCTCAAACAATTGTTTCTGACAGAGATGTCAAATTCCTTAGCCACTTTTGGAAGGTATTGTGGGGTAAGCTTGGTACTAAGTTACTTTATTCTACTACATGTCACCCCCAAATTGATGGCCAAATTGAAGTAGTTAATCGAATTTTAGGGACTTTATTACGATCTATTTTGGGAAAGAACATTAGAAATTGGAGAGAATGTCTACCGTTTGTTGAATTTGCATATACTAGATCTATTCATTCTACAACTGGTTATTCTCCATTTGAACTTGTTTATGGTTTTAACCCACTAACAATACTTGATCTTGCGCCATTACCCCTTGAACACATTGTTAATTTAGATGGCGAACAGAAAGCTGAGTTGGTGAAATCTTTACATGAGAAGGCTAGGCAACGAATAGCCAAAACAAATGATGCCAACACCAACAAAGCAAACAAGGGGCGCAAACGGGTTATCCTAGAACCCGGAGATTGGGTTTGGGTCCAATGAGGAAAGAAAGGTTTCCTACAAAAAGAAAGACCAAGTTGGACCCAAGGGGCGATGGGCCTTTCCAAGTACTCAAGCAGATCAACGATAATGCCTATAAAATTGATCTACCTGGTGAATACAATGTAAGTTCTACTTTTAATGTGGCTGACTTGTCCCCATTTGATTTTTCAGATTTGAGGACGAATCTTTTTGAGGAAGGGGGGAATGATACGAGTCAGAAAGGCCTAACCCAAGTTCAAGAACGTGATGTGCTCAAATTACCACAAGGCCCAATAATGAGATCAAAGACCCGACAAATGCATTCCAAACTAAATGAGACCATTCAGGAGTTTGTTAGCAAGGCCTTACATGCGTACACCAAAGAACGAGAAAATCAAGATTCACTTTCTTGTTTTCAAGAAAATCAAGAAACCGAATCTTGGCCCAATTTTGCTGTTTGGAGCGATTTCAAGAATCAAGAAAATCAAGATTTCAAATCTTGGAAATCTTGGTCCAAAAAACTGAATCTTGCAGCCAACGCGCATTTGATCTCCGTTACGAGCATCAACGACCCAAATTCGGTAGGAAATGGATCACAAGCCCAAATTCTTGAAGGCGAGGCCCAATAAGCAAATTCCTAGCCCAATCAAGAAATCCATACATACTTAGCTGAAAATCAAGCCAAAATATCAAAGGGCCCAATTTGTAAACATTTTATTTGTTAATTTAATTTTTTAGGCTCTAGAGATATTACATGTTAAATTCGGCCCAAAACAACCCATTTAAGTGTTAGGCCGAAATTCTTTTATTATTTTTATTATTTAGGGTTAATTTTTAAGTTTCCTAATGAGATTAGGATTAGTTTGAGGCCTATATAAGTGATGGCCGGCCACCCCCTGTATTCACTACTTAGAATTTTAATCAAAGTTTCAGATTTGTTGATAGCAGAATTTTCTTTGAGGATTTCTCCAAGAATTCTCTCTTGAGTTTTCTTTAGAAGTTGTTTTAGCAATCTTTTGATTGTGGGAGCCATCTTCAGCCTTCTTCTTGCCATAGATACTCTTTGGAGGGGAGATTAGAGCCATTTGAAGAGAGTTGTGAATTCTTTCGGGTTTTCAAGGCTTCTTAGGACCTATCTTTTTAAATTACTTGTTGTTCAATTTCTTTTCTTTATTTCTGTTTTGTGTCGATTATTTATTGATCTATTTGCTCTTCTTGTTTTGTTTTCAGCTCTTTCCATCTTAAAGAATTGATAAATCTTTCTCTTGTTGGCAGCAAGGAATCGGCCTTAAATCCCAAATTTCTAGGGATCCTGTCGTTCCTTAAATATTCTGATTGGGGGCTATTCGGTTGCTGAAATTTGGGGAAATCAACTTGGGTGTTCAATTGGGCCGAATCATTCGGCTGGCTGGGAAATCAATCTTGGAGATCGATTTCGTGTTCTTGCATTCCGAAATAACATCTATTCATAATTTTTTTTATTCTTGGATGTTCTTAGTTGTTTTTGGGGATTTAATTTCGTTCTGAATTACTTTTAATCTTATTTGTCGTTTTGATTTTAGATCTATTCGATAGAGCCTCGTAGGATTTTCCTTGTGACTTGGCAACTCGATCTTGGTCCGTGCGCATCCTCTATCACTCTAGCAGGTGTTCGAGGTTCTGGTCTTGCAGCTATACCTTTCATTACACTTTTACCACTATCTCTACTTCCGGTGTTTCTCGGTGGTCTACCTCTGCTGACAATATCATCCGATCTAACATTCTAAAATTTTTCTTCTTCAATTTTCTCTAGGAAATATTTAATATAGTGTTGTCGAGAACCACACTTGAAACAAGCTTGGCTAATTAACCAGCATTCACCAGGATGTTGCCTACCACAATGCTGACACTCTGGTTTACTAGGCTTCACACTACCCACACTTGCTACTGAAGTAGCTTGAGCTTCGGGACCTGGATATAATTTTCCCTGGTCTCGACGTGGATATCCAGTTGAAGTAGTCACTCGAAGATTCATCTCTTTAAACTTCTTTGACTGAGTTTGAAATGGTTTACTCATGGGCCGTTTTCTTGTATCTCGAGCCTCCATCACAGCTTTTCTCTTTCCTTTATTCAATTCTTCACCCTTACAAGCTCAATCAACTAATACCACAAATTCCTTCAGTTCCAACATTCCAACAAATATTCTAATGTCTTCATTTAAACCATCTTCAAACCTTTTACACATAGCAACTTCTGTGGGTACACATTCTTAGGCATATTTACTCAGTCTATCAAACTCTCTTTCATACTCTGCCACAGACATTCGACCCTACTTCAACTCAAGAAATTCCTTGCGTTTTTTATCGATGAACCGTTGGCTTATGTATTTTTTTCTTAATTCATCCTGGAAGAAGTCCCATGTAACCCTTTCTTTCGGAACCACAGATACCAATGTTTTTCGCCAACGATATGCTGAGTCTTTTAATAAAGATATTGCACACTTTAAACATTCTTCGGGAGTACAAGATAATTCATCAAATACTCGAATAGAATTTTCGAGCAAAAACTCTGCCTTCTTCGGATCATCATCTATATTAGCCCTGAAATCTTCAGCCCCATGCTTTCGGATTTTGTCAACGGGAGGTTTACTTGATTTTACCAAGTCAACATTTTGTGGAGCTACGGGAACTGGTTGAGGAATAGGAGGGGTGGAGGAGGTTGAATATTCGGATTTGCATTAACAAATTCAGTATACCAATTATTCATCATATGAAGGAAGGCTTCCCGAGCCTCATCCTGACTATGCGTCTCATGTCTACTTTCTTCAAGCATGGTCCCTTGCGCGGGAGCCAGCGCGTTACTCTTAACATCATCTACTACACTTCGGTTACTATATAAAACAAAATTTTAAATTGTCAGAAATCATCACACTATCACAATATATTTATGGCATGTATAGATAGACTTTTACACACATTATACTAATCCGAGAACTGACAAAACCGTAGCTCTGATACCACTAAAATGTAACACTTCTTACCCATATTCATCACCGAAACAAGGTAAGAAGTATTATCAAACGATCTGAATTTTTTTTTACAAAAATTTTGACATAATTCATTTTCATAAACATTCAATCCCTCCTGTAAATTTCTGAAACACAATTTCAAACAACTTCAATATTTCAACCAAATACAGTTATATGTTCAGACACAATTTATCCATCCACAACATTCTAAGTACTTTGTTAGTAGTTTTAAGAAAACAATTTATCAATTAATATACCCCAACATTTTAAACCAAACAATATTTTACATATATATTTATACCACATTACATTAAGTCATCTATACATGCCATATTTCAAAAGTATTGGTTGCAAAATACCAAAAAGATGATGATGATAGTGTGGATGATGTTCTGACCTCGTCCAATTTCCGAGTTGATTGATGTCACTATAAAACAAGGGATAATAAAGAGGAGTAAGCATATAGCTTAGTAAGTATGTATGTAATTGATAAATAAATTTCTAGCATGATACCATAGATAATATAATTTTTATCACACATAAATCTATTATTTATTCAATTTCCAGCAAACTATTTTTCTGCATCAGAGTCACTAAACTATTTCTATCTGAAGCTACAAAACTTAAAATTAAGATCCGTAAATGTTTCCTAAAACTAGACTCATATAAATTCTTACCATAAAATTTTCAGAATTTTTGGTTCATCCAATTAATACATTTTATTTTCTAAATGTTCCCCTATTTCACTGCTTGACATTTCTGACCTCTCTTCACTAAAAGTCAGTTATCTCTTAGCACAAAATTCAAATGATGTTCCCACTTATTTCTTTTGAAAATAGACTCAATAAGAAATTTAAGAATATAGATTACAAAACATAATTATTTTTGTAAAAGTTTTGGTGATTTTCCAAAATCAGAACAGAGGATTTCAAAATCATTCAGACCTTGTCTCACTAAAATTCCAATATCTCAGAATATATAATTCCATTGGCCATTATTTCTTTTTTATGTGAAAGTAGACTCATTAAGCTTTAATTCCATGTCTTATTAAACCACTAACTCAATTCCTATAAGTTTTTGTGATTTTTCAAACTAACATCACTGTCACTGTCCAAATCTATTCTATTCCAACATCTCTCATTCACATAGTACTATAACCATTTATTTTATAACACAATAAAAGACTTCATCACTTCAGTCATTCTTTCGCAACTTACCACATTTCAATCACATACTCATATCTCGTTGAACATGTCGGTATAACAACAAATATTTGGGGGTTTTCACATAGTACCACCCATGCTACTATTATCATTCGATACACATAGTAGCCTTCACATAGTACTACACATGTGATCAAGTTTTACGGTTCAGGTAGTAGCCTTCACATAGTACTACACACGTGACCAAAGCTTTTCGGTACACATAGTAGCCTTCACTTACTACTACACATGTGACCATTTTTTATCGATACACGTAGTAGCCTTCACATAGTACTACACACGTGTTCATCGATACTTTATTCAAATCTTTACCATTCCGACAGTTCCACAAAGATTCTTACGTCCCAATAATTTACAATTTCTCCATAACACATCATAATATCAATCTTTCCACTCAACTCCATAACCAATTTAATAATTCGATTTGAATCACTTCAACCATTACTTGCAATTGGTATATCCATAAACCAAGCTGATTTTAAACAAATCAACTATCAATTTCAAATTTCTAACTTTTATATAACTATTTCAAATTCAACCCTTTCACATATATTGTCACGAAATATAACAAAAATAATTATAACGATGTATTAATTACATACAACTTACCTCGATACAAAATGTAGAGATTTTGCAATTTAATCCCCAATCTTCTCTTTTCCTCGATTAACGTTGATTTCTCGTCTTTCTTGATTATGAGCTTGAAAAAGCAAAGAAACCCTAGCTATGGTGTCGTCTAAAATTCGGAAGCAACTATGGAGAAGATGAGCATATTTTGCCATCTTTTTCCCATTTAATTCTATTTATTTACCAAATGACTAAAATGCCATTTCTTAAAAAAAATCCTATTTCACTTATTTCATGCCTATTTTTGTCCATCATTAACTAATGGTCTAATTACCACATAAGGACCCCTAATTTATGATTCCATAACAATTAAATACCTTTAACATATAAAACTCAACTTTTTCACTTTTTACAATTTAGTCCTTTTGACTAAATTGAGTGCTGAAACGTCAAAATTTTCGAACGAAATTTTTACAAAAACTTTCCATGAAATCACAGACCATAAAAATATAATAATAATAGAATATTTTTCCTAGTCGGATTTGTGGTCCTGAAACCACTGTTCTGACTAAGCCCTAAATCGAGATGTTACAATTTTTGTGATGTTATAGGCCTTGACAATTTGTTCAATTAGAAAAAATCATGCTTATGTTATTTTTGCATTATAAATGTAAGGTTGCAGTTGAATTAATTATTTAATTAGAATTAAATTATAATTAATTTACAAAATATCTAATTGGTGCATTTTTAATATTCTTAAGTGTAAAATTAGATTAAATGAGTAATAGTATTAACTGGTATTATTACCTTGCATAAATTAAGAATGTTGAGTTTAAATTTATTTTAATATAAAAATGTATATTTACTTCACGATAAACCCCAAAGACACTGCTCAGTCTATGACCTCCAACGTTAGGTAGTATCTTGCGCTTAAATGGACTAGCCCTTCTTTTAGCGGAGTGAGTGATGGAGTGACCCAAAAAAAATGAAAAAGGAAATATCACAGAAGAAAAGCTTACCTGCGGAGGGTATCAAACTCCTGTCGAAAAAACAGCCCTTGGTGGTGCATATCGTGGTCATTTCAATCTTCCTCTATTTGAGTATTTAAGGGTAAAACTAAATTATCATTTGTATTTGTTATAAAAACATTTTTAAAATATAATTTATCCCCGGACGACATATATTCTATAGTACTTACAGGTTTAGAAGTATTCACATTACTTATCTTTTTCTCTCATCTCATCTCTAGGTATTGATAAATCTCTTAAATGTAATAATTTTGGTTGTATTTCAGTAGTGAATCTATTGGGTTCAAAGAGCTCAATAATTTTATTATTAATTTCTTTGATCGTAGTATATTCATTAATAGAAGTCCAACTTATTGCAAGATCTTCTACTAAATCAGTAATTTCAAAATTTTTTGTCTGAATTCTAAGACATAAACATTCTTCTATCAAAGGATCTGTAATAGATATAATATAAAGTAATTTGGTTTAACTTTAAACCCTATTACTTTTGTATGTAAATTTGATTGAATACCTCCCTATTACTTCTGTATGTAAATTTGATTGAATTCCTCCAATAAGTGCTTTTATTGGATTTTCAAATCTTTTATCTAACAAAACTGCTATTATTGGTATATCATGACCTTTTCTAAACAAAGCTCTTATTGTTATCATTATTATTCATAAATGTATATATCTAACTTAAGGATATTTCTTTTTAATCCTCTTAATTTTATCTTTAGTAAATAATGGGATTTTTGTTAATCCTCCTCTAGTATCTTTAGCTATTGTATTACCACTTATTTTTTCTATATGTCTTTGACACCATATCCTATATTTAGATATTTTATACATTTCTTATTTAGAAATATGATTTTTATTTATTTTTTCTATCATTTCATCTGAAAAGTCTTTTTCTTCTCCAATTATACTTCCTAATTTTATCCCTTATTGTTCATTTTTAGGAATTTCTTCTAATTGATTATTAGAACTGCTTCCTATATTAAACTTAAATATATATTCTTCTTCATCTGTATCAGAATCTGTTCCTGAAATTACTTCGTATAATATTTTCTCAATATTTATTTTCTCAAGATTTATTTCCTCTTTTGAACATATTTCTAAATCTTGTTCTTCAAGTGTTTCAATCATTTTTCTTGCACTTTTTCCTTTATCAGGACAATTTGGTGCTATATGTCCTTCTTCATCACATATAAAACACTTACATATTTGTTTTTTAGGTTTTTTAGAAGATTTTCTTTTAAGGATAATGTCTCATCATTGACATGGTTGTTTCCACGTTGCTTTCTTTTTTGTCTTGTCACATCATTAATTTCACATGGTTGCTTCCACGTTACAATCTTTTTTGTTTGCATCTGGATGCCGTTTTCTTTAAGTTGCCTCATTTTTTTCCATACTTGAATGTTTGTTTTCTCGAGTTCCTTTCTTGGATGTAATTTTCCCACGTGGCTTCCTTTTTTGGTTTTATCCTTCTTGAATATTATCTAGATTCATTTCCTCTATTTCATCTAGATGTAATGAATCTATTATTGACAGTCTTGGTGAGTTCCAATTCTCCCACGTGTTTTTGATTCCTTCTATTATATGTGATGGCAAATCATCAATAATTTTAATAATAAAATAATTGAGCTCTTTGAACCTAATAAATTCACTACTGAAATACAACCAAAATTATTACATTTAAGAGATTTATCAATACCAAGAGATTGGACGATAGAAAAGATAAGTAGTGCAAGTGCTTCTAAACCTGTAAGTACTATAGAATATATGTCGTCCGGGGATAAATTATATTTTAAAAATATTTCTATAACAAATACAAATGATAATTTAGTTTTATCCTCAAATACTCAAATAGAGGAAGATGAGGAAA
This sequence comes from Gossypium hirsutum, assembly GCF_007990345.1. Taxonomy (NCBI): domain Eukaryota; kingdom Viridiplantae; phylum Streptophyta; class Magnoliopsida; order Malvales; family Malvaceae; genus Gossypium; species Gossypium hirsutum. Next base: position 32,673,881 of record NC_053444.1, read on the forward strand.
ATACAAGTACAAGTTATATACCTTCAACACCAATAGGAATGAAAACAGTTCATATTCCTATTTTTCCTACAGAATCAAGTAGAAATTCTAGAAACACTAGAATGGAAGAAATACAAACTTCAATAATTATCCAACAAATGAAACTTGGAACAAGTGATGTAATTACATTTTCAAATTTCCAATCCAGGAAATATAACACATATTTAAATTACATTTCAATTTAGAGAATATAACACATATTTTTTGCATGCTTTATTAGATACTGGAGCTACAACTAGTAGTTACGGAAAGAATGTCATTCCTTTAGAAAAATGGTAACCTAGGAAACATCAATAAAAGCTATATGAATAGATGGTAATGAAACCATAATCCAATATAAAGATAGAAATGTACCAATCTACATAAGTAATGTAAGATTTGTGATACCTAAAATATTGTTCTTTCCTGCAATGCATGGAGATATATTATTAGAAAATAATTTTATCTACCAACATTTATCATTTTTTATTGATAAATATTTAATTATGTTATCTGTGGAAAAAACTTCTGTAGAAATACCATTAGTAGAAAATCATAAATTTATTTGTGATAAAAATTTTACACCACCAAGAAAAGAACAAAATAAACAACTTGAAGCAAGTCATTTGTTGTTTAAAATATTAGAAAATAATCTTAGTGAATAACCATTAAAATTATGGAAAAATAGTCCTAGATATTGTGAAATTAAATTGGAAAATCTCAATAAAATTATTAGAGTGAAATCATGCTGAAATAAAAAAAGGAAAAGCAAGAATGGTTATTAACTATAAAAGATTAAATCAAAATATTATTTTTATGGTTATTTTATTCCTAGAAAAGATGTTTTAATTAATCAAGCTAAACAAGCAAAATATTTTAGTAAATTTGACTGTAAATCAGGATTCTAGCAAATCATGATAACAGAAGAATCCAAGCCTTTGACAACTTTTAGTGCACCTAATGGACAGTATCAATGGAAAGTAATGCCATTTGGATTATGTAATGCACCACAAATCTTTCAAAGATGGATGGATTCTATATTTAATAAATATAAAAAAATTGGTGTATTCTATATAGATGATATTTTAATATTTTCAGATACATTAGAAAAACATAGAAAACATTTAAATATCATTTCTCAAGAATTCATAAAACATGGAATCATACTAGATCCTAAGAAAATAGAACTAGAAAAACAAAAATAGAATTCTTAAGATTAAAATTATCTACAAATGGTCTTAAACTACAAGATCATATTATAGTAAAAATAAAAGAATTTCCTGAAAACATTGAAGGTAAAAAGCAGCTTCAACATTTTTGGGAATTATTAATTATGGAAGAAATTTCTTTCCTAACTTATCTAAAAAAATAGTAAAAGTTATATAAAAACTAAAAAAGGAGAAACCTTTTATCTGGTCTAAAACAGACTCAAAATTATAAAAAAAATTTAAAATCTGAAATAAATCATATTTCAAAAGTTTATTTACCTAAACAAGGTGATGAATTAATTTTAGAAACAGATGCCTCACAAAATTATTTTGTTGTATTTTAAAAGCTAAAATAATAAATAATGAAGAATTAATATGTGGATATAGTTCAGGAAAATTTAAATCAAGTGAAATTAATTATGTTATATATGAAAAATAATTATTAGCAATAAAGAAGGAATAACACACTTTCTCATATATTTAGCACCTGAAAAACTTATTATAAAAACTGATAATCAGGCAGTTAAACATTTTCTTACTAATAAAAGTTTGGAAATGGTACCTAGAAGAATTAGGTGGTACAATGAATTATGTACTTTTAATTTTGAAGTCTTATATGTAAAAGGAACTAACAATATTATTGCTAATTATCTTAGCAAGCCATATGGATAGATGTAAAAAAACCTCTAGAAAAAGTCAGAGAATGGACTACTATCCATAAAAGACCGAACAAAGGGAAAACAACAGATCTTAATCAAGGATTTGTGACAATACCTGCACAAGCATCCTTTTATCCTAATCAAGGATATTATATTCCATATCCATTGGTAAGACAACCAGTTGGAACTCATTTATCATTTACAATAAAAACGATAAGTCAATTCCCTTGGTCCCAAGATCCAAACTCAGTATACCAAGCCAGCTATGTTGAAATAATAAAAGGAGCAGAAAAGTTTTGTTCATCAGAAAATTTGTTGAAACAACAAAAAATTCAGGAAATAAAAGATTTTTATACTCCAGGCTTACCATTAGAATTATATAATTTTATTAATGAAATATGGAAAACCCATATTTCTGAACAAAGAGCTAATTTTAGAAGAGCTCTTACTAAGCTTTTTCAATTTTTAGTTGAAAAAACAACTAAAGAAAATGAAACTCATGATTTATTACTAAAATCTATTTTATATAAATATTTGAAAGATTAGAAATCAATTATTTAGATATTAAGGAGATAAATAATATTCTTGATATATTTCAATATTTTATTAATAAAGGAACAAATAGCCCTATTATAATAAAATGTTTAGGGTATGTTTATATAATAAGGCTAGAAATATTTTACCTAATGAAATATTTTCAAAACTAAATAGAATTATTTGCAAACAGCAAGCTCAATTTCAAAAAGCTTTTTCGGAATATTTTTTACAAGCCTATGTTTTTACAAATGATTTAAATGAAAAATTCCCTACTATAAAATTTAGACTTCATCATGAACCATTTGATATAAGCAGTATTGAATGGGGTTTTGTTAAAGAAATAACAGTTCAAAATTTCTCTTTTCATTTATTAAAAGATTTTTCAGCATTTATCAAAACTATGTTATTAAGTATGGTATACGAAGATTATTTTTATTATTATTTTCATCTTGACATTAGTAGTCTTATTGGTATAGCTGAAAAAGAAAAATTCTATCAACCATATCAAATTGGGATTCTTCAAAAAAATGATTGGAGGACCCAAACTTTCTGCAGCTAGAGAAGGAAAAAGACACTTGACAAAAAACATTGACAAGTGTTATAATAATCCTAGTTATTATCAAATCCAAGCAGGAATAGATTTAACGACCAAATCCCAATATTTACTTCAACAAAAAAACTTATAATCTTTAGACTGATGGAAGAAAAATATTGGCATACGATACTGGAAATACCCAGGAAGATAGAGACAGAATCCGTGCAACTATTAAAAATGATAGCTGACATGGTGATTGATGATTTTCCATCACATATAATAGAATAAATCAAGAACACATGGAAAAATTAGAACTCACCAAGACTGTCAATGGATTCATTACATATAGATAAAATAGAGGAAATGAATCTAGATAATATTCAAGAAGGATAAAGCCAAAAAAAGAAGCCATGTGGGAAAATGACATCCAAGAAAGGAACTTGAGAAAACAAACATTCCTCTATTTCATCCAAGAATTCTCCTATAAATGGAAAAAGAAGGAAACCTAAAAGGGGCATCGAAAAAAGTTTAGAAAATCTTTCTTTATCCATTTCTCACTTACCATCCTATCTATCTTTGTAAAAACCTTTCCTTTACTTCTACTTTTGTAATAATATTATCTAGATTCATTTCCTCTATTTCATCTAGATGTAATGAATCTATTGACAGTCTTGGTGAGTTCGAATTCTCACACGTGTTCTTGATTTCTTCCATTATATGTGATGGAAAATCATCAATCTTTGTGTCAACTATCATTTTTAATAGTTGCACGGATTCTTTGTCTCTATCTTCTTGGGTGTTCCCAGTATCGTATGCCAATATTCTTCTTCCATCAATCCAGAGATTATAAGTTTTATGTTGAAGTAAATATTGGGCTTTGGTCATTAAATCTATTCCTGCTTGGATTTGATAAAAACTAAGATTATTATAACACTTCTAATGTCTTTTTGTCAAGTGTCCTTTTTCTTCAAAATTATTACAAAAGTAGAAAAAAACAACCAATAAGATAATATTACGCAATGATAGTAGATGCGGAAGATAGTAGATAATATTATTACAAAAGTAGAAGTAAAGGAAAGGTTTTTACAAAGATAGATAGGATGGTAATTGAGAAATGGATAAAGAAAGATTTTCTAAATTTTTTTCAATGCCCCTTTTAGGCTTCCTTCTTTTTCCTTTTATAGGAGAATTCTTGAATTCTATTTAATTTTGTTTGAATCCCGCATAGTTTTTCTGGTAAGGATAATGTTTCATCATTGACATGGTTTCTTCCACGTTGCTTTCTTTTTTTGTCTTGTCACATCATGGTTGCTTCCACATTGCAATCTTTTTTGTTTGCATTTGGATGCGATTTTCTTTAAGTTTCCTCCTTTGTCCACACTTCAATGTTTGTTCTCTCAAGTTCCTTTCTTGGATGTCATTTTCCTACGTGGCTTCCTTTTTTGGCTTTATTCTTCTTCAATTAAAAAACTTGAAACAAGTCATTGGTTGTTTAAAATATTAGAAAATAATTTTAGTGAAGAATCATTAAAATTATGGCAAAACAACCCTAGATATTGTGAAATTAAATTGGAAAATCCCAACAAATTATTAGATTTAAACCAATGATCTACACTAAACAAGATATAGATGAATTTGATATACAAATTAAAGAATTATTAGGAAAAGGATTAATAGAAACAACTAATAGTCCACATTCTAGTCTAGCATTTATGGTTAGAAATCATGCTGAAATAAAAAGAGGAAAAGCTAGAATGGTTATTAACTATAAAAGATTAAAATAAAATATTATTTTTTATGGTTATTTTATTCCAAAAAAGGATGTTTTAATTAATCAAGCTAAACAAACAAAATATTTTAGTAAATTTGACTGTAAATCAGGATTCTAGCAAGTCATGATAACAGAAGCATCCAAGCCTTTGACAACTTTTAGTGCACCTAATAGACATTATCAATGGAAAGTAATGTCATTTAGATTATGTAATGCACCAAAAATCTTTTAAAGATGGATGGATTCTATATTTAATAAATATAAAAAATTTGGTGTAGTTTATATAGATGATATTTTAATATTGTCAGATACATTAGAAAAACATAGTAAACATTTAAATACCATTTCTTAAGAATTCATAAAACATGGAATCATACTAAGCCCTAAGAAAATAGAACTAGAGAAAACAGAAATAGAATTATTTGGATTAAAATTATCTGCACATGGTCTTAAACTACAAGATCATATTATAGTAAAAATAAAATAATTTTTTGAAAACATTGAACATAAAAAGCAGCTTCAACAATTTTTGGGAATTATTAATTATGGAAGAAATTTCTTTCCTAACTTAACTGAAAAAATAGGTAAGTTATATGAAAAACTAAAAAAGGAGAAACCTTTTTTTTTGGTCTAAAACAGACTCAGAAATTATAAAAAAAATTAAAATCTGAAATAAATCATATTCCAAAAGTTTATTTACCTAAACAAGGTGATAAATTAATTTAAGAAACAAATGCCTCACAAAATTATTTGGTTGTATTTTAAAAGCTAAAACAATAAATAATGAAGAATTAATATGTGGATATAGTTCGGGAAAATTTAAACCATGTGAAATTAATTATGTTATATATGAAAAGGAATTATTAGTAATAAAGAAATGAATAAAAAACTTTCTCCTATATTTAGCACCTGAAAAATTTATTACAAAAACTGATAATCAGGCAATTAAACATTTCCTTACTAATAAAAGTTTGGAAACGGTACCTAGAAGAATTAGGTGGTATAATGAATTATGTACTTTTAATTTTGAAGTCTTATATGTAAAAGAAACTAACAATATTATTGCTGATTATCTTAGCAGACCATATGGATAGAGGTAAAAAACCTCTAGAAAAAATTGGAGAATGGACTATTGTCCATAAAAGACCCAACAAAGGGAAAACAACGAATCTTATTCAAGGATTTGTGACAATACCTGCACAAGCATCCTTTTATCCTAATCAAGGTGATTATATTCCATATCCAACAGTAAAACAACCAGTTAGAACTCATTTATCATTTATACCAAAAACGGTAAGTCAATTCCCTTGGTCCCAAGATCCAAACTCAGTATACCAAGCCAGTTATGCTGAAATAATAAAAGGAGCAGAAAAGTTTTGTTATAATTTTATTAATGAAATATGAAAAACTCATATTTCTGAACAAAGAGCTAATTTTAGAATAGCTCTTTCTAAGCTTTCTCAATTTTTAGTTGAAAAAACAACTAAAGAAAATGAAACTCATGATTTATTACTAAAATCTATTTTATATAGAGATTGGGAAGAATTAGAAATCAATTATTTAGATATTTAGGAGATAAATAAATTTCTTGATGTATTTCAGTATTTTATTAATAAAGGAACAAATAGCCCTATTATAAATAAAATGTTTAGGGTATGTTTATATAATAAGGCTAGAAATATTTTACCTGTTGAAATATTTACAAAAATAAATGGAGTTATCTGCAAACAGCAAGCTTAATTTCAAAAAGCTTTTTCAGAATATTTTTTACAAGCCTATATTTTTACAAATGATTTAAATGAAAAATTTCCTACTATAAAATTTAGACTTCATCATGAACCATTTGATATAAGCAGTATTGAATGGGGTTTTGTTAAAGAAATAACAGTTCAAAATTTCCCTTTTCAATTGTTAAATGATTTTTCTGCATTTATCAAAACTATGTTATTACATATGGTATACAAAGATGATTTTTATTATTATTTTCATCTTGACATAGTAGTCTTAGTGGTATAGTTGAAAAAGAAAAATTCTATTAGCCATATCAAATTGGGATTCTTCAAAAAATGATTGGAGGACCTAAACTTTCTGCAGCTAGAGAAGAAAAAAGACACTTGACAAAAAACATTGACAAGTGTTATAATAATCCTAGTTATTATCAATTCCAAGAAGGAATAGATTTAATGACCAAAGCCCAATATTTACTTCAACAAAAAACTTATAATCTCTAGACTAATGGAAGAAGAATATTGACATACGATACTGGAAACAGCCAGGAAGATAGAGACAAATAATCCTTGCAACTAATAAAAATGACAGCTAACATGGAGATTGATGATTTTCCTTCACATATAATAGAAGAAATCAAGAACACGTGAGAGAATTGGAACTCACCAAGACTGTTAATTGATTCATTACATCTGGATGAAATATAGAAAATGAATCTAGATAATATTCAAGAAGGATAAAGCCAAAAAAGGAAGCCACGTGGGAAAACGACATCCAAGAAAGGAACTTGAGAAAACAAACATTCAAGTGTGGACAAAAAAGGAGGCAACTTAAAGAAAACGACATCCAGATGCAAACAAAAAAGATTGCAACGTGGAAGCAACCATGATGTGTTAAGGAAAAAAAGAAAACAACGTGGAAGAAACCATGTTAATGACGAGACATTATCCTTATCAAAAAAACTATGCGAGATTCAAAAAGAATTAAATAGAATTCAAGAATTCTCCTATAAAAGGAAAAAGAAGGAAGCCTAAAAGAGGCATCGAAAAAAGTTTAGAAAATCTTTTTTTATCCATTTCTCACTTACCATCCTATATATCTTAGTAAAAATATTTCATTTACTTCTACTTTTGTAATAATATTATCTACTGTCTTCTGCATCTACTATCATTGAGTAATTGGTATCAGAGAAATGGATAATTCTTCTAGGTACCGTTTCCAAACTTTTACTAGTAAGGAAATGCTTAAATGCCTGATGATCAGTTTTTATAATAAATTTTTTAGGTGCTAGATATATGAGAAAGTTTTTTATTCCTTTCTTTATTGCTAATAATTATTTTTCTTATATAACATAATTAATTTCACTTGGTTTAATTTTTTCCAAACTACATCCACATATTAATTCTTCATTATTTTTTTTTTAGCTTTTAAAATATAACCCCAACAATTTTGTGAGGTATCTGTTTCTAAAATTAATTTATCACCTTGTTTAGGTAAATAAACTTTTGGAATATTATTTATTTTAAATTTTAAATTTTTTTTATAATTTCTGAGTCTGTTTTAGACTAGATAAAAGGTTTATCCTTTTTTAGTTTTTCATATAACTTACCTATTTTTTCAGATAAGTTAGGAAAGAAATTTCTTCTTTAGTTAATGATTCCCAAAAATTGTTGAAGCTACTTTTTATCTTTAATGTTTTCAGGAAATTCTTTTATTTTTACTATAATATGATCTTATAGTTTAAAACCATCTGCAGATAATTTTAATCCTAAAAATTCTATTTCTATTTTTTCTAGTTCTATTTTCTTAGGACTTAATATGATTCCATGTTTGATGAATTCTTGAGAAATGATATTTAAATGTTTTCTATGTTTTTCTAATGTATCTGAAAATATTAAAATATCATCTATATAGACTACACAATTTTTTTTATATTTATTAAAAATATAATTCATCCATCTTTGAAAGATTTGTGGTGCATTACATTATCCAAATGACATTACTTTCTATTGATAATGTCCATTAGGTGCACTAAAGGCAATCAAAGGCTTGGATTCTTTTGTTAGCATGATTGGCCAGAATCTTGATTTACAGTCACATTTACTAAAATATTTTGCTTGTTTAGCTTGATTAATTAAAACATCCTTTCTTGGAATGAAATAACCATCAAAAATAATATTTTGATTTAATCTTTTATAGTTAATAACCATTCTAGCTTTTCCTATTTTTATTTCAGCATGATTTCTAACCATAAAAGTTGGACTAGAATGTGGACTATTAGTTGTTTCTATTAATCCTTTTTCTAATAATTATTTAATTTGTATATCAATTTCATCTATATCTTGTTTAGTATAGATCATTTTTTTAACTCTAATAATTTTATTGGGATTTTCCAATAATTTAAAGCGTAATTTGCATATAGCTGGTAGCAGTCAGTGACACGCCACGTAGCTTCAGATCAAGCTAATTGAGAATTTTTTTCAAAAGAAATTTCAAAAGAAATACGTTGGAGAACTGTATATTGGAGATAGAAGGCAAGAGTTTTTTATTTTAAAATAGAGTGAGATGTTTGCGGCTGATTATGGATAGGAGTTTCTAAGACTTAGTAGGTACGCTGTCGAATTTGTGCCAACTAAAATTGAAAGCTGTAAATGATTTTTACGTTGTTTACATGATGAGCTTTGGGTAGAGTTGGTATCGTATTGAATCACAAAGTTTATCGATTTAATTTTACGGGAAAAGATGGTAGAACAAGCTCTAGGTCTTGATAAAAAAGGCTGAGGTTACTCGCACTGCTAGAAAACAGCCTGGAGCTGCTAGCTCAAACCCACAACCGAAACAAACTAAAGAATTTCATGGTAGCTGGATGTCGACTTTTAAGTTTGATAGATCCGATAGAAATCATGATCGACAACATACTGTGTCTACGAGTAGTGTGCGAGGTGCATCTAGGGTTACTAATGTTTCAAATTATGAGCACTGTGGGAAAAAGCACTGTGGTGAATGTTGGAAGTTAACTAGAGCTTGTTTTCACTGTGGGTATACGGAGCATTTTGCTCGAGAGAGTCCGAAGAATGATAATGTTACCCCTGTTACTTCTCAAAGGTCTGTGCCTGCATCTAGGGGTCGCTGGTCAAGTTGAGGTGGTTCATTTGCGAGAGGTGGTGCTAGGAAGGGACATGATGTTGTTACTCATCAGTCGGAGGCCAGAGCGCCAGCACGAGCCTATGATGTGCAGTCACGTGAGAACATTGACACTACCCATATTGTGGCAGGTATCTTTTTATTACATACATAACCTGTTTATGCTTTGATAAATCCAGGATCTTCACACCCGTATGTTAATACTGAGTTAGTTAAATCAAGAAGTCTAAAATCAAAGACGTCTAAAGTATCAATAGTTGTGTCAAGTTCGTTGGGGCAATTTGTATTAGTGGATCAGGTGTGTAGGAGATTTCAGTTAGAGATTCAGAATAAGACATTCCTTTTTGATTCATTGATAATGTTGTTTGGAAATTTTTTTTTGATTTTTGGTATGGGTTGACTTATGAAGTATAGTGTGACTCTAGATTGCCGTAAAAAGAAGTTTGTAGTTCAGTGTGAAGATGGTAACTTGATTGAGATGAATGGTGTTCGAACAAATGGTTTAACTCGTATCATTTCAGCAATTCAAGCTAATAAACTTCTCAACAAGGGCTGTGAAACTTTTAGGCCTATGTGACTAATTTGAATTCTGGTGACAGTCAGAGTAGTAAAATTCGTACTGTTTGTGAATTCCCTAACGTGTTTCCCGAGAAATTACCAGGATTGCCACCAGATCGAGTGGTTGAGTTTGCAATTGAAGTGTTTCCTGGTATGGCTCCGGTGTCAATGTCTCATTATCGTATGGCACCCATAGAGTTGAAAGAATTACAGGTGCAATTTCAGGATTTACTAGATCGGGGCTTTATACGCCATAGTATATTGCCTTGGGGAGCTCCAGTGCTTTTCGTCAAAAAGAAAAATTGCTCAATGCGAATCTGCATTGACTATTGGCAATTGAATAAGTTGATGATTAAGAATCAATACCCTCTACCTCATATCAATGACTTATTTGATCAATTAAAAGGAGCTTCTATCTTTTCTAAGATCGATTTGAGATTGGGTTAATATCAGTTGAAAGTGAAAGACAGTGACGTATTGAAGATGGCGTTTCGTATGCGTTATGGCCACTATGAATTCTTAGTGATGCCTTTTGGGCTGACGATGCTCCGGCAGCATTCATGGATCTCATGAACTATATTTTCCAATTGTATTTGGATCAATTTGTGGTAGTTTTTATTGACGACATCTTGATCTATTCGAAATCTGAATCTGAACATGAGCAACACCTCAAACTTGTTTTGCAAGTTTTACGAGAGAAATGGTTATATGGAAAGCTTAGCAAATGTGAATTCTGGTTATCGAAAGTTGTGTTTTTGGGGCTTGTTATCTCGGCAGATGGAATTAGAGTTGAGTTAAAAAATATTGAGGCCATTATTCAGTGGAAAGCACCGAGAAATGTGTCAAAGATTCGCATTTTTCTTGGACTAGCTTCTTATTACCGAAGATTCATAAATGGATTTTCAAATGTAGCTTTACCGATGACAAAGCTGTTACATAAGAATGTTTAATTTGTTTGGAGCGATCAATGACAAGAAATTTTTAAGAAATTGAAACAAATGTTGATTGAAGTGTCAGTTCTAACCTTTCCAGAATCGAAAAAGGATTTTATGGTTTACAGTGATGCTTCATTGAACGGTCTCGGTTATGTATTGATGCAAGATGGGAAAGTGATTGCATATGCATGTCGTCAGGTAAAAATGCATGATCGCAATTATCCGATGCACAATTTAGAGCTGGCTACTGTGGTTTTTACTCTAAAGATCTAGAGACACGACCTGTACGGTGAAAAGTGTCACATCTATACCGATCATAAGAGTCTTAAATATCTCTTATCTCAAAAGGAGTTAAATTTGAGACAGCGATGTTGGGTTGAGCTTCTAAAAGATTTTGATTGCATTATTGATTACTATCCTGGTAAAGCTAACGTCGTAGCTAACGGGTTGAGTAGAAAGAAAACGGTTGATTTATGAGCAATGTTTGCTCAACTCAGTATCAATGACGATGGAAGCTTGTTGGCTGAATTAAAAAATCAAGCCAGAAATGTTTGATCAGATTGAGGTAGCGCAATTAGATGATGTTAAGTTAGCTAAGAAAAGAGAAATGGTTTAGAATGACAGGTTAGAAAACTTTAGCATTGATGATTGTGATTGCTTGAGATTTCTTATTGAATATGTGTTCTGGATGTTGCAGAACTAAAAAAGTTGATACTTAGTGAAGATCATGATAGTCCTTTTGGTTTGCATCCTCCAGGAACGAAAAATGTATCATAATCTGAGAGAATCCTATTGGTGGCCATGAATGAAAAGAGGCGTAATTGAGTTCATAGTTAAATGCTTAACTTGTCAGCGAGTTAAGGTAGAATATCAGGTTCCCACAAGATTACTTCAACCTATCTCTGTTCCTGAGTGGAAATGGAAACGCATCACAATGGATTTTGTAATGGGGTTACCTTTATCGACAAGTAAGAAAAATGCTATGTGGGTGATTGTTGATCGACTTACAAAATCGGCTCATTTCATCGCAGTCAAGACTAATTGGTCACTTCAAAAACTTGCTGAAGTTTACATTCAGAAAATTGTGAGATTGCACGGTGTCCCTATGTCGATAATCTCTGATCGAGACTCTCACTTCACTTCGAGATTTTGGAAATAGTTGCATGAATCTCTTGGTACGAGACTTAATTTCAACACGGCCTTTCACCCTAGACAGAAAAACAATCTGAGCGTTTTATCCAAAATTTGGAAGACATGCTTTGCACTTATGTAATCGATTTTAAATCTGGTTGGGAACGTTATTTACCTTTGGCCGAATTTGTATATAATAATAGTTTCCAATCGAGTATTCAAATGGCTCCGTATGAAGCCTTATATGGTCGTAGGTGTCAAACACATGTTTGTTGGATGGATTTATGTGAAAAAAAAGTTGTTGGGCCGGAATTGATTCAAGAAATGGAAGATATTGTTAAGATGATTCAAGATAGATTGAAAACAACCTTCGATAGACAAAAATCATACGCAGATTTGAAACAATGAGATATTCAATTTTCAGTTGGCAACAAAGTATTTCTTAAGGTTTCACCCTGGAAAAAAGTTTTGAGATTTGGCAAAAAAAGGAAGTTGAGTCCTCGTTTTATTGGACCGTATAGAATCATTGAAACAGTGGGACCGGTGGCATATCGGTTAGCTTTCTTGCAGAATTACAGAAAATGCATGATGTTTTTCATGTTTCAATGCTTAGAAGATATCGATCAAAATTCGTCTTACGTTATTTCTGTGGAAGACATTGAAATTCAACCTGACTTATCTTATGAAGAAGAACCGGTCAAAATTTTGGCTCGTGAGGTGAAAGAGTTGAGTAATAAGCATGTTCCTTTAGTGAAAGTTCTATGGCGTAGTCATAGCGTCGAGGAAGTGACTTGGGAGTCAGAATAGATGATGAGATCTCAGTATCCCTACCTCTTTTCAAGTAAATTTCGGGGATGAAATTTATTTAGGGGGAGACTTGTAACGGCCCAATAGTCAGAGGTGTCAGAAAATGAAGTTTGGAACTCTATTTCCATAAAACGAACCTGTAAATATTTTTATTTAATAGTTACAAGGTTAGTTTAATAGTGAATTAGATTTTGGTTAAGTGAATTTTGTGAAATTAAGAGTTATTAAAGCACAAGGACTAAATCACATAGGTATTAAAAGTTGAATTATAGATTAAAATTAATTAAGGGACTAAAGTAGTAAATATGTATAGAGGACGACATTCATATGTATGTTGTATATATATATGTTAATTTAATATATGTGTATATGTGTTATAATAAATAAATAGTATGAAATTTGTATATATAAAAGTTATATTGTAATAAAGAATAAAATAAAAACAAATTAAAAGAAAGAATATGGGAATAGATGAAACAAATGCATGCAAATTAAAAAGAAAGAAAAGAAAAAAAATAATAGAGGAAAGGTCACAACACCAAGGGTTTCAACTTTCAAATTTCAATTGGTTAGTCAATTTAGTCTTATTTTCTTGTAATTTTCATATTTTTGGAATCCCGGTACATAGAGCTACCCGACCCATGCTGTAATTTTTAGTATTGTTTAAGATTTTAGATGTTACTATTGTTGAATAGTTTAAGTATTAGGGATTAAATAGATAGATTTTTTAGTTAGAAGTGGAAAAGGAATAAATTGTGGAACTAATTGTAGATTTTGAGCAATAGGGACTAAATTGAGAAAAAAATTGAAATTAATGGGTCAAATTAGAAAATAGGGAGCTTATGTAACACCCCTAGCCCATATTCATCACTGGATTAGGGCTACAGAGCATTACTGGAAGATAACATCATACAACGAACATTTATTTATCATAATCAAATCACAACATATTTCATAGCAATAATATCCAAACTCATGCGTATAGTCCCTTTTACGAGCCCTCGAGGCCTTAAAAAGACATTAGAAATGAATCGAGACTAAATTGGAAACACATGGGATTTTACAGAAAAAGATGCAAAATTTCAAACTGCAGGGGTCACACGGTCGTGTGACTCACACAGCCGAGAGACACGCCCGTGTCCCAGGCCGTGTGGACATTTGAAGTAGGTACACACGACTGTGTCTCTAGCCGTGTAGATGAAAAATAGGCCATTTTCAAGCCATTTTTCTCACCCAAAAACTAGCCATTTGCACAACCGAAATGCACCTATTTTCATGCATTCAAATGGCACTTAATATATACATATACAAGCTAGAACATCATAGAAACTGCCCATTCAATCAATATGCCAAAATGACACCTCAAACTCAACAATAAACTTGACTAAACACCTACCAAATTCATTCATAATTCAAACCACCAATTGAACAACTTCAATTCCACATTTGCCATAAAGTTCATATACCAATTTCATGCACAACAAATACCATCATGACCATTATCAGATATACCATTAATTTTAATAACTAAACCAAATGCCAATATACATTCAAGGCTACCATAACTAACCAATAACACTTTAAAGCACTATCTATATCATACCAAAACAACATCTCATATCATACCTTAATGTTCATCCATTCAACTATCATCACTAAGTACTTAGATGCTAAAATGACAACCACATTAAATACCATATATATATATATCCATGATATCATATCAACTATATCATTAACCAAAATAAAATATATACAAGCCACACATAATGGCTAATTTCATCAAACAAAGACACCTATACATGTCATTATAACCATGACTCAAAATCATCAAAATCTATCGATACAGCCGATAGATAGTGTGATGGATCTCCGACAAGCTTCCAAATCAAACGAGCTTCTAATTATCTAAAAACATGAGAGAAATACATGAAGTAAGCATATAATGCTTAGTAAGTTCGTAATTCATAAACAAAGCTTATCATTTCAATATATATAAGCTTAAACGCAATTTATGAGATAATCCAACATAACTTGGCACAAGCCTAAGTAACAACAATCTTTCAAGTTAGATAACCACATAACTTAGAAACTCATTGCAAAACATAATAGCTTTTATGCACATATCTTATAATCATTCATACTTTCATGAATATAGTTGTTTCATACTTTAAATGTCCACATGGCCTAGGACACGAGCGTGTTGATCTTATAGTCATTTCATACATGTTTCATACTTTCATAGCATTACTTATCAAAATATCTGTCGATCCTCCCCTTTTGGATACTCGTTGAACCACTAGAGTAATATCGGATATGCGGGAATCTCGCACACTATGTGCTAATATATGGTCGAAACCATTACTTTCTATTATCTCATATAAATGCATTCTCTCAAGCCATTAGTGGGTCTGCTCACACAAGCTATCAGTCAGGACGTAGCTACGTAGTGCTACTCATAGAAGCTGTCAAGTAACCGTAACACTTGCCAGAAACTCAGCCACCAATAGGATGTACAAGACTAGCACTCGAAACATAATAACCCTTAATGACATGTCATTTGTATCCTATATATTCCTAACGTTCAAACAAGATCTAAAAGTCCCCAAAACTTCGTTGGATTTTTCTGTAGACGTAATACCATAATATAACTTAAAAGCAAGTGAGTCGAGAATAATACAACTTTAATTAAATGTACGAACTTACCTCGATCACAACCGAAGAAATACGATCGGCTAATTTAACACTTCTTTCCTTTTCTTGATCTAAATAATCAAATTTAATTCATTCAAACTTCATTCTATTCAATAAAATCAAAAATCATATTTTGGAAAAATTACGCTTTTACCCCTATAATTTTGAATCCATTACAATTTAGTCCTCAAGCTTATAAAATTAAATTCATGCAATTTGGTACTAACCCACTATAGCCGAATTTTATTTAGGTCCCTCTCAAATCCTACATTTCCTTTATTTCAGAATTTCACCATGAATAATTTTCAATTTAATCTCTAATTTACAAATTTATCAAAATTCCCCTTACAAATTTTTTTTAACTATCATCAAACATTCATTTTCATCCATCAAACATCAAAAACAACTAATATACATTCATGGTAAAACACTAGACTTTTAACAGTTATGTAAATTAGTCCCCGGGCTAGCTAGATTAAGTTATAACGACTCCAAAAACATAAAAATCATTAAAAAGGGACAAAAATCACTTACATGCACTTGATTTTTGCTTGGCTGAAACTTCTTCTCTACAACAACAATGGTGGCCGATTCTAATGTTTGCAAAATGAAGAAGAAAATTGTTTGTTTCATCTTTTCTAATTAACATTTGTTTAATTACAATTTTAACCTTATACACTAACCTTTAAAAATCACTTAAATGATCTCCATCTTTGTCCACTATTAATAAAAATGGTTTAATTACTATTTAAGGACAATCACATTCAAAATTCATAGCAATTTGACACTTTTACCTGTAGAACTCTAATTTTGCACCTTATGCAATTTAGTACTTTTTTTATCAAATTAAGCGTGCTAACATAAAATTTCTTAACAAAATTTTTATATGGTACTACTATCATGCTGTAGACAATAAAATGTTAATAAATTAAATATTTTGACGTTGGATTTGTGGTCCTAAAACCACTATTCTGATTTCACTGAAAATAGGCTGTTATAGCTAAATTTAGCTTAGGGTGAAATTAGTATAAAAATTTGAGGTTAATTGTGGAGGTTAAAATTTGCCTCGGTTTAGGGACTAAATTGAAGTTGAAGCAATTTACAGGAATCCTCGAGTAAAAAGGGGAAGGATAAAATCGACATCGAATAGCTCAGAATTCATGATTTGTGTTTCTATAATCCGAACTAAGTTGTAAATTATTGCATTTTGAATTATTATATATGGTAAGCATTAAGGTGAGTACTTTGGTACTTTGAGATTGAATTGAACTTATATTTGATTGAAATGGATTGATTTTGTATATTATGATGCATTGATATATGGATATTGAATTGAATACATGTTTATGTGTATATACGAGAATTGGACATTTGATGTAATTGAAAGTGAAATGGAACCCTATTAACTATTCAGGCTAAGTCGGATATAGATGGCATGCCATAAAATATGAAGAGCTCATGGATTTCTTCGACCTCGAGTCGATGAGGCACTGAGTGCCAATTTTCTTCGGTTTAGCCGATGAGACACTGAGTGTCAATTTATACAGCGTTGGGTGCAGTTATTACTTCGGATTTATCCGACGAGGTACTGGGTGCAAAACTAGTGTGTTGGTTGGATCCGTGTACTAGTCCGAGTCCGGGTCATGTTAATTGGAGTAATTAAATAATAAATTTATGTATTTGATTTTGAAATGGAAATGTATGTGAAATGAAAATGAAATGTGTAATGAAATATGAAATGATAAATCTTGATGTGAATATTGATGAGTTATGAGTAATGAACTCATGAAGTGGAAATGGAAATGAATATTGCCATCGGATGAATTAATTTATCAAATGCCTTATGAAAGGTTAATGCCATGTATTTGTATTGGCAAGATTTTGTTGGATAAGATCATGAATGCTCATAATGGTATAATGAACTTGATATACTTTATGACATTTCCTGCATGTCAGCTTCAAATTTGGCTACATATTGCTCCAACCCTCCCTTTTTTTTCTCTCTGTTAGCATATGCCGGATTTAAGGAATCCCCAGGCTCTTTTAGTTGATAGAATTCTGCCCCCACGATCTCTGATTTCTTTAGTTTGTGCCCCCATAATCGTTCTGTTTCCTCAAGAACGCTTTGTCATTGGATCAAAATTCCATATGATATCCAAGTGAAAATGTTGCGATTCTAAACTGTTTTACTTTGTCTGGAAAATGTTTTGGATCATTCTTTGTGGTGATTCCTGAGCTGCATAATCTAACTGAAGCAACTCACTTGAACTTAGGCGCCATCCGAGAGCACCCAGATTTTCCTCTGCTTGTTTCACTGTTTTGACTCCAGGTATTGGAATGGTACCTTTACAGATGCACCAGTTTATTGCTACCTGCAAATGGCAATGCATTTAGGCCTCTAAACACAAATGCAAACGCACTCTTTCCAAGGAAACAACTTAGAAAACATATGGTCGAATATCTAACTACACAATTCAACTAATAAATTATAACGACCTAAAAGGTTCTAAAGTTCGAAAGGTGGAGCTAAGCATACTAGAAAAAATAGTTGTGAAAAAAAGTTAACATTATAAGTACCTGTGGTATGGTTTTGCACCGTTTTTCTGCAATTTCTCGTAAGGAAACAAGCAAGGGCTTCAGCCCTGGAAGAATTTGCTTAAATAGAAGGCCCCTGAGAGACAGCAAAGATTATCATGAAATAAGCACTCACCTAAGCACTGAAAGGAGCCTTCAAAATCATTTTACCATATATCCTTGAAAGTAATAAGCAGTAGCATTTCTAGTACCTGGGCCCTTGTGGAAGTCTGGAAGGTGTATATTTCCCAGTAAGCATTCCAAGTCCTAGAGGACTATAAGAAATCAAGCGGATATCAAGAGAGTCACAAATATTCTTAATCTCCATCTGATCTTCCCCCATGCTTAGTAGAGAGAATTGTACCTGTAATTGGGGTGATTCTAGAGGTAAGCCTTAAAATCACAAGAACCTCCCAAACGATTTCTTAAGTTACATTATGTAACCTGGACTTAGGAGAAAGGATTTGAATTTCAAATTTAGTATAAATTGTATGATGAAGTACATGTAAATTAAACATTCATGAATTTGCTAGATGTCTACTTATGGTGAATTCAAAATTCATCTTTTTATACCCTTATTGGATCTTAACTAACTTCTCCACTCTGTGTGCATTCCTTTTTCTTTCAATTTACATTAAAAAATCATACCAAATCCACTCTTTCAAACACATCTTCCAAACATAGCATAAATGATAGTGTTGTACTTTAGCTAGATAGTCTATCGTTTAGGCTTAATATGAGAGATTGGTTAGTGCAGGGTTGGATTCCGAAAGCAAAGTTAGATATGATCCATGTGTTGACTTATAAACCCATATTTACATAAACATCGTGTCCTCCACTAAGAAGGAAAATGCTATATGCAAATGGGTTACCTACACTTATACCAACTACTTAACTGCTTTAACTCATTTTTTACAGAAACGAAGAAACCAAAAAGCAAATGAACTTGTGTTTCACCCAATTCAACATATTTCTATCATTTCATTTCCTTGGAGTTGGGATTAAGGTGAAGTGATTTAGACACTCTGTGATGTATGTGAAAGTGACTATCTTTAAACCACAACTAATCTTAAACAGAGACTTTGTGTAGTTAAGAAAATGCATCCATGAGGAGCCATGGATATTGAGAGAGATTAAAAGCTTAAAAGATTAGTTGGAGTAGAAACAGATGAAAATCACAAAATCTGAGGTGATGGCAGCGGGGGGCTAGGGGGTTATAGTGGCACATATTTGATGCATGGAGAATTGGTAGGGATTCTTGGTTAAACATTTTAAGGTAACCAAATAAGAAAGATAACACAAGGAGGAGAAGGAATAATGGATGGTTCTTCATTTTACTACCTGAAACACAAGAATAAAAAAACTAAAATTCCTTGTAACACAAAGAAGGAGAAAAAGGTGTGAATTGCCTCTACCTGAGCTGAGCAGAGTGGGACTCCTCGGGCTTTAAGGTAATCATGAATCTTTACGAGCTGTTTGGGTCCATAATTGCTAACTCCAACAGCTTTAACTAAGCCCTGCAAATTATATAAAGTAGATTTTCTTCTTATATGTTTGTTATGTAGAATGTAGGTCTCTTAACTTTTTGCAGTTCAAGTTAATTCTTGGACAAACTTTCATATATGCTAATGAAATATGATGATCTCATTTTATAGTAACTGAAATATCATATTTTGGTTAACCTTCTCATACATTGCCACTAAACCATTCCAAAGTGCCAACTCTTGTGGGGGAGCATAGTTTGCAGTAGACCAGTGTAATTGTCCTATTCCGATTTGTTCAATCTGCATTCGATCCCGAGAGGCCCTGGAAAAACAGTTCTTAATCAAATTTAATGACCACAACCTTTCAGCCAATTGTGCCACAAAGAGGATCACTTTTATGGAACCCATTGAACAGCAAACCTGCAAGCTTGAACAAATTGCCCTGATGTTAGACGCCATGGGTAAGCTGCAAACTTTGTGGCAATCACAATCTCATCTCGTATCCGTTTTTCCCCTGAGATTGCAAACAATATTCAAACTTAAATATCAGAATGGTAAGATTAACAATCTCTATTGTAATATAGGGATCCTGGTCTTTATCAGCTATTGTGATTTGTAAAACCCACATATAAAGATTGAAAAAGAAATTTAACCAACCTTGAAATTCTCTAATGAACTTCCCTAAAAGCTTTTCACTCTGTCCGTTGAGTCTGCCAGTCCCATAAGAATCGGCGGTGTCAAAAAGATTGATGCCATTCTCCACGGCAAGATTAAAAACCTGTTGAAGTTGAGAATCCATTGAAGGTTGGTAACCCCAGAGAAGCTGGTTTCCCCATGCCCACGTCCCAAACCCCATTGGAGAAACAGTCAAAGGACCCATTTTCACCTGCCCAGGAAAACCCATCACTGAAACACATGTAGACCGGATAATATCAAAATAGAAAGGAGAACCTGTACTCGAGTGTAGACATGGTTAAGAACTGGAGGGATTACCTTTTGCCATGGCCAGAAGAGAGGGGGCTTGAGAGACTTGAAAGGTGAAGATGGGGGATAGAATTGATTAGAAGCACTGAGACAGATAATGCAAGCTGACGGGACTGAGTTTGAGAGAGCCATCGCCATGTTCTCATACACTCTAGCACTTGAGAAAAAACATAAAAGTCAGTGGAGTGCATTGTTAGTTACGGTTATGCCTTCTTGTGGTTTTTGTTTTTTTTTTTTTTTCTGAGCGAAGCCTTCTTGCGGTTGGAATTGAAACTTGGAAAGATCATGCATGGTCGTTGCTTGTATTTCTTTTATAGGTATAATGACTTTACTCATTTTGTAATTTTATTCTTTTATTTTATTTATTGTCATTTTGGTCCTCAACCTTTAAAATTTAGTCAATTTACTTGCTTTTGGATGAAAAATTTACTGAACCGCTAAAATTCTAACGGCATTGATGTGGTCACTCGTGTGGAAATCCACGTATAATTCATAAAAATTCAAAAAATAAAAAATTTAAAAAAAAAAAATTTTAAAAATCATAAAAATTTTTAGAAAATTTATCCATTTTAGTAATGAAGTATACGTGAAATATCACATGAGTTACCATGTCAATATTATTGAATTTTAACAGTTCAGTTAGTTTTTTCTGTCCAAAAGCAAATAATTTGACTACATTTTAAAGGTTAAGGACTAAAATAACTAATAAAAAAATACCAAAATGAAAAAAAATCAATAAATGTTAGATGTTAAATTTATTTTTATAATTTTTTTAAGAGGTCAAGAAATTGGTAAAGGTTTGGATTTTGAATTCTGCATAGGTTTTATATGATCATAACAACTTGTTTGGTACATTTAAATTTAATTGTTAAAATGTCTGTTGTTTTAACACGGTTGTTCATTACCAAGGTGGTTATTTGGTCGGTTTTTTTGTGGCTAGGGGTTTGTCTTGTTCGGGCGTTTTCTGTGGTGGATATATAGGTCGTGGCGTTGTCCTTAGATGGTGGTGAAGATAAAGCGTGACAACTTCATGCTGATGAAAGGGTGACTACAACTGATACAAGCCTTTGTTTGGTTAAGACTTTCTTGACTGCTATGTTATTAAATTCTAGACTATACACACGACTTTGGCCACTCTTTGGCATCCTCATGGAAGAATTTCAATATCAGATCTGGGTGAGAAAGGATACCTATTCGAATTCTATTATGCCATTGATATCAATAGGGTGATAGATGGCAACCCATGGACGTTTAATAAGCATATCCTGGTTTTATATAAACAAAAATCGGGGGAGGATCCATTAAGGGTGCCATTGTACTCTGTCAATTATTGGGTTCAGATTCATGATCTTACGATGGGATTGATGTCTGAAAGTATGGCAAGGTAGTTTAGGGCCTTCTTGGGATCTTTTATGGATTATGAAGCGAAGTTAGTTAGTAGGGGTTTTTGGAGAGTATATGCAGATTTGGGTATAGATTGACATTCAAGCACCTTTGAAAAGGAGGAAGAAGATCGCCTTGCCACATGCTCATTCCATTTATGCTAGATTCTAATATGAACAACTGTCACTCTTCTATTTTTTATGTGGTCGTTTGGGGCATGGTTAAGGCTTCTACCCTGTTCAGATTGTATATGGCAAGAAGGAGATACCATTTGAGTGGGGTCTTTCCATTAAGGTGATACCTCGACAAGTACAGGTGGCTACAAGTTGTTGCCTTTGGGAGAAGAAAGATACTTCGTGGGTTCGTGATAGTAGCACTGTACTTGTTCAAGATGGACTTATTAGATAGGATGTCATCCAAGGTTTCTTCTTTGGAGTGCAGACGATGATCGGGCTAGCACAATTCTTGGGATTAAGTTGGATTGTCATACTAATGAAGTGAGTGACATTGATGAAGTTACGCATCCCCACGATCTCATTATGGTGGAAGATTTTCCTATGGTGCTAGGAGAAGGGAAGAAAAGGCCACACATGTCTCGGTTTTTTTTGTTTCTACTGTGACGAATTTAGATAGGGTTTTTACTGAGCAAACTTATATTCAATTTATAGATTTATTGGCTACCCTTGCAGGGCAAGGAAGCCCACCGCAATGAAGATCCTTAGTTGAACGTTTGGGGGTGAAAGAGTCCTCGGGCTATGTGTTGCCTTCGGTAGGTGTTGAAGGAGACAAATCCCACTGTAGCTTTTTTTATGGAAACAAAATTACAGAGTCTGTGTATGGAGAAACTTTGAATGAATTTGGGGTATATTCATGGTTTGGATGTGGGTAGTGATGGTTCTAGAGGTGGTTTATCCTTGTGCTGGAAATAGGGGTGTTTGGTTTCGCTTCAATCTTTTTTCCAAAAATCATATTGATGTTCTGTTTGAGGATGATTCGAACGATAATAAGTGGAAATTGATGGATTTTTACAGTCTTATTGAAGAGGCTCGTCACTGTCAATCTTGGGATTTTTTATGCAGACTTTCTTCCAAGGATCCTACTCCATGGCCTGTTATGGGGGATTTCAATGAAATTGTATCTTCTCATGAAAAACAAGGCGGTCGTCTTCATGGTGAACGAGGGATGGAAGCGTTTTGGTTGACACTTGATGATTATGATCTCTCGAATTTAGGTTTTAAAGGTCGTTGGTGTACATGGGAGCAAGGCCAATTTTCTCTTAGAAACATACGAGAACGGTTGGACCGGAGAGTGTCACACCCTAAATTTGGTGAATCCGAGAAAAAGGCAAATAGATGTGAAGGTTACTTGTTTTGGTGTATTATGATAGCATAGTTTGTCATTTTATAGGCTTCTAACAAATTAAATTTTGGTGCATAATGTATCCGCTCATAGAAGTATCTAAGAATTTCATCTCGAGGTATTCTTCAATTGAAGGAAGAGTACGAAAAATGAAGAGTATGCCTCAGAGTTTTGGCTGAGTATAAAGTGCCTACTAAGTTTATGAGAAAAATTTTGGAGATTAGATCATCTTCAAGAGCATGCCTTATGAGAGTTACTATCAAAGGTACGGTACGCTCGATTTTCTCAAATACTGTGTAAGGTGGGTTTAGTAGCATGATTGGTTGAGAGTCAACTGAACGAATTGACTAGTCAAACAACATCTGCATCGAATTCTCTTTTATATTTCTCCTGGTTATTGTAAAGCATTTAAAGGACAATTTTTGTATACATTCGAAACTTGTCAAGATCCACTAAGAGGAACTAAGTATATATATGGTAAGAAAGGAACATTCAGATGCTTTTTCTTCCTTCTGTTCCACACTCTAGTTCTTTGTCTTAAACCTAAATATTCTTTTCTTCTTCGTTAAACTGTAAGCTAAGGTTTTTAGGTTAATCGGTGGATGTTTCAACCTCCTGGTAAGCCTGATGGCTCTGCATGGTATGATTTTGATAGAGTAAGGATGTTAAGAAGCATAAATACAGTAGGGAGTGAATAGGAGGCCCTACATGGGGGTTGTATGTAATTGTTATATTGTTAAATTTTCTATAAATAGGGTTTTAATGATAATCCTATGTTCTTTTAAGCAGTTGTTGCTAGTGGCTCGGGAAGGACGATCGGATTTGGAACTCCAAGCTACAGTAAAGGTGAGTTTCAAGTGAGCCTTTCACTTGACTGGTATATGTTAAATTTACAATGGTTATTCATATGTTGGTATCTTCTTGGAAAACTAATGAATGTATGTGTATGTGAAGTATCATAAGGGTTCTGGATGTTTACAAATGATATATATGAGTTGATGTATGAATAAGATGATGTGTGGTATGTAAGCATGTGAAACCAGGTATGGAAGAGTATGAATTTATTAGGAATGTGTGAATGATTCTGGGTAAGTGTGTTCTGTGTTAAATGGGTAAAACAACCATTTATGATGCCTCCGGCAGGGTAGGTACATTTCTAGCCAGACTGGTAGATCACGACATGCAGATATGTGTAAGACCATGTGGTAGAGACCCATGTGTAACACCTCTAACCCATCTCTGTCACCGGATTAGGGTCACGAGCATTACTACTAAATCAATCATAATTAAAATGTAAATTATTTCATTCAAATCACAGAAAATTTATGCATACAGTCTTAAATACGAGTTTACAGGTCCCTTAAAATGATTTTAGAACTAACAGGAGTTGATTTGAAACAATTCTAGAAGTTTAGGGTGAAATCTCAAAAAGCCTAAAAATAGGGAGCACACGGCCGTGTGAAATACCCCAGGACATGTGACTTTCAAAATGAGGACACATGGCCATCTCCCAGCTCGTGTCCTTGCCATTGTAACTTACTGACTTGAGACACACGTCCATGTCCTAGCCCATGTAACTCTCTGACTTGGTCCACACGGGCGTGTCCCAGGCCGTGTGTGACACTATACTATGCAATTATTCCACAAGTTTAGGGCACACGCCCATGTGTGTTACCCGTGTGTGACACACAGTTGTGTGATAGAATGTGTCTCAAGCCGTGTGCACCTAAATATACCTTAAAACTCAAGTTTACCATTTCCTACTTGCTTGGGCATTAAGCAACTCAAATACCAACAATTTAACCTATCCAAAACACGATTAAACTACTCAAAACATGCTAAAACAATCATATTAGGTGCCTAACCAATGTACCCTCATTGGTACCACATTTATATCTTCAAAACGTATCAACAAAACATCATCTAAATCAAGATTTCATGCATACCAAATTCACCCATATTAACCTAACATATTGTTGCCTAAGATATCAAGCTTTAAGCTACACATACATTTCCATGCCTTGTGTCAAACTAACATATCAAACATATGGCTTCAACCACAAACATATACTTATATACAATGGCCATCATTATACTTAAAACCCAAATTTACATCACATTCACAAACCAATAATCAATCAAATACTTCCTAAGTACATGTCATTACAAAAATAAACATCACCACAATTGAGCTTAGGATCGTTGTTGGATGTTGAGTCGAATCAAAAGAGAAGTACCTAACCTGCGCACAAAAAACAAAACCGCAAGCTAAGTAAAACTCAGTGATATTTCTATAATCCGAATAATTAAAGCTTGATGTAAATAAATAGGATGTGTTATGGAATAAAGAATAATTCAAGAGTTGCAAATTTATTCTTAAGCAAAATTTTTAAAGGTGGGAAAACGATTTTTCTTTCCAAGTTATTAGCTTGTGCTAGAACTTGATTATCTACTAACCAATAATTCTCATTGATTTAGATATTGAAACATATACTTCTCATTGTTTTACCTTTTAAATAAATTTTGTGATTGAAGTTAACTAGTTAAAAAAATGAGTTCATGTAAATTAAACTAAGAGTAGTAGCAAAGAATTCGTATTGTTACAATTGACATTTAATTTTGGGTTTGAACACGGGACAGTCTCTTCTCCCTCTTACCAATATATTAATAATAAATAAATGAAAAGTGGGTTCTCTGTTGGTTTCCAACAAAATTTCCTCATATAAGTTTTTTTCTCTGGATATTTACGTTTTGTTTTTTCATTTAAAACTCGGGACAAAAACTCTTATAAAAATCACACTTTCCTTCACTAGCTTAATATTCTTATACTAAAACTCAAACCCTGGAGAATGAAAAATGATTCAACTATGATTTCGAAGAAGTGATTTTACAATAAAAAACAATGAAAAATGGTAAAGGTTGAAGAGAAATGAGTGAGGAATGACAAAGAAGAGAAATGTAAGCTTTCCTTGGGGTTATTTTTTCTTATTATTATTTAAAAATACATCAAATGGTAGAAAATTGATAATGTGTCCGAAATTAATTTTTACAAACATGACGGATTTGAAAAGTAAAAACATCATTCCATCACCACTCGCACATATAATTTAACATTTAATCATAATTATGCATCAATTGGTTAAAATACTCTTGGTGGTAAGATTATCATTTTCACCTTTAACTCATTGTTTTATTTGATTAAGTTCAAAAATTCAAAAATTGACTTAAACACTTACTCAGGAATGCTCCATAATTTAAATATAAATAAATAATAAATTCGGACTTTTGTATCAGAGCATTGAAGAAATTCTTGAAAAAGTATCATACAATAAACTAGAGATTTTTGGACGTGTTACAAATTTATTGTTAACATTTGGCATCTTTACTTAAATATTAGTTGGTATATTTCATTAGGCATGAATTAGGTTGAACTTTTTATGCAATTAGGAGCTACTTTGTATTTTCCTTAGAATTTTGCGTAAAATGCTCTTTTCAAATGGATTTCAAGTATGCTTCTTTGTCATATCATTCGTCTCTGTAGGGGATAAACCCGATTAAACAACAAACAAAGTGAAGAAAATAAGAATCAAAGAGATCGAACACACAAATTTTTCGTGGAAAAACTCCTTAAAAGATGATAAAAAAAACCACGGGCAAAAGGATATTTCACTATAATAAAGGATAGTACAAAAGATGGAGAGAATTAAAAGAAAATCCCAAGCCCCACAAGAAACAACCTTTGAAACAAAGAACAAAATTCTCTCAATATAAATATTTTTTGTTGTGTAAAACCTAGAGTAACTAAGGCCTATTTATAGACTAAAATTTCTAGCATATATGACTACAACAACTTTAGGCTAATTAGGGTTTAAGTGGAAAATTAAAAACAGAGTTTAACTAGGAGAAGAAAAGCCAAAATAATTTTTGGTCAAAATAAGAGGCATTCTCCCACAAATCTCCACCTTGACTCGTATTTGGACCAGCTTACTTGTCAAGCCCTGCTATGGGCTTAATTGATTCTACGTCAGATACTGGCCAAGTCCAAACAATGCTCGGACTTTGAAATTGGAAGGCTATTTGTCAACATGTCAATCGAATTGTGTTCTGTGCCAATTTTAAGAATCTATATATCTCTTTGATTGATCAACTTTCAAACAAAAAAAGATAACGAATGTCTATCTGCTTCATTCTCTCGTGATGCATTTGATCTTTGGTGAGATGTATGACACTTTGACTATCACAATATATGATAGTTGCCCCATTTTCACTTATCGATTCACTGAACAGGCACCTTAACCTAATTAGTTCTATTACTACTTTTGTAATTGCCATGTATTCTACTTCAGTGGTTGACAAAGCCATTGTAGCTTAAAGTGTCGCTTTCCAATTAATGGCACAATTCCCAAAAGCAAATAGGTAACATGTGAGAGACCTTCTTTGATCTAAGTCTCTTGCATAATCAAAATCAACATATCTGACTAGAGCTTTTTGAGTTCTTCCAAACTTTAAGCACATGTTAGAAGTACCCATAAATATCTGAAAATCCACTTAATTGCATAGCAGTGTAACTTACCAAGAGTTTCCATGTATCGACTAATAACACTAATAGCATGTGGAACTGTTGAGATGAGTGCATACCATTTAATACATCAAGCTTTCAACTTCGTTTGAATAAGGTACTTTTGACATGTACCTTTCATCTTTTATATTTTGTGGGGAATCTGAAATTGAGAGTTTAAAGTGTGCAGTTAAATGAGTACTTACCAGTTTTGCATCTTGCATCTCAAATCATTCAAGGATCTTCTTGATATACCTTTGTTGTGATAAAAATAATTTCTTGGAATGTCTATCTCTCAAAATTTCCCTCCCTAAAATTTTCTTTGTTGCACCTAAATCCTTCATCTCAAACTTAGAGTTAAGCATGGTTTTAAGACGATCTATTTCAAATGGATTCTTAGGTGCAATTAACTTATCATCAACATAAAGAAACAAATATATAAAAGAACCAGCATCAAGACATTGTAGATAAACATAATTGTCATACTTACTTTGAGGAAAACCAATACTCAACATGAGGGAGTCAAACTTTTTATACCACTACCGATGAGATTGCTACAAACTGTATAAAGACTTTTGTAAGAGGCAAACATAATCTTATTTCCCTTCAAATTTGAAGCATTTCGATTGTTGCATGTAGATGTCCTCCTCAAGGTTACTGTGAAGGAAAGTATTCTTTACATTTAACTGCTCTAAATCAAGATTATTTGATGCAATAAAGGCCAAAAGCATCCAAATGGACATATGTTTCACAAAGGGAGAGAAAATATCATGAAAATCAACTCCCTCCACTTAACTATAGCCCTTTGCAACTAGTATTGCCTTGTACTTAGTGTCGTTAGGACCTGAACCTTCCTTATTTTTAAACATCCATTTGTAACCAACGATTCTTTTACCAATGGGTGGTTTAACTAGCCTCTAAGTCTCATTCTTTTGAAGAGATTCCATCTCTTCTTCCATTGCAATGAGCCATTTGCTAGAATTAGATGCTTGAACTACCTCATAATAACACGAAGGATCAGTTGTCAATGCTCTTAGCAACACTTAGAGCATAAGCCACTAGGTTTCGTTCACAATATTTCTATGGTGGTCGTATTTCTCGTATTTTCTTGTCGAGCCAAATTATAATTAGTTAACTGAGATGGTGAGGGTATCTGTGGGTTGGATAGAACCCCAAACAGATTTAAAACAACTTCAAACTTGCAAGAATCAAAATTTTTCCGTGTTGTCGCGATGTCATGAGACTGCTCATCGAGACGCAACCTCTATTTGTCGCGTTGTTACGATGTTGGGCATTTTCTCATCGTGACGTCGCCCCCTGTTTCGGCGTTGAACTCCACCTTGTTCGAGACAATCTGATTTGTTATGCCTTTAAAAGTAAAAGTCTTCTTTTCTAACCGAGACATGATAGATTCATCGAACACAACGTCTCCACTAACAATTATTTTGTCGAATTTCAAACACCACAACTTAAAACCTTTTGTACCAGCAGAGTATCCTAGAAAGGTACAATTAATTGCCCTTAGTTCAAGCTTTCCCTGGCTAACTTTAGCATAAGCAGTACAACTGAAAATTCTAAGGTTAGAATAATTGGGAGGATTACCTGACCATATCTCCTCTGGAACTTTACCATTCAATGCTCGATGAGGAGATCAATTTACCAAATAACTTGCCAGGTTTACGGCTTCTGCCAAAAATTCCTTCCTTAAGCCTGCATTAGAAAGCATGCATCGAGCCTTTTCTAGAAAGATTTTGTTCATTCTTTCTACAACTCCATTCTATTGCGAAGTTCCAACAACGGTTCAATGTCATTCAATTCCTTCTTATTTGTAGAAATCATTGATGAATAGAACTCAATACCATTATCCATTCTCAACCGCTTTGCGGACTTTCCGGTTTGTTCTTCTAATAGTGTCTTCCATTGTTTGAATATTCCAAAGACTTCACTTTTCTGTTTCAAAAAATAAAACCTAACTTTTTTGGAGTGATCATAAGTAAAAGTTAGGAAATATTTATTACCTCCTTCTGAGATGCCAGAAGATGGACCCATAAATCGAAATAACCATTACCAATTCTCAACTGCTTCACGGACTTTCTGATTTGTTCTTCTAACAGTGTCTTCCACTATTTGAAGATTCCAAAAATTTTGCTTTTCTGTTTCAAAAAATAAACCCAAACATTTTTCTGGAGTGATCATCAATAAAGGTTAGGAAATATTTATTACCTCCTTTTGAGATGTCAGAAGATGGACCCCATAAATCGAAATGAATGGAATCTAGAGTCCCTTTTGTTTTGTGCACTGCTAAATTGAAACTGACTTGGATTTGTTTCTTGAAAATGCAATGCTCGCAGAATCCTAACTTACCAACTCTAATGTCTTTGAAAAGACCTCTATTGCGCAATTCTATCATTAACATGACCCAGTTGCATGTGCCAAAGTTTTGTTGAATCAGAATGGGTGGAGAAAGAGTCATGTCATGTCATCGCGATGTAGTGGTGATTTTGGCTTTTCTTCGAGAAACTTAGTCGCACCGATAACTGTTGACCCTACCAAAATGTATAGGATGTACTTTTTTGTCCTCTCATCATAACAAGAGCCTCACGAGAAAATTTTAAATCGTTTGACTCAATAACTATGCTCTAACTGTTAGAATCCAAAATTCCCAATGAGATAAGATTTTTCTTTAAATTAAGAACATACCTGACATTTGACAGTGTCTGAAGAAGTCTATCTTGCATCCTAATTTTTACTATTCCAAATTTAGATATTTTTACATGGAGAGTTATTCCCCATCAACATAACGCCACCTTCAAGTGAACTATACGTGGAGAACTAGTCCCTATTGGAACATATGTGATAGAAGCACCTTGAATCTAAGGTCCATTCAAAAGTAAGATGAGACCTTTTGGTTGTAGACACCAACAAGAAATCATCACCTCTATCCCCGGCTACATTAGCATAAGCAATTTAGGCTTTCTGCTTATCTTTCTTGTTGTTTTCAGCATCCCTTTTGATTTTATTTTGAATTTTTCAACATTCTGCCTTAACGTGGCCCACCTTTTTTACAATGCCATAATATTTGTCACAATTTCTAGATTTGGACCTTGCTTTAGACCTGTTTTGCTCTATCTTTCTAGATTGTTGTCTGCCTCTTGCTATTAGAATTGAGGCTTGCCCGTCTAAGTTGTTGTTTGGGCCCAATTCATTGTCGAGTTTATTCTTACTCAGAAGATTACCCTTCACATCCTTAAATGAGAGATGAACTCTCCCATAAATCAGAGTTTCCCTAAAAGTTTTATAAGAAGAGGGCAAAGAGCATACAACAACATAGCTTGATCCTTGCCACTAATCTCTGCTTCGAGATTCTTTAAGTCATTAAGAGAGGTAACAAACTCTCTAATATGAGTTATGATGGACTCACCTTCGGCCATTCCGAACTTGTAGAGACATTGTTTTAATACTAACCTGTTGGTCATAGATTTCATCATCTATAAGGCTTCTAATGTTGGGACCGTTGGTACTCCCTGTGGTGAAGTGGAAAAATATTCCAGCGATCCACAACCATGGATCCATGTACGAGGAACAAAATGGTTTGAGATAAAGTTGAAGATATACCTTCTTAACCGAAAACAATGAAAGGATGCTGTTGATTTGATGTCGATTTGAAGCCACAATGAAAATGTTTAGACCTCTACATAGTCCACTCGATATTAAAACAAATGGAAAAATTCTCTTAGAACTATTCCAGAGAGAAATCTCCCAAAACGATTGCTAGATCCTTTTTGTCAAATTTTTTTAAACACACTTACCCTAATTCAAGATTTTTGTATGTATATATTGAAAAAAAATCAAATCTTATAGAGAACATATGGAAAGCATTAAACACGTTATATTCTTTCCAAAAATAATTATAACATATGGAAAGTATTAAAAAATGTTATATTCTTTCCAAAAGAATTATAACTACCATGTTTCAATGTTTGACCGAAATTATAATAATAATTTATTATAATAATTTCAGTAAACTATATTCTATTAAAATTTTATATGAATCAAATTCATATATTAATTTTAATTATGTTTTCTATTTGTGTACAACAAGCTTGTATATTTAATTCATTTAATATTTAACTGTCAAATTAAATTAATTCAATAATTAATTTAATTCATGTGATAGCTAAACACAATACCAAATATGTTTCAATTTTGTTCGTTTTAACCACAGGGTGTGGCCCTGTAGGTTTTTGTAATGTTGGTAGTAATAATAGAACATTTTTAATAATACAAGCAATGAGTGAAATCTAGCAATGCATCATTGCTACCTAAGTTACAAGAAGTCGTAATTCGACATAACCTTTCTGTAATAATCATTTCATGTATTATATCCTTTTATCCTTAATATCTAGATTGGACACAAGTTATGGAATAGTCACACTTGTATAGTCCAATCTCATATTTCTTGATTTTCTGAGTAGACTACAATAAACAAATAAGTGTGATATCTCATATCAACTTATTAGAGTATGACCATACTGTAACACCCCTAACCCGTAACCGTCGTCAGAATAGGGTTACAAAGCATTACTGTAAAAACATAACATAAACACATACATTTCCAAACATTAATGTAAACATAGCATAATCCATACATATACAAGCATATTGTCCCTTTACTGAGCCCCCGAAGCCTTAGAAACACTTTAAAAATGATTTGGGACTAAATCGGAGACATTTGGCACATTGAAGAAAATGTTAGAAATTTTAAACTGTAGGGTTCACACGGCCGTGTGGCCAGGCCATGTGACTCACATGGCTGAGACACACAACCGTGTCTCAAGCCGTGTCACAATCAAATTAGGGATACACGACTGTGTTCGTGCCCGTGTAACTCTCTGAGTTGGGTCACACGGCCGAGCCACTCGCTCGTGTGTCAGGCTGTGTGGTAGGCTGTGTAACTGCCTGACTTGTAACCTTTAAAAACTACAGGGGACACACGGTTGAGACACGGGCCCGTGTCTTAAGCTGTGTGGACATGAAATTGGCCAAAATCAAGTCATTTCCATCACCCATTTCAAGCATGTACCTACAAGCCATTTTCACCCTTGACCAAGGCATCAAAACATACAAAAACATGCACAAAATGACCAATTCAATAGACCAAATTCCATTCAACCAATATGCCATATAGGCACCTCAATCACAATCAAAATAATATATCTAAACATAAGCATATTTGATCACATTGCTGCCATTTCAAAATATTCCATACTTGAACTATACCATGTCAATATAAACTTATCATTTGGACCATTACTCACATGCATCAAAATCACATAAATGACAAAAACCAACCTTTTCCAAATGGTGCCAAACAACCAACACACATATATACATACCAAAATCAACATTTAGCATTCACTCAAACTTTAAACATAAATCCACCTATACATGCCATTATAACCTTGGCCAAAACATCAAAAACTACCGATTTATTCACTGGATAGTGCGATAGCCCTCTGACGAGCCTCAAAATCAATTGAGCTTCTGATAATCTATAAAACATAAGAAAGAAAACTACGTAAACATATAATGCTTAGTAGGTTCGTAAATCATGAATATATCTTACCATTTCAATGCATAACCTTATAATTTAAACATGATTCAATTCAACATAAGCTTGGCACAAGCCTAATCATCACCAACAACCCATGATAGTACTTTAACACATAACTCAATAGAATTGTCACATGGTTAGGTAGATTACATGAATATAGTGCCATTGAAATAATACTTTCCATAAACATAAATATGCATACACTGATCATTATAATTTCATACCCTTCCTTAAGTTCATAACATAGTTGATTGGAACACTTACAGTTCCTTTCCTTTAAATGCTCTTTGAACCACTTAGAATAATATCGAATACGCGGGAAAGCTCACACAAAGTGTGCTAAACATATGGTCGAAACCATTCCTTTTTCTATTCCTTTACATCATTGCAAATTCGAGCCATAAAATGGGTCTTCTCACACAAGCTAACGGCCGGAATGTGAGCTACACGATGCCACTCACACAAGTTCACGAGCATTCGTAACAAATACAGGACCTCAGTCATCAGTAGGACATTTAAGACTAGCACTCGAAACATGGTAACCCTAATGAAATGTCATTTGTATCCTATATATTCCTAAGGTACAAACGAGGTTCAATAGTCGTCATAACATCATTAGGTTTCCACAATTATTTACATGATAAATAGCACAATGACATATGAATCAAAATAACATTAAATCGTTATTTAAAAATACGAACTTACCTTGATAATAAAGATGTCGAAACAAGATCAACTAATTTAAAGCTTTAGCTTTTCCTCGATCTAGATTCGTACGAGGTTTATCTTGATCTAAATAAGCAAATCCAATCCATTTAATGCTCATACTACTCAATTTAGTCCAAAATTCATACTTTTACAAAATTGCAATTTTGCCCCTAATATTAAACTTCTTTACAATTTAGTCCTTAGGCTTGTAAATTAAAATTTATGCAATCTCATCCATATTTTATGCTAGCAAAATTACCTAGGGACTTATATAAACCCATACAAACCATCATTTCAAAATTTTATCATGATATTTTATCACTTTTACAAATAAGTCCCTAAATGATAATTTGATAAAAATTACTTTTCAAAACTTGTTTATTTAAAAACAAAGACTCATAAAATTTCATTAAATTTCAAGAATCATGCAAACATGTTCATGGTAAAACCTTAAACCTTTAACGGTTTTGCAAATTAGTCCCTGGGCTAGCTAGATTAAGCTACAATGATCCCGAAAACATAAAAATCATTAAAAACAGATTCAAAACATATACCATGCAAGCAAAAATGCAATGGCCAAACCCTAGCTATTCTCCCTTTGGATATTCGGTTGAAGAAGAAACAATTTGGAGAAGATGATATCTTTTTCTTATTTAATTTTATCTTTATTTACCTTTTTACATTCTTAACCTTTAAAAACTTTGATAATTTCAACAAAACCAATCCATGACTATCCACTAACTATATAAATGGTCTATTACCATAGAAGTCCTCTTATTTTAAAGTTTCATAGCTATTTGATACATTTATCTACTAGAACTCTACTTTTGCACCTTTTTTGATTTAGTGTTTTTTACTTAATTAAGCATGCAAACGTCAAAATTTCTTAACAAAATTTTTATACAAATCTACTAAAATACCGTAGACATTAAAATAATAATACAATAAATATTTACTCGTAAGATTTTTGGTCCTAAAACCACTGTTCCAATTTCACTTAAAACGAATTGTTACAACTCTCCAATTAAAGGAATTTTCGTCCCTGAAAAACTTACCAGAAAAGTGGTTCGGGTATTAGACTTTCATAGCTTCTTCTGGTTCTCAGGTAGCTTCTTCTATTTCGTGACGCTGCAAGAGAACTTTCACAAAAGCTATGCTTTTATTTCTTAATTCTTTAACCTCTCGAGCTAGAATTCTGATCGATTCTTCACTATGCGTCATATCAAGCTGAATCTAAACATCAACAGGTGAAATCACATGTGATGGATCTGATTGATACCGTCGTAAGATAGACGCATAAAATACATTATGAATCTTAACTAGCTTTAACGACATTGCTTATCGGTAAGCTACTGGCCTGATTCTCTCAATAATCTCATACGGCTCAATAAACCGTAGATTAAGCTTTCCTTTACGACCAAATCGAAGAACTTTCTTCCAGGGCGACACTTTCAAGAAAACTTTGTTGCCAACTTGAAATTCTATGTCTTTTCTTTTCAAATCCGCATATGATTTCTATCGATCTGAGCCTGCTTTCAAACTGTCTTGTATAACTTTAACCTTTTCTTTGGTTTCTGGTATAAAATGAACCCTGAGAAGCTGTTTCTCACTAATTTTAGTCTAGTATAATGAGGTTCAACACTTTTGATCATACAAAGCCTCATACGGTGCCATTTTAATGCTCGATTGATAACTGTTGTTGTACACAAATTCAACTAACCGTAGAAATCTCTCCCGTTTACCTTCGAATTCCAGAACACAACATCAAAGCATGTCCTCAAGTATCTGAATCACTCGCTTGGACTAACCATCGGTCTGAGGATGAAACGCGGTACTAAAATGCAAATAGGTACCTATAGCCACATGTAATTTGCTTTAAAATCGAGACTTAAATCGCGGATCTCTATCGAAAATAATGGATACTGGCACACCGTGAAATCCAACGATCTTAGCCACAAACAACATTGCAATCTCTTGAGTGAAAAATCTGTAACCACTGGAATAAAATGCGTGGATTTCGTCAAACGATTAACGATGAACCAAACAACATCTTTCTTTCTTGGAGATAAAGGCAATCCCAATACAAATCCATCGTGACACGTTCCCATTTCCACTCTGGAATCATCACTAGATGTAACAAACTAGAAGGTACATTATGTTCGATTTTAACTTGCTGAAAAACTAAACATCTTGATACGAACTCAGAAATCTCTCGTTCCATACCTAGCCACCAATATATTTGTTTCAAATCACTGTACATTTTATTGCTACCAGGATAAATAGACAAGCTACTACTGTGAGCTTTTTGTAAAATCTTTTAGATGAGATCAAAATTTCTTGGAATGCAAATTATACCTTTCAAATACAAACTATGATCAGAACCACCTTTACCGGATGGTAATCAATGATTAAGTCGTAGTCTTTCAATAACTCGAGCCATCTGCAATATCTCAAATTCAAATCATTCTATTACATCAAGTACTTTAGACTTTTGTGATCCGTTAATATATGACATTTTTCTCCGTACAAATGGTGTTGTCAAATTTTCAAAGCAAATACAATCGCTGCAAGCTTAAAATCATGCGTCGAATAATTCTTTTCGTGCGGTTTCAATTGTCTAGAAGCATACGCTATCACTTTGGCCTCTTGCATCAGAACACAACACAAACCGTTTAACAAATCATCACTATAAGTCACAAATTCTTTACCTGACTCTAGCTAAACTAACACTACTGCCTCGGTTAACAATGCTTTCAATTGATTAAAGCTTTGCTGACATTTCTCAAACCAGTTAAACCTAACATCTTTTTGCAACAACCTCGTTAATGGTGTAACAATCATCCAAAATCCCTTGATGAAGCTTCTGTAATATCCAACTAAACCCAAAAAACTTCTAACCTTAGACACATTTCTTAGAGGTTTCCAATCTACGACAACTAAAATTTTGCTCGGGTCAACTCTAATGCCATCGGTCGATACATGTCCCAGAAATTTGAATTCCCAAAGCTAAAACTCACATTTGCTAAACTTAGCGAACAATTGTTTTTTGTGAAAAGTTTACAAAACAATTCTTAAATTCTCAACATGCTCTATCTCATCTTGTGAATAAATCAGATATTGTCAATGAATACCACAATGAATCTGTCTAAGTACGGTCTGAAGATTCTATTAATGAAATCCATAAATACTACAGGTGCATTAGTTAAACCAAATGGCATCACAAGAAATTCATAATGTTCGTACCTGGTTCTGAACACAGTTTTTGGTACATCTAAGTCTTTAACTTACAACTGATAATAACCAGAAGGAAGGTCGATAATTGAGAAATTGTTACACCTCTCAATTAATCAAACAGATCGTCAATACGTAGCAAAGGATACTTATTCTTCATTGTGACTTTGTTGAGTTGTCAGTAGTCAATACATAATCGCATGGACGCATCTTTTTTCTTAACAAATAACACCGGAGCACCCCAAAGGGAAACATTGGGTCGAGCAAAACCCCTATATGTTAACTCTTGCAACCATGCTTTTAACTCTTTCAACTCTGTAGGTGCCATTCTGTAAGGAGCTATCGATATCGGAGATGTTCTTAACATTAATTCAATAGCAAACTCAACCTCTCTGATCGGCGGTAACCCTAGTAACTCCTCTGGAAACACATCTGAATATTCACATACCACTGGAACCGATTCTAGCTTTAACTTAGTAAGTCTAGAATCAAATATGTAAGCAAGATACGCTTAACAGCCTTTTCTAACATATTTTTGTGCTGACATAGCAGATATAACATTAGATATACTATCCAGTCTATCTGATTCAATTCGAAGCTTTTCATCCTTCTGACATTTCAACACAATATGCTTTCATCTATAGTTCACAACAACATCATGTAGAGTTAACCAGTCCATACCCAGAATCACATCAAATTCATCAAAGGGTAGTAACATCAAATTAGCCAGAAAGTTGCAGCCTCGAATCACCGAAGGATAGTTTTTATAGACTTTATCAACTAACACATATTGACCTAAGGGGTTCGTTACTTTAACTGCAAATTCAGTAAACTTAAAAGGAAATTTCTTATCTAACACTAAATTCGTGCATACATATGAATATGTTGACCCTGTGTCAATCAAAGCAATAACATCAGTATTAAAGATAGAAAATGAACCTATGATAACATCTGGCACTGAAGCTTCCTCTCGAACACGGATCACATAAGCCCTAGCTAGTGCTCGTGCCTCGGATCTCATAGTAGAATCCTTTGTCCCACTATGGCTATTTCCTACATTTCTAGTGTTCTGTGGAGATTTACCTCTCATAGCAATGTTACTCGATCAATTTGTCTGAGTCTTTTCTTTTTTGGACCTTTCTGGGGTAATTTCTGAAAATGTTCATACGAATCACATTTAAAACATGCCCTATCTTTCATCTTTCAGTAACCAAAGTGTCGATGTCCACATTATTGATATTCTGACTTGTTTCTATTAACACTGCCCGTTACAGAAGTAGCCTGAGGTTTTGAACTCACATGCTGTTTTTCTCGACCTCTACCAGAGTAACCCACTAAAGCTAACGAATGGCTATGATATTCTTTTGATGTTTTTTACAGCGATTGATATGATTTTCCTGCTGATCTCTTACCCGAATCACAAGCCTCATAATCAAATTTTCTTTTAGCTTTATTCAATTCACAAGCTTTGTGCACTTTGTCAACCAGAATAACAAATTCTTTCAATTCTAGTATCTCGACTAACAGCTTAATATCTTCGTTCAACCCATCTTCAAATCTTT
This sequence comes from Gossypium hirsutum, assembly GCF_007990345.1. Classification (NCBI taxonomy): domain Eukaryota; kingdom Viridiplantae; phylum Streptophyta; class Magnoliopsida; order Malvales; family Malvaceae; genus Gossypium; species Gossypium hirsutum. The sequence goes on from NC_053444.1 coordinate 32,713,063, forward strand.
TACACATAGCAACCACTATTGCTATACATTCTCAGGCATACTTACTCAATCGAAAAAATTCATTCTCATACTCAGATACTAATAGGTTGAGCCTTTCAATAAGGAAACATCACATTTTACGCATTCTTTCGGCGTACAAGATAATTTATCGAAAACTCTGATTATATTTTCCAACAAGAAATCGACTCTCTCTGGATCATCTTCAGACTTAGATCTAACCTTTTCAGCTCCATATTCATGAATGTTATCAATTGGAGGCTTGCTAACTTGTATTGGTTCCAAATTCTAAGGAACTATAGGGATTGGTTGGGGAATAGGTGGGGATGGAGGTCGTTGAGCCATCGGGTTCATTTAAATCATTCATTGATCATCTAGAAGTAGCCTTCCTTAGCCTCTCCTCCCTGACCCTCAAATACGGGCATACTACCACTCGACGCTGCTCCGTGAATAGAGGCTTGCATGGTACTTTCAGCCTCATCAAAATTAGCTCGATTGGATAACATTATCTATATGAAGGCATAGTTCAAATCGAGTTAGGAGTTATCACACTATCACGGGTTATATAATAGCATGTATTTCTAAACTCGTACACACTATGTTTAGTTCGAGAACCAACGAAACTGTAGCTTTAGTACCAAGAAATGTAACACCCATAACCTGTAACCGTCATTAAAATAGGGTTATAGAGCATTACTATAAAAACGTAATATAAAGACATACATTTCAAAAAATTAATGTAAAATAGCATAATCCATACATATACATGTATATCGTCCTTTAATCAAGGCCTCGAGCCCTTAGAACAGTTTAGAAATTATTCGGGACAAAATCAGAAACATTTGGAACATTGAGGAAAAAGTTAGATATTATAAATTGTAGGGGTCACACAGCTGAGACACACGCCCATGTCTCAAGCTGTGTAACAATCGAATTAGGGACACACGGTCGTGTCCCAGCCCGTGTTTGTGCCCGTGTAATTCTCTAACTCGGATCACATAGCCAAGCAACACGCCAGCCTGCCAGACCGCGTAACACTCGAAATGGCCTCACATGCCCATGTGCTTGGCCGTGTAACTGCCTAACTTATAACCTTTTAAAACTACAGGGGGCACACGGTCGTGTCGCATGGCTGTGTCTCACGCACGTCTGTGTCTTAGGATGTGTGGACATGAAATTGGCCAAAATCAAACTATTTCCATCACCCATTTCAAGCATGTACCTACAAGTCATTTGCACCCTTGACCAAGCCATCAAAACATACCAAAAATGCAAAAAATGACCAATTCATTAGAAAAAAAATTCCATTCAACCAATATGCCATATAGGCACCTCAATCACAATAAAAAAACTATACCTAAACATAAGCATATTTGCTCACATTGCTACCATTTCAAAGCATACGGTACTTGAACTATACCATGTTAATAAACTTACCATTTGGACCATTACTCACATGCATCAAAATCACATAAGTGACACAAACATATATATATACATACCAAAATCAACATTTAGAATTCAACTCAAAATTTAAACATAAGTCCACCTATACATGCCATTATAACCTTGGCCAAAATATAAAAAAAACTACCAATTTATTCACTGGATAGTGTGATAGGTCTCCGACAGGCTTCCAAACCAATCCAGCTTTCGATAATCTATAAAACATAAGAAAGAAAACTACGTAAGCATATAATGCTTAATAAGTTCGTAAATCATGAATATAACTTACCATTTCAATGCATAACCTTATAATTTAAACATGATTCAATCCAACAAAAGCTTGGCACAAGCTTAAGCATCATCAACAACCCATGTTAGTACTTCAACACATAACTCAATAGAATTATCACATGGTTAGGTAGATTACATGAACATAGTGCCATTGAATTCATACTTTCTATAAACATAAATATGCATACACTGATCATTATCATTCATACCCTTCCTTAAGTTCTTAACATAGTCGATTGGAACACTTACCATTCCTTCCCTTTACATGCCCATTGAACCACTTAGAATAATATCAGACATGCTGGAAAGCTCACACAAAGTGTGCTAAACATATGACCGAAACCATTCCTTTTTCTTTTCCTTTACATCGTTGCTCACTCGAGCCATAAAATGGGTGTGCTCACACAAGTTGATGGTCGAAATGTAAGCTACATGATACCACACACACAAGCTGATGAGCATCCTCAACAAATGAAGAACCTCAGCCATCGGTAGGACATTCAAGACCAGCACCGGAAACATGGTAACCCTAATGACATGTCATTGGTATCCTATATATTTTTAAGGTTCAAATGGGGTTCGATAGTCGTCGTAACATTGTTGGATTTCCATAATTATTTACATGATAAATATCACAATAACATATGAATCAAAATAATATTAAATCATTATTTAAACATATGAACTTACTCCTCTCAACTTTTAAGATTCTTACCCACAATGGCTTTAAGTAAAGCACCTAAGACTTGATTGACCACCTCAGTTTGGTCATGGTTTGAAGGTGACAAGTAGTAGAATAAAGTAATTTAGTTCCAAGCTTACGCCATAATACTTTCCAAAAGTGACTTTGGAACTTTACATCTCGATCAGAGACAATGGTGCAAGGTATAACATGTAGAAAAATTACCTCTTTAAAGAAAAAGTCAACCACGTGTGTAGCATCATCCGTTTTGTGACAAGCAATGAAGTGAGCCATCTTTGAAAACATGTGAACTACAACAAAGATACTATCTTGACCTGTTTTAGTTCATGGTAAACCATGTATAAAATCCATGGATAAATTTACCCAATGTGAAGAAGGAGCTGGTAAAGGATTATAAAGTCAATGAGGCATTACCTTTGATTTTGCTTGTTTACAAGAAATACACTTAGAGCATACATTTTCCACATCCTCCTTCATATGTAGCCAAAAAAAGTGTTCTCATAGATATAAAAGGTTTTGGTGACACCAAAGTGTCCTATTAATTCTCCACTATGTGCCTCATGAATTAACAATTCACATATGGAACATTGAGGCACACATAATCTGTTTAATCGAAAAAATAAACCATCTACAACATAAAAATTTTCAATGGCTCCATTCCCACAATTAATATAAATAGATACAAAATCAAAATTGTTCAAGTAAAAATCCTTAATGTGTTAAAATCTCAAGACTTTAGCATTCAATCTAGTAATTATAGAATATTGATGAGATAAAGCATCAACAACTACATTATCCTTACCATGTTTGTACTTAAAAACATATAGGAATGTCTTAATAAAATATAACCAACGAGCATGTCATTTGCTCAACTTATCTTGTACCTTTAACCATTTAAGGGATTCATGATCAGTATGTATGACTGTAACAAACCAGGTCTGGCGGCTTTAATATTTTGGTGTATAGTAGTAACTAGTATGTCCGGCAGAGTGTAATTTGTTCCATTTCATATTGCGACGTATACATATGGGCGTATAGTAATCGTCACATAAGTAAGGATTTATTTCAAGAGATTCTAATATATTAAGGAGAATTCTATGTTAAGCAAAAAACGGATATGTATGGTATGAGTTTTCATCAAAAATATAGTACACCTTATTTGTATGTAGTACTATGCTAATTAGATTATCAGTAATCTGGTTAGAAATTAACTGGATAGTCTAGCCTGATAATTATGAATGTAGGGTACTTATCTATGTTTCTTTTGGAAATTGTAGACCAATAAGAAGGCAAATTTTGAAATGTGTGACACTTGTTAAGTTCCACTATGTAGTTTGGGTCATATATATGTGTGTGAAATGGGTTCTGAAAGAGGTTATTCTGCTTCCTTACATGTTGTTCTATAATTATTTTTCTTAAATCAAATGGTATATTTTCCTTCTTAAGCTAAAAGTTATGATTCTGGGTTTAGTCAATGGTTATTCCATGTTCGATTGTTGTTGCTGGTTCGAGAGTGATGTCTGAGTCTGAAGCTTAGAAATTTAGTAGGTGAGAATCAGGTGAGTCTCCATTTTGACTATTGTATATGAAGTATTCAAATAAGAAGTATAAATGTATATATACACATACATAAATAAGATGATGATATCTATGAAATATGGTATGGGTATAAATGTGGTAAAGATGAGAGATGTATTGTAATAATATGTATAAAGTTTTATTAAATGAATGTTGTTTGATAAGCATGTAGGTAAAAATTTGGTATACGAGGTGTATGAGATAGCGAGAAAGTGATTAACTGGGTAAATTGATGCTAAGCTAATGCTCTATTGTGAAGCCTCTGGTGGGGCAGTTCTATTGCTAACCAGACTTGCATTTCACGGATTTAAAATGACTAAAAGACCATGAGGTAGAGGCCCATGCCAGTTTGGTATGATTTGGAACCATTAATGGTGTAGCCTCTAGAAAGATGAAACTAGAATGGCAGAACATGATACATGAATGTGTGTAAGACCAAGTGGTTAAGACCCATGGCATTATAAGATATGTCTGTTGGTATTGTTCATGGTGTAGCCTTCAGTAATGTGTAAATCGAAATGGAAGATCACGATACATGAAATTTTGTACAATTCTATAAGGGAGAAGCCCATGACAACTTCTATGAAGTCTGTCGGGACAGTAAACACAAGATTCTATATAATGCCTTTATGGCATGTTCTATTTAGCCCTCATGGCATAATCTGTCATGTATGTCTAGTAAGATATGCATATCTAATTTTAAGGTAAATTATGCATAAATTATGTTAGTTCTGTAATAATGTATGGTTATGATAAGATATTGATATGCTTAGGGCTAAGGGTTGAGCAAGATTTGTGAATAATTGAATAAGTTTTGAAAAGAACTGTGTATCTATATGTTAATAAATATATTTTACATGATGGTCTGTTAATGTTGGAGATGGATATATTTGTATCTATGTGTGACCTAATAAATTGTCAATTTAGGTTCATTTGTGTTATGAAATGGTTGAATCAGAGTTATCTAGAATTTATCATATCTGAGTAGTGTAATGAATTTGTCTGAAATCATATGAAACCTGATTATTGATTATTTTGAGCATCTAAGGTTCTGAAGTAAATTTCATGGAAGTCATCTGATTGATTTCCATAGTATATTATCAATATGGATTGTGTAGCATTGATTTGAATTATAACTTGATTAATAGTTTGGTGGTACTTAGATTTGCATATGTAATTACCAAAATGTGCATGTATCCACCCATGAAATATGTTTGTGATCAACTGTTTTGAGATAAGTGCAAGTATTAGGATGTGGTTTGATTGAAATGGATTCTGAGGATATGTTCAGATAAGAAGCACTTATGTAATAAAAAGGATTAAGAAATGTCTAAAAGAATCTTCAATTAGTCAGATAAGAAAGAATCTTCAGTTCCCTTCCTAAGTTTGATGATCAGTAGGTTCAGGAGAGACCTCTTCTATTTGTTTGAAGTCCTCTAGAGCCTTTTTTTAAGTCAGCTGAGTCTTATAAATTTTCTTCGTCATTCTCTACTTCAAGCGTACTAGTGACAAAGAAACCGACAGTTTGTTCCCATTTTGCTTGAAAGTCTTCCTAATCCTTGCCTTCAGGATGGTAGACATTGTAGCTCAGAGAATCAGTAGGGATATCCTTAAGAAAATTGAAGTCTATCTGACTTAGAGTCATTGGACCAACAACCACTTGAGTGTGAAGAACCAAGTTGGACTTTAATTGGCAAAGCCTTAGTAAAATTCTTTGTTGTATCTTCTTAATACTTTTTGAAGGCTTCTTCACTAGATTGGAGTAGACCATCCAACTCATCTCTGTGGCGTAGCTCTTGAGTTTTAGGCTGCTCCTTTAGTGAGGACTCACTCTTCTCTATCATTGTGACTCTTCCTTCTAGTTGGGTGCATTTACCTTATGTATCTTTGAACTGTGTCTTCCAAGCCATGATACAAGAATCGAGTTGATTAATCTTGTCCTTGTAAATCTGCCCATTTTGACGAAGCCCAATTATAGTTTGATCCTTAGCCTTGACTATCTCCTCTAAACTGGCATGTAACGCCTTCGACCCGATCTGATTCACCGGATCCGAATCTTGGGTATTACAACTCTAGTACAAACTTACTTAAAACAAAACGTACAAATTTTCAACATTTACATCTTATTTAAGAATATTATTTCTTCTGACTTACAATCAGATGTACTGTAGATATTTACAACCATTGTACAAGACTTCAAATAGCAAAGACTTACAAGTTAATATCATAACTTAAATATGTTATTCTATTTTTTTATGCATAATAGAACTTAGTGATAATACTGACTACAATTATACTGCCAACACATTCTGTATGCATAATAATCCATCTAGCCACCTCTGAAGTACCCTTGGCGTTGTATCTCCTAGCGTAAACTTAATCAACTTACCTATACCACGATACACAAAGGTAAGTTCATGAGAACTTAGTGAGTCAAACTCCATTTACCTGTACTGTCTCAATTCAAAGCATCTAAGAATTTCACTATCATCTTATTGATCTTCATTCTTCAACTTGACTTTGGCTGGTACTTATCTTCTTCATACCATAGACGCCATACCTTGCTTTGGGACCAGTCCTTACCCTTAGCATCTTTAGTACATTACTTATGTTCTTCATCTAGCCTTTTCGTGATTCCTTAATTGTTCCCATATAGGAACCCATACCTACAAACATTGTTGACCGAGTTGTTCTTCTAATCTACTTGGTTTATACTATGAACACTCATCATTCCCTAGCATATTCCATATTCTCTACACATATCTTAAGACTATGTAGGATACGCTTCAACATTTCTTATTGAACCGTTTCTCTTAGTGTTAACCATACACACTATTCCTAAATAGTTTACCATATGTACTATTCCTGTAGAGTTCGCCTTATGTGCTATTCCTTCAATGTTTACAATAGCATCCAATCCTTCAGAGCTAGACACACATATTATTCTTCAGGGTTTGTCATACTTACCATTCTTCAAAGCTAAACATGTCTATCATTTATCTAGGGTTCGTCATACTTAACATTCTTCTCTTACAAGGTCCACCACAAAGACATTTCCTTTAGATGTTTTCCATAAGGTCCTTCCTTTAGAATGCTCTACGAAGACATTCCTTCCCATAGATCGCAACAAAGGTTTCCATTCTATAGATTGCTACAAAGGCTTCCATTTTCTTAGATTGCCAAAAAGTCTTCCATTTTCTTATATTGCCACAAAGGCCTCCATTTTCCTTGATTTCCATAAAGGCTACTATCTTTCTAGCGTGTTCATGATAGGGATTCTAGAATCACATTTCGTGAGATTTGCCCCTCATCATCTTAGGCCATGCAGAGAACTCCATTAGGTAACAACCTTCTTTTAGTTCCTTCCATATGATGTCATAACCCATTAGTTATGGTCTTATACGATATGGTCTTTCCATACGACACCATATCCCACCAGCTATGGTCTTATATGATATGGTGCCATGGCCCATGGACTTGCCCTTTTCAGATAGTCGTGTTTAAAGTGTCGGCGGATCCTTTTAGACGACTGCATGGAGACAGACACAGACTCATCAGAATACTAACTCATTCATAACAGACACATTCCCTAGCATGTTTTTAAGACACATACATACATACATTTCAATCATTCATAAACAATCATCCTTTAGCCTCAAGATTCATATCACGTACTTAGACCAGTTAGATATCATACTCTCCAGACATACAAGGTCTATCAAACAATCATTTTACATCATAATTTTCAGACCATACTCATCTAACTTCCATTTCATGTTTCAGTTGCTTTTCACAGAAGTTTCTAGAACACATAACATACATGCAAGAGTAAGCTTAAGGACTTACCTGAAACATCCAGCACGAATACTTAGTAATCACTATTTGTAAGACATAGAGATGCCATGAAAACTCATTCATATAACTTTTATTACTATCAGAACCCCCGTTAACTATCATGCAAAGCCTTACTTCTTCATTTACCATCTACGCTCGTAAACAAACTTATTCGATTAGAAGTCCACATGCAAGTCTAGATTACTTACCCTAAACATGAAACAACCATCTGCACGAACTCGGATCCTTAATTTCAGCTTAACAAGAAAGATCCTTGATCAGCTCCAAAGAAAAAATAGAAATGGTGTTTTTAAACAGAGGGAAGAATATAACTCTCTCTCTCTCTCACTCTGTCTCTCTTTCTAAAGTTCATATCAAGTTATATATATAAAAAGCCCCTATTTCCATAGTGGAATTTAACACGTGTCTCCAACTTGCACAATAACTAGGTAAACTTGGCACACCTTACCTTTAGTGTTATCTTTATTACCTAAAGAACCCTTAATACTCTTACCATTCCCTTCATTTTCACTTATCCACATCCTTCAGAAGGCATTCCTTACCTTATACTCTATTATTAACTAAAAACTCTAAGTATACATTAATAGCATCAATTGAGTAGATAGGACTGCGCCACTCAGATTCCTTCGGCTACTCATCCAATGCAGGACCCACCAATTTTGGGTTACATGGCAACCTTAGTATTATGAAAGTCACTGGCTTCTTGGAGGAGGCCTCTCCATACCTCATACTCTACTGATAAGCTTGTATTGCCATTTTTGAAAAAGGGGACATGCCTAGGTTGGAAGAGAGATAAGCACAAAGAGATTCTTTCATCTGGGGTGGAACTATGGTATTCTTACTCTATAAAACGGAACTTAAAGAAACATATATGGCCCTAATGTATATAGTTTGCACCATGGGAAAAATTCATTTCATTCTATAGAAGGGGCTTGTTGAGGTTGGGAACTGGTGGAAACTACTGGCTATCCTGATGGTAATGTTTCTGTTGGGACCTCAGCCAGTAGAGGCTCAACATTCTGAACTAGGAAGCCTATTGAATAGATTGACTCTAAAGGAACTTCAAGAAGTGTTGGAACTGATGGAGAAGAACTTTACGGTGTTGGTAGCCCCTTTCTAAGTCTATGTCGCGTTAGTCGAAGGTGTTCACTCTCTTCAGATTCTTGAGTACCCTCTCTAAATGTAGGCCTCTTCTAATTTTTCTTCACTATTAATTTCTTAGAAGGGGTATTAGAAGATCTCTCCTTAGCATGAGGCTCCCCCAAAAGGGTTGTGATATCCATATTTAGTGGGTGATCTAGTGTAGTGTAAGAGTTTGTAGAAGATTCTACACCATCAATAGGAGACTTAGCTCAACTTAGAGAAAAATAAGGAGAAAGAATACTTGGAGGTATAAGCCAATTTTGAGAATTAATCTCATAAATTTCATAGAAAAAGAAAGGAGGTTCCCCTTTGTAACCTCCCAAACCCGACCTAGACATTATTGCTATATTGAGAAGGCTCCATTAGCCACTAATATTGCTAAGCTAACTTACATTACTTTTTAAAACTTTAAATAAACTCATTTTAGAGAAAACCGTAGTTGTACTTTGAGTTAGCTTAAAAGCATTCATTCATTAGGTCATGTATTGTAACGCATAGGTTTGTGCAAGTGTACACAGTCGTTATCAAGTAATAAGTAAGTATCGAGTTATCGTCTCCACAGGGATTGTATTTGTGCTAAGTCACTTAATTTGTAAAATTATATTAACAATTTGGTAAATAAAAACACAATATAGTTGAGAAGTGATGATTAAAATATATTAAACTAAATGCATAATCCCTAATGCAAATTATCCTAAGTATGCAAACTATATGAATGAAATAGATTTTAGTAAAATTAAACACAATTTGCAACAATTATAATATAAATAAACTACGATAATTACTTTAATCAAACTCAATTTATTATCAACATGCTTAATAACATTCGGAAAAACATTCTATGGCAACTCAATCTTTCAAGAGTTTGGAAACCACATTAGGTCCTTTCGGAATCCTTTACTTAGTAAATATGGATTTTATTGATCCTTATTTACTAAGAGTTTCTTAGCATTCGTGTGAGGTAACAGGGACATGTCAGGTTTGAAACAATTTAATCACATAAATCTAAAAACTATGCAGATAATAGAGCTTGGTCAGAGTTGTTATGCAACCTTCAATTTAATCAGGCCAGGATCTAAATTGAGCATGCACATTTCAATTATTTGTCCATTAGCCGTCATCTGGTTAGGATCGCTTAGCTAATTTAGGTGCATTTCAATCACGTATGAACGAAATACAAACTTGATTTTAATTAAAAACATGATCGATTGAGGCATAAACATTATAAGCGTGAATCAAATAAATATTATTTAAACAAAGCAATCATCCTAGCTTAAATAAAATTAAGCTAAAATTGTTGTAAACAAGAACAAAGAACACATAGAAAACATCTTTATATTAAATTAAAGAAAAGGAAGATTAAACTCAATTCAAAGTGGCTGTCACGCAAGACTTTAACTGACGAGGCTCCTTCGTTCCTTTGCTTTGCTCCTTTGCTGATGGCTCTCCAAGGTGGCCGACCAAGGGTTCTTTAAGAGGTTTAGTTGCTAAAATCTCTATGAAGAGATAATGCTAGGCGTGGGAATGGAAAAGGCTAAGAGAATTTGGAGAAAAGAGAGAATGATGCTTGAGGAATGATGAATGAAGGAATGAGAGGGTCTTATTTATAGGAGAGGAGAAGGGGGATAGTTTGCTAAAAATAGGAGTTTTCATCTTTTGAAACACCTTCCATGGTTGGCCGGCCATAAATTGAGCAATTTGAGCTAATTTTTCCTCGATTTTTGGTCAATTTGAGTGCCACAACAACTCAGGACTGAGACTCAGTCAAGTGCAAATCTTCAGGTAAATCTCTAATTTCTTCAACTCTTCAGGGACCTTATGCAATTAAACCAAAGAGTGGTTTATGGACAGCTATGTGCAGCTAAATTTTGGGGTTGACTTGGTCTCCAATTTGGACGGTTTTGTAATCCAACAAAGCTATCAGATCTGTCTAGAATAAGTCAACAAGTTAGAGGACCCAAGAATAAAATTTATCCAATTTAATTAATTAATTAAAACCCAAATTATTAATGAATTGTTTTAAAATAAATTATTAAATATAATTTTATATTTTATTATTTAATTTAATCATACATGACCCACTTTATGTCTTAAAAAATATAATATATTCAAATTAATATAAAATAAACCATTTATTACATGAAAACTATATAATAAAGCATAAAATCACATTTTAATAATTTATATGTCCTAATTTCATATTTTCAAATATTTCATTAATTTATTAAAAAATTACTTAGTTTTAACAACGAATTTAAGTAAAAAGGTGATAAATTACATAGGAAAAATCCTATATATTTTTCTGTTTACACACCCCCAAACTTAAATCATTGCTCGTCCCGAGTAATGTTTATGCACAGCAAAAGGTCTTGCTAAGGCAAAATTGCTAATTGTGTAAGTAGCATCAATCTTTGTACTATAATCATGCATTAATAACTTCATGCGTATTGATCTTCTTTATTAACAAGTAATTCATATGCAAACATTCCTTAAGATTATACTAAGCTTCAAAATATGCCAACATGAACCATAGTTTGCATGTATGTCACAGCCATAGATAACATTCTTCATTCAACACAATTTCCTATCAATCAAGCAAACAATCACAAGGCTTATTTATGATCTTCGTATGTTGAACTTAGGACTTCCTCTCCACTAATGTAGGTGACATAATCATCAAATCAACAGATCTTTTATAAGGTTGTAATGGGGCTCAATTAAAGGTAGGGATTTTAAAAGATGAGACATTTCGGTTTTAAAATCTGAACCTTTAAATTTGTTTTGGTTTTCTTGTAATACAACCTTTGTAACACCCCCAAACTTATTTTGAACTCAAGCTCATACATTTTTCCTTTGTGGTGACTGAGCGAACTTTTCTTCGCTTTTCTTAAGTATGAGCACATACATCTTTATGAAAATTTCCTCAAATGTTGATTCCCAAGACAACTTTAGTTAAGATAGGTGCACAAAATTAGGATAATTTTAAAAAGATTGTAACTGGCTTATAATGTAAGTTCATTGCAAAAAATAGGCATTTAAGCTCAAAATTACAGTTTCAAGGGTCTAATATCATAGGGTTGGCTTGAAAAGGCTCAAACGGTCCAATAAAATAGTGTCTATATCATTTTATATTTTTATGTCCCTTAGGATTTCGCCTCAAGAAAGTTACTAAGTCAATTCTAAAGATATAAACCTTCATGCATGTCTAATATCAAAAGAAACTAAGTTTTCATGGCAAACATTACCAAGGCTAAGATCATACAAGCATTCCATTCTTCATGATAACATACTTTCACTTAGATAAAATCATCATTCATACATGCATACAAACTATCTCAGTAATAAAAAAATATCTCTAAACATTCATTTATTAAAACATACTTATGAAAGAAATAATTGATGGATACTTGAAAGAAAGAAAAATTTAAAATTTGAGCAATTTATTTGCCTTTCCCCATTTAAAAAGAAGGAATGTCGTCATTGCAAGAACAAAGTAATGAATGAAAACTGAACACCAGGTAGGGTTGTAAAGAAAGAGAGGTGAGTCATTAAAACTGCTTAAATACTAAGTCTTCCCTAATAACCCAATCCTAGACATGTTCATTCTCGTTACCACATCAGTTAGCCTTATTCTTTCTAAATAAGTGTTAAATTTGTTTATGCTTGCTATGTTTTATTCTGCAAAAATTAAATCCTAATTACGAAAGAAATAAATTCCTAAAGACCTAAAAAATAATTAAATAAATAACAGGACAATGATCCCCCTTTTATTTTTCTAACTTATTCCCCTTGTCTTCTTTAGCTCCATCTTTGCTTGCATTGTCAGTATCTTCCGTCCATGTCTCAAAGATAGCATCAGGGAACTCAGGATCAAAAGTATTAGAGATATTCTTAAAAGTATTTCGAATTGAGTCATCTCTAATTTTTTCATATTTTCAATAAGTTTGTTGTTGATTGTGCATGAACTTGCACATATCCATCAAAATTAACAACTCCGATTTCCTTGAAGTACTTGCAGAAGTCGGCATGGGAGTTGTATATTCAGGTTCAACACTTAGCTTGACTGGTTCTTCTTCTAGCTCAACCCTTGGTTTAGGAATGTTCGGTTCCTTATCAGATTCTTCCTCTTCAGTGTCTGTGACTAAATTAGCTTTAGTTTCAGTTCCATCTGTTGACTCCTCTGTATCCGGCTCAGTTGGCTCTTCTTGCTTGCCTTGATTCAGTTCATGCATCCTCTCTACTAATCTTTCAAGATCATAATTTGTAATGCATCCTTGAACATATCGCTGCTTCAGATTTGCTTGTGTTTCAACACGGGCCTTTAAGCAAAGTGAAGTGATTAATGATGGTAAATAAGCATTTTCTGCCTTCTTTTAAGCACAATCGTGAATCTCCTTGAGGATAATTTTCCCAACATTAATGGACTTTTCTATAAAAATTGCATATAACAAAAGCATTCGTTCCTTCGAGATGGTGGAACTATGTGAGATAGGCATAAAACTGTAGCGAATGAAATAAAATGATACCTTTGCTACTCATTTTAAATATTCTCTTCGACAAGAATGGCTCCCATACTTTCTTATAATCCATTGGGATCCCGGATTTGTCACAACATCAAGCACTTGTTGAAGAAAATCCCAATTGATATTGTTCATCATAAGGTAGTACTCATATTCTTCAACATCAAGTAAACTAAACAAATCATTGATGGACTTAGAGGTACATTTTTCTTTCAAACGATGACTTTAGTAGCATCTTGCGTAGTCAAACTAGCATAGAATTCTCGAACTAGTTCATCATTGGGAAGTAAATAAGCATCACAAAATTGTTCCTACTTGAGAGCACTGATTTTTTTCTAATCGGTATAGGGAAAACCATCAAATCATTAATCTTCAAGTCAAAACCTTTTTAACGCCCCAAAATTCAAATCTTTAATTTTTGCATGATTTGTCACAAATTGCTAATTTTCTTCAGTGGTTAAGTAATTTGGGTGTGTTTGGGAGTGTTTGAGGAGCCTGAGTTCAAGTCTTGGCCTTGGCAGAATTTTTATTTTTTCCCTTAAATGAATCTAGACACTGGCACATAGGCTTTATAAATTCGAGTCTTGTGCTGCACTATGGAATGTTTATTTTTATCACTTGTGCAGTGAGGTGGTAGAGTTTGACTGAAATGCTGTGGAATTTGAATGGAGGAGTGAGTCATAGAGAGAATAATGGGATTGTGATTGGGTGGAGGAAATCAAGGAGGGATAAGGGGAGGATTTTTAGGAGAAAATCAAGGAATTTGAGAAGGGGGAGTGTATGCCATTTGGGGTAGTTCAACCCTTGAGATTTCGGCTAGGAGGTAAAAGTTTGTCATTTTCGGCATTTTTAAGAACTTCTTGGGGTAGCATCTATCGAATTTAGTCTTTAAGTAAGAAAGATTTTTTATTTTGGGTCAATTTCGTGTTCTCGTGTTAGCTTTTGGTGTCGATTTTTGTTAAGTCTTGGGAAGTACCTTTCGGGTTGCTCGCTTTTCTTTTCTGCTCTATTCTTTTCTGTTTCCCTCTCCTCCTATGCTGAATCCTCTCATCTCTCTTTCTCCTATTTTCTTTTCTCTTCTCTACTCATCTATTCTCTTCTCCTTCTCTTCATTCTAGTGCTACAAGTGTTGTTGACTACTGGTAACTGTTATACTTTTCACTCTGTTCATTTCTTTCTCTTTTCCTAAAACTGAATACCTTTCTTTGTAATATTTGATTACTAACTGCTGATGCTTTTCTCTCGATGTGCTGCTTGTTGCGATTTTAGAGTTTTCCTCTATGAGTGGTGCAGTGTAAGCGTTGTTAGTCGTCGAAACCACTCTCTCATCCCTTGATCAAGTTAAGTAGGCTAGTCATCTTTTAAGTGTATGACGAATGTTCCTATGGTTCTATAAATGATCATGTGTGGATTTCAACCACATGATTAAACAATACTGTTCAATGAAGTTTGCTATATTGCAAATATCCGTCAAAAAGAGTGCAGTCAATCTTCATCGATTGTAAAAGTGGGCTAAGCCACTTCTGTCAGTCGAGGCAAGTATTACTTTAATTTTGGTTAAGGAAGTAAAAGAAAGAGATTAACCCTATTGTTAGTGACTAATTGAAAACTTGTGCGAATGCAGATTTTGGGTGTTCGTGGATCTTAGTACGTTTTTAGAAACAAGTGTGTAATCACCCACTACAATGGTAGATCGGTGAAAAGCTGAAAAGCAGTAAACACGGCATTTGAGACTACACGGGCGTGCGATCACTCGAGTGGCAAGCCCAACTGAGTATGACCGATTTGTTCTATGTTATTTATATGACTATTACTGAGTATGAGATACTGCATACACGTATGATTTATGTCATGACATACTGCATGGGGTTGGGATTCTGATATAGGGGAAATATACTATACTGGTGGCTTTGCCACATATTCTATTACTGGCACCTTTATTGCATTATTGTTACTGGCAGCTTTGCTGCGTCACTATTACTGGCAGCTTTGCTGCGATATTGGTGTGTTGGCTAGATGGGTCGATTTTAACCCCACATGGTGTGTTGGTGGTACGGAGTGGTGTGATGGCTGGATTGGGATAGGTTGCATTACTGCATTGCACTGATTACTGTATTGGGCTAAGGCCCACACTGTTACTATAATGGGCTAAGGCCCACATTGTACTAATATTGTTTAGGGCTCAGGCCCAGACTGATTCTGCATGTTGCATAGTGATTGTCTAGAAAGGTATTACACATTGAGTTTCGTAAACTCACCCTCTCCTTTAACTGTGCAGGTAATTCTCAGCCATAGGCGATTCGGTGCTGCGAGGGACTCGGAGATGGCCACATAATCATTGCTTTTCATATTTGCTTTTATTTTAATTAAATAAGTTGGGTTTTGTTTTTGTAAAAAGGCCTTTAAGTTGGTTTAAATTTTTAATTGAGTTTTTCCTTTCATATTTTAAACTGCTAGTTTAGGAAAAGATGAATTTTAAAATAATTACCGTTTTTAAATACACGAGTTTTAAACAGTAGGATTCAAAAGGCTTTTGCGATTTTAGACAAATTAATTAAATTAATATTAGATAACAAGACAGATGTTTCGACTTATTGATTTGCTAGTTAAAAATAAAAGGGGATTTACCATTCAGAAGCAAAAAAGGAAAAAATTATCAACGAGTTCAAATTTTTGAATGACACTTTGATGTGACACATCAGATTCGACCATAACATCTAAGCCGGGTTTTGGGTGTTACATTTAGTGGTATCAGAGCCAAGTTACAAAACTCGGCTGTGGAATGGGTTTAAAAATATCTAAAATTTTTAGAAAACTATCTTGAATTATTTTTGAAGGTTACAAGTGTGGCACACCGAGTCTCCAGTGTCGAATCTTTAAGTTTCTTTATATTGTAGTCTGCTTAAACTAAAATATATTGAGAGATTACTATAGATAGTAGGACTGTATTAAAACTCTTAAATTAGGGAACTAAGACTGTAGGAGAACGAAAATTATAGGTTGACTCTTCAATTACGAAAACAAACTCTGATTATTGGTTCTCATAAGTATAACACCCCAAACCCGATCTAAACATTATGACCGAATCTGGCTATGTCACATTGTAACACCCCTTACCCGTATTCGACGCTTGAATAGGGTACGAGGCATTACTAGAAGACATACATTTGCATACGTATTAAACCGAGTTACAAAATTTCATCCGAATTAAAACTTTCAAATTTTTAACGTGCTTTTATAATTCTTTATACCATATCCTCGAAATATTATATTCATAACAAATAGGGCCTACGAGACCCGATATTTACTCATGTAATTCAAAGCTTCATTTCCATTTCATTCAATTCACAATTTCTCATGTTCATAACTCAAATCAATTTCTCAATCCAATATATATATTTCAATCATCTAAAAATATAATTCAAGTTACACAAACTTACCAGGCTAAATTGCAGAAATACCAAAATTTAGGGACATTTTGGTAATTTTCTATTTTTCTCGAATTTCCACCCAATCTTGGTATAAATTAATATTTCATTCAATTTATTAATTTAAATAATAAAAAAATTCATTTCATGCAATTTGGTCATTTTTGACATTTTTACAAAATTACCCTTAAAATTTTACTTTTATTCAATTTAGTCCTTGAACCTAAAACATGTAAATTAGCTATTTTGAAATAAACTCATATTAGCTGAATATTCACATATATTTTTCCTCCTCCTCCACTCTATTCCACATCCTTAATATATACATAATACCACTATTAATTTGTTTACTCATAACAAGCTATTCACTTGAGTCATAGTCACTAAATTAATTATATATTAAGCTACAGAACTCCGAATTGAGATCCACAAATTTTTTTTGAAACTATACTCACATATATTCTTACCATAAAATTTTTAAAAAAATTTGTTTAGCCAATAAGAACAGTTTATTTTTTAAAGTTTCCCCTGTTTCACTGTTTGACAGTTCCGACCCCTATTCACTAAAAATTAATTATCTCTTTGTACAGAATTTGGATGATGTTCCCATTTGTTTCTATTGAAAATAGGATCATTAAGGATTTTAAAAATATAAATTATAACCCATAATTATTTTTTTACAATTGTTAATGATTTTTCCAATTCAGAATAGGGGAACCCAATTCATTCTGACCTTATCTAACAACATTCATTATATCTCCTGATTTACAATTCCATTACTTACATTGTTTCTTCTAAGAGAAACTAGACTCAATAAGCTTTAATTCCATATCTTTTTCATCCTCTAATTCAATTTCCATGACTTATGGTGATTTTTCAAAGTTAACCTACTGCTACTGCCCAAAACTGTTTTAGTGCAAGATGTTCATAATCAAATTTATAACACCCTCCTTTCCTTTCTTTACAATATTTTCAATCAATTCCTCTTGTTTCCCTTCACTAACATATCAAGAACATAGAACCTTATATAATAAAACCCTACATTAACATCAATTTCATACTTTTTCAATAATATCAAACTTAAAAATATATTGAAATCTTGATGTTCTTACCTTGCTATATTGATTTCAATCTTTAACTTGATTTTCTCTCTCCTCCAGCTTCTATTTCTCGAATCTAACTTGATATTCTAGCTCCCCATAGTCTCCTTACCATTTGTCTTTCTTGGTAGCTATGAAAATTCTTTTGATTTCTAGGTGAAAATGGTAAATTTTTTGTGGAAGAAGCAAATTGTAAAGAAAGCAAAACTTTCTTTCTTCTCCTCTCTTCTCACGTTAGTTGCATGGAAATATGGTGGAATGGATGATTCTTCATCTTCCTTTTCTTATATATACTAAATAAAATACTAATAAAATAATAAAATATCATTTAAAAATCAAATTAAAATATTAATAAACTAATATTTATTTATTTATTTAATATAAAATATGTCCAACATCATCATTATCTTCTAGATTTCTCTCTCTTATAATTGACCATTTTGCCCTTTATAATCTTTAAAAATTCCATCCTTGAGTCATCACTTAATTTGGTAAAATTATGATTTAGTCCCTCAAAATTCTTCACCTTTTCAATTTGTTCCTAATTCACCCATTTTCCTTAGTTTCTAAATTATTCCACCCTTAAAATATTTACACTATTGGTCCTTCAATTTTTTCGTATTTACACTTTAATCCCTCAAATTTTAAGTATTTACTCTTGGGCAACAAAACTTTTCTCACTTTTGCGATTTAATCCTTTCTTGAATTAATATGTCATAATATAATTCCCAATGTTGCCATAACTCAAAATTTCCCCTTTTTTCACTTTATTTCCTTATTTTACTATCAACGATATCTACTTTCTTATTGTAGTAATTTTCGGAGTATTAAATTTCCCCCCTTAAAATAAATTTCGTCCTCGAAATTTCCTTGTTTTGTTTTGATCATGAACTTCATCATTTCTATATTCTTTCAATTTTCCTTTTCTATCCATTCTTATCACTAACATTTCTAGTTTTTATATCATTTTGTACTTTCTTTTCAATAATATTCTTCTTTTTACTTAATCGAGCACTTATTTCTTCTCTTTCCACTTAACCAGAAGTCCTTTCTTCATTTAGTTTTCTTAAAACCATCTCTATAATTCTATAGTTCCCTTCTGCACATATTTAACGAGCTTAGTATTTGTATTCATTCTCTATCCTTTCATTTCACAATTTATTTTTAATTCAATATTTCAAACATGAATTAGAGGTAAACCTTTACCTTGTAGCGAAAATTATTTATCTTTTTTTTAGCAGAGGCCCAGTAGATTAGATAGAACACTTAGGATATACGAAACTGATACGGAAGTGCATTATTATGCATTATTAAACAGAAAGCACTAAAGTGTTATATAGAGAACATAAATGTGCTAATAATCGGAGAGCACTAGCGTGCTATTAATCAGAGAGTGTGCTAGGGTCCTTTAATGATATACCACTAATATCCTAGTAGTTCTAATCTCATCTACTTGGGCAAATTATATCATGCATGCATATCACTTTTACACTTTTCGCATAATGCTTTTACATCCTTTACAATTTAATCCTTATTCCAATAATCCGTATATTTATATCTTCTCTATCTTTAATAAATGTATTATATTTCAAAATCCATTATTCATCCGTAATTTACTAATAATCCATATCATGTACTTCACATATCACGTTTAGATTTTTTGCAAATTAGTCATCAGCACAATATTTCTTTTAGCAAAACAATACACTTTCTAAGTATGCATGCAAAACAGACATCTTTACAACTTAATTATCATTTCTCTGAGTAATTCTGTTATCACGAACCTCACTTTATTCCACTCAGTAAAAAAACTTCCAGTTAATACATACATTCTTTTAGGTATCATACCTGAATATTTTGTCTCATCAAATTTAACTTCTTCTTTATTTGCTCTCTTACTTGTTTACTTACTTGCTTGCATAAACAACTCATAATTATAACTTACTCCTTCCTTGCTGAAATTATTTTCTCAACTGATAACTGAAATATTCTTAATCCTTATACTTACCTGAACATTCATGTAACATAATTTCTTTACTACCCCGTTGAATCACTTGGAATACTAAGGATACTAGGGTCTCTTGTCTGATAATAACATGCCAAAGCTATGTCTCAGACATAGACTTACATGGGAAGTTTTCTATACTGCCAATGTCATACCCCAGATATGGTCATACATGGGAGTTCTCATATCGGTGCCCATGCTATGTCCCAAACATGGTCTTACATGGGACCTCTTATCTCAGTGACAACGCCATGTCCCAGACATGGTCTTACATGGGACCTCTCATCTCGGTGCCAAGACCATGTCCCGGACATGGTCTTACATGGGACCTCTCATAATCTCAATGATGTCAATGCCATGTCCAAGACATGGTCTTATATGAGACCTCTAATCTCGGTGCCAACACCATGTCCCAGACATGGTCTTACATGGGACCTCTCATCTCCGTACCAATGCCATGTCCCAGACATGTTCTTACATGAGACTTCTGATCTCGGTGCCAACGCCATTTCCCAGACATGGTCTTACATGGAACCTCTCATCTCGGTGCCAACACCATGCCTTAGACATGGTCTTACATTGGACCTCTGATCTCAGTGCCAACACAATGTCCCAAACATGGTCTTACATGGGACCTTTGATCTCAATGCCAACGCCATGTCCCAGACATGGTCTTACATGGGAACTCTTATCTCGGTGCCAACGCCATGTCCCAGACATGGTATTACATGAGACCTCTCATCTCGGTGCCATAGCCATGTCCTAGATATGGTCTTACATGGGACCTCTCATCTCGGTGCCAACGCCATGTCCCAGACATGGTCTTACATGGGACATCTCATCTCGGTGCTAACGCCATGTCCCAGACATGGTCTTACATGAGACCTCTCATAATCTCAATGATGCCAATGCCATATCCCAGAAATGGTCTTACATGGGATCTCTCATATTGGTGCCAACGCCATGTCCCAGACATTGTCTTACATGGGACCTCTGATCTCGGTACCAACGCCATGTCCCAGACATGGTCTTACATGAGACCTCTCATCTCGGTCCCAACGCCATGTCCCAGAAATTGTCTTACATGGGACCTCTCATAATCTCAATGATGCCAATGCCATGTACCAGACATGCTCTTACATGGGATCTCTCATCTCAGTGCCAACGCCATGTCCTAGACATGGTCTTACATGGGACCTCTCATTTCGGTGCCAACGCCATGTCCCAGACATGGTCTTACATGGGAACTCTCATCTCGGTGCCAACGCCATGTCCCAGACATGGTCTTACATGGGACCTCTCATCTCGGTGCCAACGCCATGTCCCAGACATGGTCTTATGTGGGACCTCTCATCCCGGTGCCAACGCCATGTGCCAGACATGGTCTTACATGGGACCTCTCATAATCTTAATGATTCCAATGCCATGTCCCAAACATGGTATTACACGGGAACTCTCATCTCGGTGCCAACGCCATGTCCCAGACATGGTCTTACATGGGACCTCTCATCTCGGTGCCAACGTCAAGTCCCAGACATGGTCTTACATAGGACCTCTCATCTCGGTGCCAACGCCATGTCCCAGACATGGTCTTACATGGGACCTCTCATAATCTCAATGATGGAAATGCCATGTCCAAACATGATGTTACATGGGACCTCTCATAATCTCAATGATGCCAATGCCATGTCCTAGACATGGTCTTACACTGGCTCACATATCGATGTCGATGCCATGTCCCAGACATGGTCTTATACTAAATTACACCCTGATGCCATATCTTAGATATGGTCTTATATGGAAATCATATATCACATGTTGCCATGGTCCAACTGTGGTTTTGTCCTTCAATTCATCACATATCACTGAACGAAAGTTCTCATACCTATGTTCTACTCAATTTGATCTTTCAATTCAATTTTCATACTATTATAATATTCATGGTTCAATAGCAAAGACATAAAACAAACATCATATTATTTCTAATTTAACAATTAAACATAAGATTCTATTATATAAACATACTGATTACACTTATTCAAGCAAGTGTACATAAACATACATTCCATCTATTTGTGTATATTTACTTACCATATTTATTTAATCAAATATGTTGAGCACAAAACATCATATGCTCGCCAAGGTAACGCAGATGAGCATATCACCATATAAACTTTCATTTTATTCTACGTTTCTACATTTCTCAACTCATGGTTGTCTTACTTCATACGTTAACACATACTTATCATGAATTTTCTATTCATACCTTTCTAAATTTCGTTTCATCATAAACACATTTCAATCACCTCAACATAATTTTTTTAGCATTATTGGAAACAACTCGGTTAGAAGTCATCTCTGTCTTACAAAATCATTTCATTGGAGTCAGAAGATATTACATTATCACGAGTAATAATATGGTATGTATAGCTAAACTCACATACGCTACGTTAGTCCGAGAACTGACTAAACCATAGCTCTGATACCAATAATTATAGCACCCTAAACCCGGTCTAAACGTTATGATCGAATATGGTGATGTTACATTGTAATACCCCTTACCCGTATTCGACGCCGGAATAGGGTACGAGGCATTACTATAAGACATACATTTGCATACATATTAAACCGAGTTACAAAATTTCATCCGAATTAAAACTTTCATATTTTTAACGTGCTTTTATAATTCTTTACACCATATCCTCGAAATATTATATTCATAACAAATAGGGCCTACGAGACTCGATATTTACTCATGTAATTCAAAGCTTCATTTTCATTTCATTCAATTCACAATTTCAATGTTCACAATTCAAATCAATTTCTCAATCCAATATATATATTTCAATCATCTAAGAATATAATTCAAGTTACACGAACTTACCAGGCTAAATTGCAAAAATACCAAAATTTAGGGACATTTTGGTAATTTTCTATTTTACTTGAATTTCTACCCAATCTTGATATAAATTAATATTTCATTCAATTTATTAATTTAAATAATAAAACAATTCATTTCATGCAATTTGGTCAGTTTTTGACATTTTTACAAAATTACCCTTAAAATTTTACTTTTATTCAATTTAGTCCCTGAACCTATAACATGTAAATTAGTTATTTTAAAATAAACTCATATTAGCTGAATATTCACATATATTTTTCCTCCTCCTCCACTCCATTCCACATCCTTGATATATACATAATACCACTATTAACTTGTTTACACATAACAACCTATTCACTTGAGTCATAGTCACTAAATTAATTATATATTACGCTACAAAACTCTGAATTGAGATCTGCAAATTTTCAATAAAACTAGACACACATATATTATTACCATAAAATTTTTATAATTTTTGGTCTAGCCAATGAGAACAATTTATTCTTTAAAGTTTCCCCTATTTCACTATTTGACAGTTCCGACCCCTCTTCACTAAAAATTAATTATCTCTTTATACAGAATTCAGATGATGTTACCATTTGTTTCTATTGAAAATAGACTCATTTATAATTTTAAACATATAAATTATAACCCATAATTATTTTTTTACAATTTTTAATTATTTTTCCAATTCAGAACAGAGGAACCTAGATTCATTCTGACCGAATCTAACAAAATTCATTATATCTCCTGATTTACAAGTACATTACTTACACCATTTCTTCTATGAGAAACTATACTCAATAATATTTAATTTCATATCTTTTTCATCCTCTAATTCAATTTCACGATTTATGGTGATTTTTCAAAGTTAACCTACTGCTGCTGTGCAAAATTGTTTTAGTGCAAGATATTGATAATCAAATTTATAACACCCTCCTTTCCTTTTTCTACAATATTTTCTATCAATTCCTCTTGTTTCCCTTCAGTAACATATTAAGAACATAGAACCTTGTATAATAAAATCCTACATTAACATCAATTTCATATGTTTTCAATAATATCAAACTTAAAAATATATTGAAATATTGATGTTCTTACCTTGCTCTATTGATTTCAAACTTTAACTTGATTTTCTCTCTCTTCCAACTTCTATTTCTCGAATCTAACTTGATATTCTAGCTCCCCATAGTCTCCTTAACATTTTTCTCTCTTGGTAACTATGGAAATTCTTTTGATTTCTAAGTGAAAATGGTAATTTTTTTGTGGAAGGACCAAATTGTAAAGAAAGCAAAACTTTCTTTCTTCTCCTCTCTTCTCACGTTAGTTGCATGGAAATATGGTGGAATGGATGATTCTTCATCTTTCTTTTCTTATATATATACTAAATAAAATGCTAATAAAATAATAAAAGATCATTTAAAAATCAAATTAAAATATTAATAAACTAATATTTATTTATTTAATTAATATAAAATATCTCCAACATTGTCATTATCTTTTAGATTTCTCTCTCTTCTAATTGACCATTTTGCCGTTTATAATCTTTAAAAATTTCATTTTTGACTCATCACTTAATTTGGTAAAATTGTGATTTAATCCCTCAAAATTCTTCACATTTTCAATTTGGTCTTAATTCATCCATTTTCCTTAGTTTCTAGATTATTCCACCCTTAAAATATTTACACTATTGGTCCTTCAACTTTTTTGTATTTACACTTTAATCCCTCAAATTTTAAGTATTTACTCTTGGGCAACAAAACTTTTCTCACTTTTGCAATTTAATCCTTTTTTGAATTAATATGTCATAATATAATTCCCAATGTTGCCATAACTCAAAATTTCTCTTTTTGTCACTTTATTTCCTTATTTTACTATCAAGGATACCTACTTTCTTCTTGTAATAATTTTCGGGGTATTACAATAAGACATCTGTTAATAATTACTGGAATTACTAACTAATGCATAAAACTTCATAAACAGATTATACGTTGCTCGATATGAGCACTAGAGGTACTCGCAGAAGGGGTACTCGAGGCCGTGGTAGAGGCCAAGGGAGTGCTAAGGCTGGGTCTTCAGCATCGGGAGACATGCCTAATGTTGGGGCTAGGGAAGCACCAGTACAGGTGCTGTGGGCCGTGGGTCAATTTCAGAACGACTCCGGTCGAATGGAGTGGAAATTTTCAAGGGCATTTTCGAAGTAGCCCCTAATGTGGCTGAATACTGGTTGGAAACCATGGAAAGAATAATGGATGATCTCGACTACACTTCTGAGCAAAAGCTAAAAGGTGCAGTGTCTTTACTGCTAGACAAGGTCTATCAGTGGTGGCTTACCGTAAGAGAGGGTACTCAGGTCGATCGATTAACGTGGGATTTCTTTAAGTCGACTTTTCAAGGAAAATATATAGGCGCAAGTTTTGTGGACTCCCGAAGAAAGGAATTTTTGAGCTTGACCCAGAGGAATAAAAGTGTGGCAGAATATGAGGCAGAGTTCTTGCGACTGAGTCACTATGCACGTGGGATAGTGGCGACTGAGTATGAATGTTGTGTATGATTTGAGGACGACCTCTGGGATGAGTTACGAGTCGTGATAGCTCTGCAGAAGGAGCGAGATTTTGGTACCCTAATTAAAAAGACGAAAATCACCGAGGATGTGATGCGTTCTGAGCGCCAGAACCGGGAGCAAGATAGGGGCAGGTATAGGAGGGATTTAGAGCCCTCAAGTTCTTCTAGAAGGCCTGAAAATAAGCCTAGGTTTGATGGGCCAGTCCGAGCTGGGGTTACTGTTGCTAGACTACAACCTTGTACTGACTGTGGGAGACATCATCTGGGTAAGTGTTGGAAGAAGATTGAGGCATGTTTTAGATGTGGGTCTAAGGAGCATCAAGTTAAGGATTGTCCCCAAAGGCCTACTCAAATGCAAGATGCAGTTCAGGGTCTTGTTCAGCCAGTGAGAGGTGGTCAGTAGCCACCGAGAGACCGTGGACAAGTTAGAGGTGGAAATGGTGTAGGACGATGTCGTGGAACATTAGGCAGAGGTGTTTGTAACAATGAGGCGAGGCAGCCAGTACTAGTTTATGCTACTCGTTACCGAGAGGATGGTGATGCTCTATATGTTATAACTGGTACGTTCCTAATTCATAATGTACCTTACACTGCTTTAATTGATATAGGGTCTACGTATTCCTACATTGCATGCACTGTGTCTAGCACCTTAGGTATCATGTGTAAGAGTACTGCTAATGAGATGACCGTGTTAAGTCCATTGGGAAAATCAGTAAGAGTAGACAAGTTGTTCAGATATGTGCCCCTAGAGGTTCAAGCAGTTATATTTCTAGCAGATTTGATGGAACTACCGTTTGGTGAATTCGACCTAATCTTGGGGATGGATTGGTTGGTTAAACATCGTGTAAGTTTGGTTTGTGCTACTAAGCATATGGTATTAAAGACTATTGAGGATGAGGAGGTGGCAGTGATTGGGGAGCAAAGAGATTTTCTATCTAATATGATTTCTGCATTAAGGGCCGAAAAATTGGTTCGCAAGGGTTGTGAAGCGTTTCTAGCTTATATTGGTGCATCTGATTCTGAGGGTCCTTCTATTGGGGATATCAGAACTATTAAGGATCTTTTCGATGTTTTTTCTGATGAGCTCTCTCGGTTGCCTCCAAGCCGCGAAGTTCAATTTGGAATTGAGCTTTTGCCAGGAACGGCTCCAGTGTCTATCACCCCTTATAGGATGGCACTGAAAGAACTGGTGGAGTTAAAAGCTCAAATCCAAGAACTGTTGGATCGAGGATTCGTTTGACCTAGTGTGTCTCTGTGGGGAGCACCAGTGTTGTTCATAAAGAAAAAGGATGGGACCATGCGCATGTGCATCGACTATCGACAATTGAATAAACTGACTATCAAGAATAAGTATCCCTTACCGAGGATAGATGATTTATTTGATCAGTTGCAAGGAGCATCAATTTTCTCCAAAATAGATCTTCGTTTTGTGTACCATCAGTTGAGAGTTAAGGAGGTTGATGTGTATAAGACTGCGTTGAGGACTCGTTATGGTCATTACGAGTTCTTAGTGATGCTATTTGGGCTGACGAATGCATCAGCTGCCTTCATGGACCTAATGAACCGAGTATTCCAGCCCTATTTGGATCGGTTTTTGGTGGTATTTATAGAAGATATCTTGATGTATTCAAGAACCGAGGATGAACATGATGCTCATCTTCCAATTGTTCTACAGATTTTTAGGGAGAAGCAGTTGTACGCTAAGTTCAGTAAGTGTGAGTTCTGGTTGCGAGAAGTGACATTTCTGGGTCAGGTGGTGTAATATCCCTAAAATTACTATTGTAATACCCCGAAAATTACTACAATAAGAAAGTAGGTATCCTTGACAATAAAATAATGAAATAAAGTGACAAAAAGGGAAATTTTGAGTTATGGCAACATTGGGAATTATATTACGACATATTAATTCAAGAAAGGATTAAGTTGTAAAATTGAGAAAAGTTTTGTTGCCCAAGAGTAAATACTCAAAATTTGAGGGGTTAAACTGTAAATACGAAAAATTTGAAGGACCAATAGTGTAAATATTTTAAGGGTGGAATAATCTAGAAAGTAAGGAAAATGGATGAATTAGGACCAAATTGAAAAGGTGAAGAATTTTGAGGGACTAAATCACAATTTTACCAAATTAAGTGATGACTCAAGGATGGAATTTTTAAAGATTATGAAGGGAAAAATGGTCAATTAGAAGAGAGAGAAATCTAGAAGGCAATGATGATGTTGGTGATATTTTAGATTAATTAATTAAATAAATATTAGTTTATTAATATTTTAATTTGATTTTTTTAAATGATATTTTATTATTATTCTATTTAGTATATATATATGGAAGGAAAGATGAAGAATCTTCATCTTCTTCCATGCAACCAATTTGAGAAGAGAGGAAAAGAAAGAAAGTTTTGCTTTCTTTACAATTTGGTCCTTCTACCAAAAATTTACCATTTTCACTTAGAAATCAAAAGAATTTCCATAGCTTCCAAGAGAGAAAAATAACAAGGAGACAATGGCAAGCTAGAATATCAAGTTAGATTCAAGAAATAGAAGTTGGAGGAGAGAGAAAATCAAATTAAAGATTGAAATCAATAGCACAAGGTAAGAACATCAAGATTTCAATATATTTTTAAGTTTGATATTATTGAAAAAGCATGAAAATAATGTTATACTAGAGTTTTCTTATATAAGGTCTTATGTTCTTGATATGTTATTGAATAAAAATAAGTGAAAGTGATGGGAAATATTATAGAGAAAGGGAATAAGGGGAGTTATACACCTAGTAATCAACATTTTGCACTAAAATAGTTTTGGACAGCAGCAGTAGTCTAATTTTGAAAAACCACTATAAATCGTGAAAATTGAATTAGAGGATGAAAACAATATGGAATTAAATCTTATTGATTCTAGCTTATCATAGAAGAAATGGTGTAAGCAATGAGATTGTAAATCATGAGTTATAATAAATTTTGTGAGATCAGGTCAGAATGATTTCGGGTTCCCCTGTTCTAACTTTGAAAATTCATAAAAAAAATTGGAGCAAAATGATTAGGGGCTTAAATTTATATGTTTAGGATATTTAATTAGTCTATTTTAAATAGAAACAGATGGAAACATTATCTGAATCTTGTACGATGAGATAATTAATTTTTAGTGAAGAAGGGTCAAAACTGTTAGACAACAGAATAGGGATGAATTTAAAGAATAAACTGCACTTATTGACTAAACAAAAAATTCTGAAAATTTTATGGTAAGAAGATATGTCAGTCTAGTTTCAGATAAAATTTGCGGATCTTAATTCGGAGTTCTTTAGCTCAAGATATAAATAATTTTGTGACAATGACTCAAGTGGACAACTTTGAATGAACAAATAAAAAAATAGTGAAATTATAGATAATGTTACATATAAGCATGTTATTTACATTAAGGATGTGGAATAGAGAGGAGGAGGAGGAAAATATATGATTATTCAACTAGAATGAGTTTTCATTAAAAATGGCTAATTTGCATGTTTTAGGTTCAGGGACTAAATTGAATAAAAATAATATTTTAAGGGTAAATTTGTAAAAATGACAAAAAGTGACCAAATTGAATGAAATGAATTGTTTTATTATTTAAATTAATAAATTGAATGAAATATTAATTTATATCAAGATTGAATGGAAATTGGAGGAAAATAGAAAATTACCAAAATGTCCCTAAATTTTGGTATTTCTGCAATTTAGCCTGGTAAGTTCGTGTAACTTGAATTAGATTCTTAGATGATTGAAATATATATATTGGATTGAGAAATTGATTTGAATTGTGAAGATGAGAAATTGTGAATTGAATGAAATAGAAATGAAGCTTTGAATTACATGTGTAAATATCGGGTCTCGTAGGCCCTATTTGTTATGAATATAGTATTTCTTGTAAAGAATTATAAAAGAACGTTAATAATTTAAAGGTTTTAATTCAGATGAAATTTTGTAACTCAGTTTAATACATATGCAAATGTATGTCTTCTAGTAATGCCTCGTACCCTATTCTGGCGTCGGATACGGATAAGGGGTGTTACAATGTGACATCACCAGATTCAGTCATAACGTTTAGACCGGGTTTCGGGTGTTACAAGTGGTGTCTGCCGAGGGGATTAGGGTTGAACCTCGAAAAGTTGAAGTTGTACTGGAATAAAAACCACTTAAGACTGTATCTAAGATTCGAAGTTTTTTGGGTCTGGCTATTTTGTTGAGGGGTTTTGTTGAGGGGTTTTCCTTGATTGCTGCGCCTCTAACTAAGTTGCCGTTTAATTGGACTGATAAGCAGCAAGAAAGTTTTGTGAAATTGAAGAAAGTTCTGACTAAGGCCCGTGTCTTAATACAGCCAGAGTCTGGGAAGGAATTCACTGTCTACAGTGATGCATCATACGTTGGTTTAGGTTGTGTGTTGATTTAGGAGGGTAAGGTGGTTGCTTATGTGTCTCATCAGCTTAAGCCTCACGAGGCGAATTACCCTACTCATGACTTGGAATTAGCTTTTGTGGTATTCGCACTAAAAACTTTGAGGCATTATCTCTACGGTGAGAAGTTTACTATTTACACAGATCACAAGAGTCTTAAGTACCTCATCACTCAGAAGGAGTTGAATCTTAGGCAGCAAAGATGGATAGAGTTGCTTAAGGACTATGATTGCTCAATTGAATACCATCCTGGTAAGGCTAACGTGGTAGCGAACGCACTGAGCCGTAGGGCTGTATCTGATTTGAGAGCGATGTTTGCTCATCTCAGCTTGTTTGATGATGGTAGCTTGTTGGCTGAGCTACAAGTTAGAACGACGTAGACTGAACAGATTAAGGGTAAATAGTTGTTGGATGAGTCACTGGTTCCTCGTTTCCGTCAGGTTGAGAATGGGAAAACTTTGGATTTTGGGTTGAATAATGAAAGAGTACTGTGTTTCCGTGGGAGAGTCTGTGTACCGAGGGATAATGATTTAAGGCAGTCTATTTTACGAGAGGCGCATAGTAGTCCTTTTGCTATGCATCCTGGTGGGAATAAAATGTACCGTGACCTTCGTGAGTTATATTGGTGGCCTGGTCTTAAGCATGAAGTTACTGATTTTGTGGGTAAGTGTTTAACTTGTCAGCAAGTGAAGGCTAAACATCAGTTACCTTTAGGATTATTACAGCCAGTTAAGATTCCACTTTGGAAGTGGCAAAGAGTAACCATGGATTTTGTGAGTGGGCTACCCTTAACGCCTACCAAAAAGGATTCAGTATGGGTTATTGTAGATCGATTGACTAAATTTGCTCATTTCATACCAGTCCGTACTGATTACTCTTTGTAGAAGTTGGCTAAACTGTATGTGGCTGAGATTGTAAGACTGCACGGGGTACCAGTTTCTATTATATCAGATAGAGATCCTCGCTTTACGTCTTGATTTTGGAAAAAATTACACAAGGCTTTGGGTTCGAGACTAGACTTTAGTATTGCGCTTCATCCCCAAACTGATGGTCAGTCAGAGAGGGTGATTCAGATACTGGAGGATATGTTAAGGTGTTGTATAATGGATTTCCGAGGCAACTAGGAAGATTATTTGCCTCTCGCAGAGTTTGCATATAATAATAGCTACCAGTCCAGTATTCAAATGGCACCGTACGAGGTGTTATATGGTCGTAGGTGTCGTACTCCTTCCTGTTGGACTGAGCTAGGTGAGTGGCGAGTTCTAGGGCTAGAGTTAGTTTCTGATACCGAAAAGAAGGTAAAAGCGATTCGAGACCGGTTGAAGGAAGCGTCTAATAGGCAGAAGTCTTATTCGGATCTTAAAGGCTAAGAGATTGAGTATTCTGTGGGGGATTACGTTTTTCTCAAGGTTTCCCCATGGAAAAAGATACTGAGCTTTGGTCAAAAAGGTAAGCTTAGCCTTAGGTTCATTGGTCCTTACTGTATACTGAAGCATGTAGGATCGATCGCATATCAACTTGAGTTGCCTCAAGAGTTAGACCGGATTCGCGATGTGTTCCACATCTCCATGTTAAGGCGTTATCACTCTGATCCTACACACATAGTACCAATTAAGGAGAACGAGGTTAGGCCAGAGCTGGCCTTTGAAGAGGAGCCAATGTAGATATTGGACCGTGAGGTTAAAGTGCTAAGTAAGAAATCTATTCCTTTAGTCAAGGTGTTTTGACGTAACCATAGTTCAGAAGAAGCCACATGGGAACCCGAAGAGGCGATGGGACATCAGTATCCTTACCTATTCTGACCAGGTAAGTTTCGAGGTAGAAATTTCGTTAAGGGGGTAGAATTGTAATGCCCCAAAATTCAAGTATTTAATTTTTGCATGATTTATCACAAATTGCTTGTTTACTTCATTGGTTAAGTGATTTGGGTGTGTTTGGGAGTGTTTAAGGAGCCTGGGTTCAAGTCTTGGCCTTGGCAGAATTTTTAGTTTTTCCCTTAAATGAATCTGGACACTGGCATATAGGCTTTATAAATTCTAGTGTTTGTTGTATGACAAAAAGAGCCTAATGGTCCAGTGGTAGGTGGCGTGTGAAGTACTCTTAAGGTCTGAAGTTCGAGTCCTGTGTTGCATTGTAGAGTGTTTATTTTTATCACCTGTGCAGTGAGCTGGTATAGTTTGACTGAAATGCTATGGAATTTGAATGGAGGAGTGAGTCATGGAGAGAATAGTGGAATTGTGATTGGGTGGAGGAAATCAATGAGGGATAAGGGGAGGATTTTTAGGAGAAAGTCAAGGAATTTGAGAAGGGGAGTGTGTGTAGTTTAGGGTAATTCAACCCTTGAGATTTCAGCTAAGGGGGTAAAACTTTGTCATTTTCGGCATTTGGAAGAAATTCTTGGGGTAGCATCTGCCGAATTTAGTCTTTAGGTACTAAAGATTTTTTATTTTGGGTCAGTTTCGTGTTCTCTTGTGAGCTTTTGGTGCCGATTTTTGCTAAGCTTGGGAAGTACCTTTCAGGTTGCTCACTTTTCTTTTCTGCTCTATTCTTCTCTCTTTCCCTCTCCTCCTATGCCAAATACTCTCATCTTTCTTTCTCCATTTTTCTTTTCTCTTCTGTACTCATCTCTTCTCTTCTTCTCCTCTTCATTCTAGTGCTACAAGTGTTGTCGACTATCAGTAAGTGTTATACTTTTCACTCTGTTCATTTCTTTCTCTTTTCCTAAAATCGAATACCTTCCTTCGTAATCTTTGATTACAGATTGTTAATGCTTTTATCTCGATGTGCTGCTTGTTGCGGTTTTAGATTTTTCCTCGAGGAGTGGTGCAGTGTAAGCGTTGTTAGTCGTCGAGAAACCACTCTCTCATCCCTCGATCAAGTTAAGTAGGCTAGTCATCTTTTAAGTGTAGACCGAATGTTCCTATGGTTCTATAAATGATCATGTGTGGATTTCAACCACATGATTAAACAAAACTATTTAATGAAGTTCATTGTATTGCAAATATCCGTCAAAAAGAGTGAAGTCAATCTTCATCAGTTGTAAAAGTGGGCTAAGCCACTTTTGTCAGTTGAGGCAAGTATTAGTTTAATTTTGGTTAAGGATGTAAAAGAAGGAGATTAACCCTATTGTTAGTGACTAACGGAAAACTTGCATGAATGCAAATTTTGGGTGTTCGTGGATCTTAGTACGTTCTCACAAACAGATGTGTAATCACCCACTGCAACTGTAGATCGGCGAAAAGCCGAAAAGCTGTAAACACAGCGTTTGAGACCACATGGGCGTACGATCGCTCGAGTGGCAAGCCCAACTTGCGATTCATGGGTAAAATGATCAAAATACCCTTGAAGGGTAAAATGACCGAAATACCCTCAAAGGGTAAAATGACCAAAATATCCCTAAAGGGTAAAATGATCAAAATACCCGAAGGGTAAAATAATCAAAATACCCTTGAAGGGTAAAATGATCGAAATACCTTCGAAGGGTAAAATGTCTGAAATACCCCCGAAGGGTAAAATTACCAAAATAACCTTGAAGGGTAAAATGACCGACATACCCCTATAGGATAAAATGATTGCTATATGCCTAGGAGTTGAAATGAGTGTTTGACCAATTTGTTCTATGTTATTTATATGACTATTACTGAGTATGACATACTGCATACACGTATGATTTATGTCATGGCATACTACATGGGGTTCGGATTCTGATATAGGGGAAGTATATTGTACTGGTGGCTTTGCCACATATACTGTTACTGGCAGCTTTGCTGCGTTATTGTTACTGGCAGCTTTGCTGCGACACTATTACTGGCAGCTTTGCTGTGACATTGGTGTGTTGGCTGGGTGGGTTGATTTTATCCCTACATGGTGTGTAGGTGGTACGGAGTGGTGTGATAGCTGGATTGAGATGGGTTGCATTACTGCATTGCACTGATTACTATATTGAGCTAAGGCCCCACTGTTACTGTATTGGGCTAAGGCCCACACACTATTATTGTAATGGGCTAAGGCCCACGCTGTACTGATACTGTTTAGGGCTCAGGCCCAGACTGATTTTGCATGTTGTATACTGATTGTCTAGAAGGGGATTACACACTGAGTTTCATAAATTCACCATCTCCTTTAACTATGCAGGTAATCCTTAGCCATAGGTGATTCAGTGCTGCGAGGGACTCAGAGATGGCCACACAATCACTACTTTTCATATTTGCTTTTATTTTAATTTAAATAATAAGTTGGGTTTTCTTTTTGAAAAAAGGCCTTTAAGTTGGTTTAAAATTTTAATTGGGCTTTTGCTTTCATATTTTAAACCGCTAGTTTAGGAAAAGACAAATTTTAAAATAATTATCGTTTTTAACGACATGAGTTTTAAACAGTAGGATTCAAAAAGCTTTCGCGATTTTAGACAAATTGATTAAATTAATATCAGATAACAAGACAGACGTTTCGACTAATTGATTTGCTAGTTAATAATAAAAGGGGGTTTACCACTTAGAAGCAAAAAGGAAAAAAAATTACCAATGAATTCAAATTTTCGAATGACACTTTAGTGTGACACATCAGATTCGACCATAACGTCTAGGCCGGGTTTGGGGTGTTACAACCTATTTCCAGCATCATAGGTTGATGCTTGAAGACTGAATAAAATCTCTCTTTCACTTGTTCATCGATCAGAATCGGGTTTTCTGGAGTAGTCTTTGAAGATTTGGTTCTTTAGCGAGACATGGTATCTTTTCCCAAAAAGTCGACAAAGTTTCTGCACAAAAGAGAAAAGAGAAATCAACAAAGTTGGTAGAACTGGCTACGGCAAAAATCTTGCAACAGCAAGGATGGTGCAGCACGACGATGACGTGCGATAGCAACGGTGGTGGTTAAGCAATCTCTTTGCGACAGTAATAGGGAATTTCAGAAAATAGGGAAGAGAACTAAGGTTTCTTCTGGGATTTGAAGACGACACAAAAGGGAGATTTAGGAATTTTTAGGGTGTAAGCAAATTGCTTTGAGGGTTATGAAAATTAGTTGAATGGAGAGGGGTTTATATAGGGAAAAATTAGGGCAACATGTAGCAAAAATTTAGCTACATTAGGGTTACTTGGGCGGCAAGCAATGGGTGTGATGGCAAGGCATGAATTTTTCCCTCCTTTTTGCTGTCTTAGGCCTCAAACTCAAACTGTATCTTACTAAAAAAAACTGATTAGTACTTGGGCCAAATTTGACCCCCTTTATTAACATAAAAATTTTAAATTTAAACAGAACAAATGAAATTTAAAAATTTTAAGTCTTAATAAGAAAATTTCTTCTTAACATATTACATTAAATTAATTACCAGGAATGGTTGGAGAGGTCACAGGGGTCCCGCTTAAGTTCATATCTCCTTAGATAGAATTAATTAAATGTAATAAGTTAAGAAAATAAGTTCTAATTATTTATTTATTTACAAAATGAGTTCATGAAAAGTTACGGGTCTGCTAATATGAGCGAGGATTCAATTTGCTCAACTTCGCCATCCCAGTAGTGTTTGAGAAATTGACCATTAACGGTAAACGTACCTCCATAATTGTTGTATAATTCAATAGCTCCATAAGGGTAAACTCACTAGATGGTATAAGGTTCTTTCCATTGGGATTTAAGCTTCCCAGGAAATAACTTCAACCTTGAATTAAACAGCAAAACCTTTTGACCTTCTTTAAACTCACGAGGTTGTATATGACTATCATGCCATCTCTTTGATCTTTCTTTACACATTTTGACATTCTCATAGGAAAACAACCTCAACTTTTCCAACTCATCAAGTTGTAACATCCTTCTCTCACCCGCTTACTTAGGATCAAAGTTCAACTGCTTTAAAGCCTAGTGAGCTTTATTATCCAACTCTAATAGCAAATGACATGCCTTCCCAAACACTAACCGATAAGGATTCATTCCTAACAGATACTTAAATGTTGTTCGATAGGCCTATAATGCATCATCGAGCCTTCA
Source organism: Gossypium hirsutum (assembly GCF_007990345.1). Classification (NCBI taxonomy): domain Eukaryota; kingdom Viridiplantae; phylum Streptophyta; class Magnoliopsida; order Malvales; family Malvaceae; genus Gossypium; species Gossypium hirsutum. The sequence continues at coordinate 32,748,983 of NC_053444.1, forward strand.
AGACCAATCTTTTCTGTTAGGGCGTACTACCTTTTCAAGGATACCTTTGATTTTGCGATTCACTCTTTCAACTTGCCCATTAGACTGGGGGTGATAAGCAGTAGCAATATTGTGCTTTACATCATATTTGTCAAGCAACCACTTAAGCCATTTGTTCACAAAGTGAGAACCTTCATCACTAGTAATAGCTCTTGGTGTCCCAAATCGTGTAAACACATGCTTATGTAGGAATTGCTTGACTACCTTAGCATCATTTGTAGGGTATGCTTCAGCTTCAACCCACTTGGATAAATAGTCCACAACAACTAAGATGTATTTGTTCCCATACGAAGAAGGAAACGGGCCCAAGAAGTCAATGAACCATACGTTGAACAATTCAATCTCCAAAATGTTTGTTAAGGGCATCTTATTCCTCCTTGATATATTTCCAGTCCTTTGGCATTTATCACAGTTTCTCACATAAGCATAAGTATCTTTAAATAGTGTAGGCCAAAAGAAACCTGCTTGCAAAATCTTTGTTGCAGTACGTGAACCACCAAAGTGTCCCCCACTTGGAGATGATTGGCAATGATACAAGATCTCAGTAATCTCGCTTTCAGCAACACACTTTCGGATTATATTGTCTGCACATTGTTTAAACAAAAACGGACCCTCCTAAAGATAATACTGACTATCATGAAGGAATTTTTTCCTTTGTTGGTATGTCATTTCTCGAGAAATTATTTCACATGCAAGATAATTGGCAAAATCAGCAAACCAGGGTATTTTATGAATTCAATTTACCTCAAATAATTGTTCATCTGAGAAATTCTCGTTGATAGGCACACATGACTGAGTTACCTCATCTTGCTCCAACCTCGATAAATGATTAGCTATTTGATTTTCAACACCTTTTCTGTCTTGGATCTCAAGGTCAAATTCTTGGAGTAAAAGTATCCAACGAATTAGCCTTGGTTTTGCATCTTCCTTCATGAGCAAGTATTTAATGGTCGCATGGTCAGTAAATACTGTAACTTTGGTACCTATAAGATATGAGCGAAATTTGTCAAAGGCAAAAACTATAGCGAAAAGTTCCTTTTCGGTTACCGTATAATTACGTTGGGCTCCCGTCAAAGTTCTACTTGCATAGTAAATAGGGTGAAACACTTTATTTCTTCTTTGACCCATCACAGCTCCAACGGCATAGTCACTTACATCGGACATCAACTCAATAGGTGATTTCCAATCAGGTGTAACGATTATTGGTGCTAAGATTAACCGCTTCTTTAGCTCTTCAGAAGCTTCCAAACATGCTTTGTTGAAATCAAACACTGTATCTTTCTCTATCAACAAACACAACGGTTTAGAAATTTTCGACAAATCTTTGATAAACCTTCGATAAAAATCGGCATGGCCTAAGAAACTTCTGATTCCTTTCACATTCACTAGGGTCATTAATTTTTGAATTATGTCCACCTTTGCTTTATCAAGTTCAATTCCTTTTTTTGAGATCTTATGACCTAAGACAATCCATTCATTGACCATAAAATGACATTTTTCTCAATTAAGGACAAGATTCGTCTCTTCGCATCTCTTCTGTACCTTAGCCAAATTACTCAAAAAGATATCATAAGTGTTACCAAAAATAGAAAAATCATCCATGAAAACTTCAACAAAATTTTCAACCATATCAATCAATATTGCCATCATGCATCGTTGAAAAGTTGCAGGTGCATTGCATAAACCAAAAGGCATTCGCCTAAAAGCAAACGTACTGTATGGACAAGTAAAGGTTGTTTTATGTTGGTCTTCCAGTGCTACAACTATTTTTTTATATCCCGAATAGCTATCTAAAAAATAATAAAATTCATTATCTTCCTGTCGATCTAACATTTGATCCATAAAAGGTAATGGAAAATGGTCCTTCTGAGTGACTTTGTTCACCTTTCTATAATCAGTACAAATTCTCCAACCGGTAATAGTTCTTGCTGGAATTAACTCGTTACGCTCATTTTCAGCAATCGTGATTCCACTTTTCTTCGGCACACACTACACCAGACTTACCCACAAACTATCTAAAATAGGATAGATGATTTCTGCATCTAACCATTTGATCACTTCCTTTCACACAACTTCTTTCATAATAGGATTGATCCTCCTTTGCCCATCAATTTGAGCTTTTTCACCTTAATCTAAAATGATTTTATGCATGCAAAAACAAAGAATTATACCTCGAATATCAGCTATGGTCCAACCAATTGGTTTCTGAAATTTCTTTAGAACAACAATTAGTTGCTACCTTGTATATTTCGTCAGTTTCACTAAAATAATCACAAGCGAAGTAGAACAATCACCTAAATAAATGTATTTCAAATGGGAAGGAAGTAACTTTAATTCGAGGTTAGGTGGTTCTTCAATTGACAACTTAGGTTGCACAAATTTTATAACTTCCAACTCCAACGGTTCAAACCGTGTGGACTGAATAAAATTTCCCGAATTGGCTTCCATCAAAGCCATGTTTTCTTCACCTTCTTCATCCTCCAAAGGTTCAAAATCTAAGGCTTTCTCCAAAGGATCTTCTTCAAAATTTATTTCCATAGAAACCAAGGTTTCTATCTCTTCCATAACTGAACTCTCCTCTGCCGGATCAGGCAATTTCATCTCTTTAAGAATGTTAAAGGTTACCTGATCATTTTGAACTCACATGGTGAGTTCTTCTTTCTACATATCAATTAATGTTCTTCCCGTGGCTAAGAAAGGTCTCCCAAGGATGATCGACACTTATTTGTCTGCTTCAAAATCTAAGACAAAGAAATCAACAGGAAAAATAAATTTATCGACTCTTACGAAAACATCCTCGATCTTTCCTTCGGGATATACTAAAGATCGATCCGCTGGCTGAAGCATCACAGTTGTAGGTCTTACTCCACCTATCTCTAACTTCTTGAAAATAGACTTAGGCATCAAGTTGATACTCGCTCCTAAGTCACACAAAGCTTTACCACAGTAAGATTCACCAATGTTATAGGGTATAGTAAAGCTTCTTGGGTCTTTCAATTTCAGTGGCAATTTGTTCTACAGGAACGTATTGCACTCCTTTGTCAAGGTAACTATCTCATACTCACTCAGTCATTTCTTCTTGGACAGCATATCCTTCATAAACTTCACATAATTCAGCATTTTTTCTAAACCCTCCACCAATAGAATATTGATTTGTAACTACTTCAGAACATCCAAAAACTTTTTGAATTGCACCTCCTATTTTTGCTTGTATTGCTGCAATATTTGTGGTTATGAGGTGATGGAACTTTCGGTTGAACTGGACAACTTTTTTGAGTAGGTAAATCGGCATCCAAAGAAGATGTTAAAATATCTGAATTCACTAAGTCAAGGTTTATCTTGTCAGACTTTGCAGATTCTGATTCCTTTGGTGTAGGAACTTCAAAAGCTGGTTGATTCTTCTCAACGGGCTTATCTTTGACATCAATCAATCAGGGTTCTAGAATTTCACTACTTCGCAATGCCACTACCTTGATATTTTCTTTACCCAAATTTCTTAGATTCTCAATATCGCTCGGCAAGGTTCCTTGCGGTTTATTGCGTAGCTTTGTAGCTAACTGACCTATTTGGTTTTCTAATTTTTTTAGTGTTGCTGCTTGGCTTTAGATCAAAGCGTCATTCTTTTCCATGTACGCTTTAAACAAGTTCTCCAAACTATTTGATGCCTCAGCTTGAGGTGGTTTTGAAGCTTGTTGATTAAACCTTTGAGATTGGTTGGGTCTTTACTACAATAAGTTGTTGTTCGGTCCATTTCCTTGGTTGCTCCAAAAAAATTTAGGATTGTAGAAGTTGGACTGGGGTCCTTGTCCACTCCTATTTTGATATTGGTTCCCTACATAGTACACTGACTGGGATTTGATGGACAATTCTCAAAAGAATGACCTTCCCCACAGTACACACAGGAAACTACTTCAAACGGACTTGGTGGCTAAGCTGTAGAATTATTAATACTATTAGCAGTTAACTATTTTATCATAGAGGAAATAGACGATACGTGAGTTGATAACGAAGTGAGGGCATCAACTTCATGAGCTCCAGCTGCACGTCTTTTTGAAATTGTTCTATTTGTTGGTCATTTATAGTTATTACCCGTGATCCTCTCGATGATCTCATAAGCCTCATTATAAGACTTAGACAAAATTGCACAATTCTCATTGAGACCATTATAGAATGTCTCCAACTGGATACAATGAGGGATCCCATGATGAGGACACTTACGAAGTAACTCCTTGAATCGCTTCTAAGCCTCATACAAAGACTCGTCATCAAATTGTTGGAAAGTTGTGATCTCATTTCTTAACTTAGCATTTTTGCTAGGTGGGAAATACTTAACCAAAAATCTTTTTGCTAATTCTTGCCATGCAGATATGGAACTTGGTGGCAATGAATTGAGTCATGCTCGTGCTTGATCTCAAAATGAGTAGGGAAACAAATTCAACCTCAATGCGTCTTCAGTTACACCGACTATCTTGAATGAATCACTCACCTCTATAAACAATTGAAGGTGGAGATGTAGATCTTCAGTGAGCATACCACTAATTTGGCCCACCATTTGTAGCATTTGAAACATCACTGGTTTCAATTCAAACTGGGTTTTCTCAATATCTAGCCTTCTAATTCTGGGGTTTAACTCACTGAAAAGTGGCACGGCATATTGTCTGATGCACCGATCCCTATCATCAGCAATGAGGATAGGATTTCGTACATGATTGGCTTCATTACCTTGGTCTTGATTTTGATTCCCAAGTTACATTTTGACTTGTCTTTGAGCTGTTCATTCACGTCTTTTTTGTCTGAAAGTTTGGTCAATTTCAGGGTGTCAAAATAACAAACTAGTTACCCTTAATTGCACTTACACTTTACTATTTGTGGGATCTGAATGGCCAACCGATCAAGAAAATTTTTCCTAATTGAAATAGGTTTAAAATCTTATTAGGAGGGTTCAAGAACTCAAATTAATTTTGGAGAAATATAGGCAATAACCAAGAAACAAAACAACCCCTTTTCTTGCCCATAGGTGCACGCACAACTACTCGCGGTGGCCAAAGTTGGGGCTGAATTTTAAAACAGTTTAAGATTTCATTAAAATCTGGAAAAATAAATTTGCAATCATTTAAAATCCACCAAATTCTAGATCTAGAAATTTAGGTTTTTAATGGACAAGATTAATTAAGAAATTGAACAGAGAAGAGACCTTACCCAAGCTAGTCGAGAGAAATGACTATGACACTTTCTTGGTAAAGATCGGGATCGATCTTGGAGTTCAAGATTTTAGATTTGGGGTTGGTTTTAATGAAAAGAAATAACAGCAATATGGTGGAGAATATTTTAACAAATCTTGTGGTAGAAATAAAAAGAAGAAAGAGATGGTAAAACTAGGTGTAAGCGACAACAACAATGGGAGAAAGAAAAAAAATTGAAGAGAAAATAGGAGAGGAAGCAGGTGAATGGGTTGGGTAGGTAAAAATTGAACTAAATTCTGTAAAATAAATTAAAAAGTTATATTTATAGTTAGGGTTCAAGGGTATGGATGGCACACACATTAAAAAACTGAGTGATTTTGCAAAATTTAATTATTTCGCAAGGAAAGGGATTCGAACTTGGGACCTCATTTAATTTCCACGCTTTCTCTTATTTCTTTTAACCATTAGGCACTTTCCTTATTCTTGAATTAATTTTGCAATATTTATTTTAAAAATAAGGAAAAATTTGGAAAATAATAAAAACGGTAAGAGAGAAGGGATTCGAACTTGAGTTTCAAGGAACGTTTCACTAACACTTAATCAACAAACCAATACCTCATTTATTTCCTAAAAAAGCATAGATAGTCCTAAATATTAAGGAATGACCTGATGCGATCTCATCCAAGGACTCTACTAATTCAGCTTTTGAACTAATCGAGTTGCCAGCAGAACCAATCACACGTGCCCAATCCAAGAGATTCAAAGAAGCTATCCCAGGCCTCGTTGATCAAGTTTAGGGAAAAGCTCTAACCGGATTCATCAATCGAGTTTAGGAGTGTTCGACATGTGCTCCATGCAACCTTCTTCAAACAGACTTTAATATTAGCTAGGTAATTCAGTTGATAGAATAAGATTTAAACTCTTTTACTTTTTTTATTAATTAAGTTCTATTTTGTATTGCATTAATACATGTCTTAGCATCTTAAATTGATTTAAGTCTATTAACTATGCTCTAGTTCGTACAACATTAATGTATGTGTTAAGTCAGACATTTTAATTGTGTCTTAGCTTATTACAAATTAAAATTGTGTTTTAGTTTGTCTTAATCCAGTCTTTATTTTGTTTTACAGTTTATTCAATTGGGCTACTGGACATTCATGCATTGTTTAAGATTCATTGAAGTTCATTTATGAAGAACCATGCACCCAGTTAATTCATGCATCTTGGAGTTGTTGGACACACTCTTCCAAGTGACCGTTCGTAGAAAGCTATGTCAATTATTGATCCTTAATTGAGCTAATCAGCCTGCTCCTTTTGTTCACACCAGTGGATCATTCAATTCCTGGTGTTCACACCCAAAGGACGATCCAAGTCCAAGTGTTCACACCAAAGACTCTTCAAATGTCCCAAGGTGCACCCCCTGGCTTATTATACATTCGGTGAACAAGGAAGCCTTAACTTTAGCTCATAAACATCATTAAACGACCAAGCTCTTTGATTAAATTAGCTAAACTCTTAAGTCCACTTCAATGACTATTCGGGAACTCCAACTGCCAAGCTAATGTCAACCGAATTGATCAAGCTATTAATTAGCTGAATTAAGAGAATGTCAACTTTATTTAGTTGTAATTACATTTTGACTATTCGACTAGTGCCTCATAGCCTATAAATAGTTTGCTTGTTACCTGTAGCAAGAACTTTTGATCTTTAAATGAAGGTTTACATCTTTGTGAGTTGTTCAACTGTCTTAGTTCTTTGTGACTCAAATTGACTTATCTAGCTTGCTAGTGGCATCAATCTATTTCTTTCGAACTTATCACTCCAACGAGTGTGGCGTTCAACCCTTATATCAATTGGCTCCTATCTTCCACAGATAGAGGGTCACGGTCCTATCCTTCTATCCATCTTTCACCTTGATAGCTCAATAAGAATTGGGTCTCTATTTCTTAATAGTGGTTCATCCTTCCACTATTGAGTTCAATTTCCATCTTTCTGTCAACTTATTATTCATTTATTTTCCTTGTTTAAACTATCAACCTTTGAAAATAAACTTTTTGTTAAACAAAAACCTTGTTACTTAATTTTACGATTGGTAACAAAGAGACTCGATTTCATCAACGAATATGAGACCGCATCATTTGGTACCAGAGCTAGTAAAAAAATTAAGTATCATTATTTTCGTACTCCTGGGGTTGAAGTTTATTTTCAAAAAATCGTGTATATAAAAAATACAAAATACAAATCTGTTGCAAAATCAAACTTGAAAGTACACAAAGGGAGTTTTGATTTTGTACAAGATCAAACAAAAGAAAAACTGGCTTCAAAAGTGTTATTTTTCCCAAATTCAAAATTTTCATTTCCAAAATCGTTTTTCAGCCACACTCTAGTTAAAACCATTTTTCTTTCAAGCCTACCTGTACCCAACATCATATCCAATTTTTTTGCACCTATTTTAAAGCCAACTTTGCATAGACTTGCTACTAAGTCAAAAGCAGTTCCAAAGAACTTTGAGAAACGAACAAGAGAGGTAAAAGGCAAGAGAGGTGAAACTATTAAAGAGATAAAAGCCAACCTCGAGTGTAAACACGAGTGGAGTGCTCAATTTTATTTCTTTTTGAGAGATTTGGTGAGGTTTGTAGTAAGGATTAAAAGAGAATTATGTCGCGTAGTCCTGAAAGGAATGCCACTATTGGAGGCGCATCAAATGCTACAGATGGTGGTGGTATGCATCCTGTGAGAAACATAGCTGATGGAGGTGTAACCGATTTGGCATACGAAGCACTTCTTCAAGAGATGACCTGTTTGCTACAACAGTAACTAGAGCCACTTCAAGAACGGATGGATTAACTTGAAGCAAGAAATCAATTGGAACGTACTCCTCCAAACCCAAGGAGAGAGCGAGTTCGATTGTGGCAACATCAAAATGATCTTTATGAACCAAGTGACGTGGAGAGTGACCAAGCCTCCAACTGAAATGAAAGACGTCAACTCACTATCAGCCGACGAAGGAATGGTGAATGTCTGGTATCAACTTGGGCTGAAATGAAGTCCATCATGAGAAAGCGATTTGTGACAGCCCAAAATTGACCCTAGTCGGGAAGTGGTTTCGGGACCGCTAAACCGAGTCACCAAAATGTTTGAATGTGATATTTATTGTTTAGAATATGTAATTATGAATGTGTGAAAATTTCAAGCTTCGATTTAGTCGATTGCATGTGAATTTAGTCAATAGGACTTATGTGCGACATTTTTGAAATGTGATAGGTTGAAGCATAAGGACCTATTAGTGCATGAAATAAAAAGGGGGACTTGCATGTCAAATTTCCCCCCTAATTAGTAGTGGCCGGCCATGACAAGCATGGTAGACCAAGTGTGATGGGCAAGACATGTCATAGACATGTTATGTTGGTGCATCATGGGTGGAAAAAAATAAAATAAGGAGAATGGGCATAAAATAATGAAAGGGAATATGATGGAAACAAAAAAAAAGTGTGTGGTTGTCTCCCCCCCCCCCATTTTGCCGAAACTAGAAAGAAAAACAAAAAAAAGTGCTCATCCTTTGGTTCATCTTTGGCCAAAAATTTTAAGGAGGAAGGAAGAAGAAAGGTTGAAGAGGTTCGGCCATGCATGTAACTAGGCTAAGGTATGTTTGACGATGTTCCATGAGATGCATGCATGTTTTAGTTGTTGGCTTGAGTTCTACCTAGCCCCTGGTCTAAATCTTGCTATGTGATGGAAATGACACTCGGCCATGGATGCATCATTCTTGCTTGGTGTTGATGTTGTGTCGGTGAGATACCAAGTTATTTTCGTGACCAAGTTGAGATTTGAATTTTTGGAATAAGTAAGGTTTTCGGCTATGGAGATTAATAAGGGTGATGGTTGTGTTTCATGCTAAATCTAGATGAAAAATGGTAGTTACTTACATCTTGATGATTATGAGTTTCTCTCTTGGTTCTACCTTAGATCCATGAAGTATATTTTTATTTGGTGTTGTTGGAAGTATCGACCATGGTATATCCATGAGTGTGATTTATGCTTATTGCATGGTAGGTAAGATTTATGTTTTGGATATATGTTTAAATTTGGTTATAATCAAAATTTGGGATTCGGCTCTTGCACATATATATATATGATTGCACATGATGGTGCTTCGGTTATGGATTAAATGATGGATGCGTATTGAGTATAATATGGAATGCATTAGTTAGTAAAATGTATGTCATTTATGTGTGGTATTAAGTATATAATCGGCCTCAACATAGACATGCATATTCGGCCATAGGAAGAAGATTGGTGTTGCATGTATTCGGTTAGAGGCAAGCATATTGATGCTTTTGTCTTGGCTTAGAAAATTCGGCCAAGGGGGAAAATTAACTAAAATGTTGAGTTTGATTCATGATTCCGTACATATGTGACTTTAATGTCTAATGTATAAATATGGGCTAAGTGCCTTGTGTTCCTCTTTTCGATGCTCAAATGATTAAATCAATTTATTTGTTTAATTAAGCTCAAGAGCAAAGGGGAACTAAATCCGATAAAGGGAAGGAAAAAGTGGTCGAATAGCTATCGGAATCGTTCGACAACACCCGAGGTAAGTTCTTGAGTAAAAGAGCTTAAATTATGATTTGATTAGATCATGTTTTAAGCAAATTAAAATCATGCTCTCTGTGTGGCTATTGAGCCGAAATTGCAAGAATGATAAGTGTCTTGTGTTCGAGTTTTGCTAACGAAAATGAAATACGAATGTGCCATGATTTATTGTTAAATGTGCATGGTTATTTGAATGATGTCCGGGCTAACTCCCGAAGGCTTTGTGCTAAGTGACCATATCCGGACTAAGATCCGAAGGCATTTGTGCGAGATACTAATTCCGGGCTAAGCCCGAAGGCATTTGTGCGAGTTACTAAATCCGGGTTAAGTCCCGAAGGCAATTGTGCGAGTTACTATAACCGGGCTATGTCCCGAAGGCATTTGAACGAGTAGCTATATCCGGTTAAATTCCAAAGGTACGTGATTTGGGAAGGAATGATCTTGCTGTAAAAATTTCAGTAAATACTCTAGAAACATCCCAACATTGAGGTATGTTTCGTATGTGCTTGAATTTAGTTGAGCCCTTACAAATAAGTATTCGCTCAGTTGATAAACAAGCTACCGGCCTTTGGCTAAGTTGATCTTTTTTGTATGTACATAAGGGTTGGTAATGTGAAGCAAGTATGATATTGAAAAATTGTGCATATGAAATTATCCGTTTAGCTACATGAATGCTATACTTTTGTTGTGCTGGAATTCCTTGCTCAAAACTTACTAAGCATAAATTGCTTACTCCGTTTCTTTGATCCTCTATTTTATAGATTTTGGTTCTCCAGCTATCGGACTCGGGATTTTGAAGTCGAAGTCGCCCACACTATCAAAGCCCCCCCCTTTTTGGTACAATTTTTGTTGAACTTCGAAATGGCATGTATAGGACTACCCGTTTGTTGTGGGTCATGGACCCTTTGGACTTGTATAATTTTGGATAGCCATGCGAAAATGGCTTATATGTGTTTGAGTATAATGTTATAATCATTTGGTGTGGATATGCTTGACAAGGATTGGCCATGGGAATGGTTAATCACTATCATAAATTGTGCTATTTATGCAAAAAGGGCTAGTTGAATCATGGAAACCATGAAATAGGTAAAGTCTACCTTAAAGGCAGATGCTGACAGCAGCAGTGATGTAGATTTGGAAAATCACTAAAAATAGTAGGAATGGAATTAAATAGTGAAAAAATTATTTAAACGAACCTTGATGAATCTATTTTCATAGGAAAGTAACGAAACAATCATACGGACAGTATGTTAAGAGATATTCAGGTTCTTGTGAGATAGGGCCAGAACGGTTTCTGGATTTCCTGTTCCGACTTTGGAAATTCATTATAAATTAACCAGAGACAATTAGGAGTCAAGCCATATATGTATAGATTTCTCTCTGAGTCTAGTTTCTATAGAAACAAACGGCATCAGTATTTAAGCCCTGTACAGGGAGATATCCAAGTCGTAATGCGCAAAGGTCAGTGTAGTCGATCCCTGTAATATGGGAGACTTTGACTAATAAACTGTACTAATTGGCCCAACCAAAAATTCTAGAAAAAAATATGTAGATGGGCATATGAGTCTAGTTTCAGGGAAAATTTACAGAACTGGATTCCAAGTTTCTGAACTCAAGATATGATTTTTAAAGCGACTAGTACGCAGATTGGCAGTGTCTAGGAAATTATTTTTAAAGTCTGTTAACACCTCGTGTTCGACTCCGGTGACGGTCTCGGGTTCGGGGTGTTACACGATTCATCCCAGCTTATTATCACCGAGAGTTGTACCAAAAATTGAAAAACCTTATTAAAGTAAATCAACATGTAGAAGACTACTACAAAGAGATAGAGGTAGCCATGATTCGAGCCGATATGGAGGAAGATCAAGAGGCTACTATGGCAAGGTTTCTTGATGGATTCAACCATGATATCACCAATGTGGTGGAGTTGAAGCACTATGTCGAAATCATTGTCATGGTCCATATGGCAATTAAGGTGGAAAATAAATTAAAGTGAAAGGGCGTCACACGAGCCTTTTATAATGCCACTTTTACTACAATATAGGGACAAGGAGTTAGCAAAAAGGATGCCCCAAACCAATCTAAAGAACCTGTTGGAACCACCAAGCTTAATTAGCTAAGTGGTAAATGAGCAAAGGGAAAATAGAGGTTGTACCAAACCGGACCCGAGACATCAAGTGTTTTAGGTGTCTTGGAAGTGGTCACATAGCCAGCCAATGTCCCAATCGAAGTGCTATGTTCATAAGGGACGACAAGGAGATCGAGTCCGAGAGTGAACAAGAAGAGTATTATAATGAACCATCCGACAAAGAAGAAGACTTAAAATATGCTGTTGATGGTGAAGTCCTGGTCATCAAGCGGAGTCTAAACATCTGAAGCACGGAGAATGAGCAGCAGCATGAAAACATCTTTCACACTCATTGCCATGTCCAAGGCAAAGTTTGTAGCGTCATAACCGCTGGTGGAAAAACTTGGTTTAACAACTACCAAGCATTCGCACCCTTACAAGCTACAATGGCTCAATGATGGAGGTGAACTGAAGGTTACCAAGCAAGTTATCGTAGCCTTTTCCATTGGCAAGTACCATGATGAAGTTGTGTGTGACGTGGTGCCAATACATGCTAATCATCTACTATTGGGAAGACCATGGCAATTTGACCTAAGGGTAATTCATGATGGTTATGCCAATAGGTATACATTTAAGCACTTAGGAAAGAATGTCACTTTAGCACCCTTTACACCGAAGCAAGTGTATGAAGATCAACTTAGATTGAAAGCATTTGTTGAAAAATAGAGAAAAAAAAGTGAATAAGAAAAAGAAAAGAAAGTAAAAAAAATTGAAAATGAGTGAGAAAAAATAGAATGAATTGCAAAAACGAGAAGAAAAAAACAGAAAAAGAGATAGTGAATCCGAAAAGTGGGATTTCTATGCGAGAGAAAAGGAGATTCAAAAAACTTTCTTGTTGAAATAGCCCATGTTTGTACTTATGTACAAAGAGAGTTTGATGGGAACTAACGAGCTAATTGATACCATGCCATCTTCTATCATGACTTTGTTGCAAGAATTCAACGATGTATTTCCAGAGGATATACAAGTGGTTTGCCACCAATACAAAGAATCGAGCATCAAATAGACTCTGTGCCTGGAGTTTCCATTTTAAATAGACCAGCCTATCAAGTAATCCCGAGGAAACTAGGGAGCTTTAAAGGCAAGTGACCGAATTGCTGGAAAAAGGATGCGTGCGAGAGAGTCTAAGTCCGTGTGCTGTGCCAGTACTCTTAGTGCCAAAGAAAGATGGTTTCTGGCGCATGTGTATGGATTGCGAAGCCATCAACAAGATCACCATTAAATATCGACATCCGATTCCATGATTGGATGACATGCTGGATGAGCTAAGTGGAGCTCAACTATTCTCCAAGATAAACCTCAAGAGTGGCTATCATCAGATCCGACTGAGGGAGGAAGATGAATGGAAGATAGCATTCAAAACCAAACATGGTTTGTACGAATGGTTGGTATGCCTTTCGGCCTAACTAATGCACCGAGTACTTTTATGCGACTTATGAATCATATCCTTCGATCTTTTATTGGTAAATTCTGTGTAGTTTACTTTTATGATATCTTGGTCTATAGCAAATCGTTGGAAGAACATGTGCAACACTTGAAATCTATTTTGAAAGTATTATGTAAGGAAACTTTGTTTGTAGATCTTAAGAAGTGTTCGTTTTGTACTAACAAAGTTGTTTTCTTAGGTTTTGTTGTTAGTTCTGAAGGTCTTGAAGTTGATCAAGACAAGGTAAAGGCGATTCGAGAATGGCCATGACCAACAAGCATTAGCCAAGTAAGGAGTTTTCATGGTTTAGCTAGCTTTTATAAAAGGTTCGTTCCTAATTTTAGTACATTGGTTGCCCCTTTGACTGGAATAATTAAGAAAAGTTTCAAATTTCAATGGGGTGAGGAACAAGAAAAGGCCTTCTTTTTTATTAAAGCCCATTTAACTAATGCTCATTTATTATTTTTACTTGACATTAACAAGAATTTCAAGTTAGAATGTGATGCTTCAAGGATAGGAATCATAGCGGTGTTCAGTCAAAACGGGCGTCCTATTGCCTACTTCAGTAAGAAACTCAACTGCACTACCCTTAACTATCCGACATATGAAAAGGAGATGAATGTTTTGATTTGGAAGCACTACTTGTGGTATAAGGAGTTTGTTAGTCACACCGAACACGAAGCTTTAAAGAATCTTAAGGGACAACATAAGCCAAACAAGAGGCATGCTAAGTGGGTCGAGTATCTTGAGTCCTTTCCCTATGTGATCAAATACAAGAAAGTGAAGGAAAACACAGTAACTAATGCATTGTCGAGAAGGTATGCATTACTTAATAGTTTAGATTCTAAACTTCTTGGTTTGGCATATCTTAAAGAATTCTATGAAACTGACGTTGATTTTGGTGAAGTGTTCAAAGCTTGCGAAAAAGGAGCCTTTGAAAAATTTTATAGGCACGACGGATATCTGTTTCGTGAAAGGAAGCTATGCATACCTCAAGGATCAACCTGAGACATCTTAGTCAATGAAGCGCATAGTGGAGGTCTCATTGGTCATTTTGGAGTGACAAAAACCATGGCCATTCTTCAAGAGCATTTCTTCTGGCCAAAAATGAAGCGAGATGTGGAAAGGCTTTGTGAGCGTTGCATTGCTTGTAGGAAGGCTAAGTCGCGCATCAAGCCCCATGGTTTGTATAAACCTTTGCTAATTCACGAAGCATCTTGGATTGATATATCCATGGATTTTGTGTTGGGACTCCCTAGAACTAGGAATGGAAAAGATTCAATCTTTGTTTTTGTTGAGTCGTTCTCGAAAATGGCTCATTTTATTACTTGCCATAAAACTGACGATGTTGTGAATGTGGCAAATTTATTTTTCAGGGAAGTAGTTCTATTACATAACGTGCCAAGAACTATTGTGTCCAATCGAGACACCAAGTTTCTTAGTCATTTTTGGAGAACATTGTGCAGATGAGTTGGCACTAAGCTACTGTTCCCTACAACGTGCCACCCCCAAAGAGACGGTCAGACTGAAGTGGTGAACCAAGTGTTATCAACGTTGTTGAGAGCAATCATTCAAAAAAATTTAAAGACATGGGGGGATTTCTTGCCTCACATCGAGTTCACTTATAACCACTCAGTTCACTCAGCCACAAAACACTCTCCATTTCAAGTTGTATATGGCTTTAACCCATTGACTCCTCTTAACTTAATTCCTTTGTCTTCTAACCAGCTTGTGAATGTAGATGGTAAACGAAAAGCTGAGTATGTGAAGCAATTGCATCAAAAGGTAAAGGAAAATATAGAAAAGAGAACCAAGAAGTATGCGCATAAAGAAAAAAGGTGCGAAAACGAGCAGTTTTTGAGCCTAGAGATTAGTTCTAGATTCACTTGCGAAAGGAGAGGTTTCCTACGCAAAGGCAATCTAAGTTGCAACCTCGAGGCGATGTACCTTTCCTAGTGCTGGAAGGAATCAATGACAACTCGTATAAGTTGGACCTACCAGGTAAGTATAATGTGAGTGCGAGTTTTAACGTGTCTGACCTTTCTCCTTATGATGTAGGTGATGATTTAGGGACAAATCACCTTGAAGAGGGGGGCTAATGCGATCTCGTCCAAGGACTCTACCAAGTTAGCTTTTGAACAAATCAAGTTAAAAACGATACCAATCACTCGTCCCCGAGCCAAGAGATTCAATGAAGCTATCTCGGGCCTCGTTGATCAAGTTTGGGAAGAAGCTTTGACCGGATTCATCGATCGAGCTTAGGAGTGTTCGACATGTGCTCCATACAACCTTCTTCAAGCCGACTTCAATATTAGCTAGCTAATTCAACTGCTAGAATAAAATTTAAACTCTTTTAATTGTTATTAATTATGTTCTATTCCGTACAGCATTAGTACATGTCCTAGTATCTTAAATTGATTTAAGTCTATTAACTATGCTGTAGTTCGTACAACATTAATGAATGTTTTAAGTTAGACATTTTAATTGTGTCTTAGCTTATTACAAATTAAATTGTTTTTTAGTTTGTCTTAATCGAGTCTTTATTTTGTTTTACAGGTTATTTAATTGGGTGGCTGGACATTCAAGCATTGTTCAAGATTCATTGAAGTTCATTTATGAAGAAACATGCACCCGATTAATTCATGCATCTTGGAGTTGATAGACACACTCTTCCAAGTGACCGTTCGTAGAAAGCTATGTCAATTATTGATCCTTAATTGAGCTAATCAGCCTGTTCCTTTTGTTCATACCAGTGGACCATTCACTTCCTGGTGTTCACACCCAAAGGACCGTCCAAGTCCAAGTGTTCACACCAAAGACTCTTCAAACGTCCCAAGATGCACCCCCTGGCTGACTATACATTCGGTGAACAAGGAAGCCTTAACTTTAGCTCATAAACATCATTGAACGATCAAGCTCTTTGATTAAATCAGCTCAACTCTTAAGCCCACTTCAATGACTATTCGGGAACTCCAACTGTCAAGCTAATGTCAACCGAATTGATCAATCTATTAATTAGTTGAATTAAGAGAATGTCAACTTTATTTAGTTGTAATTACATTTTGACTATTCGGCTGGTGCCTCATAGCCTATAAATAGTTTGCTTGTAACCTGTAGCAAGAACTTTTGATCTTTAAATGAAGTTTTACATCTTTGCGAGCTGTTCAACTCTGTTAGTTCTTTGTGACTCAAATTGACTTATCTAGCTTGCTAGTGGCGTCAATCTGTTTTTTTCGAACTTATCACTCCAATGAGTGTGGCGTTCAACCCTTATAACGATTGGTTCCTATCTTCCACAGATAAAAGGTCACGGTCCTATCCTTCTATTCATCTTTCACCTTGACAGCTTAATAAGAATTGGGTCTCTATTTCTTAATAGTGGTTCATTCTTTCACTGTTGAGTTTAATATCCATCTTTCCATAAACTTATTATTCATTTATTTTCATTGTTTAAACTATCAACCTTTGAAAATAGACTTTTTATTAAACAAAAACCTTGTTACTTAATTTTATGATTGGGAACAAAGCGACTCGATTTCATCAATGAATACGAGATAGCATCATGACCACTCTCTCTCGATTCCCAAACCCAGTTCTACTAACCCCCAATTTTCAAGATGTTACACCTTTTACGCCCAGTCAAAACTTGTGCCAAGTTGTTTGTGGAATTAAAAGGCCAAGCCTTAGAAGCTGAAGGCATATTACAATTTTCTAACCAATTGATGGGATCATTTACTTGACGACCATTTTGGCTTTGCTTCTTTAAACAGTATTGGAAGACATTCCTAATTGTAACAACTTTTTCCCTATTCATTCTTCTATACTATTTCATGGCAACTTTTGAATCAACTGGTTGGAATGAGCACAAATAGATTCTCATTAGAGTGACCAACATGTGGGGAAGTCAAATCCATTTTCAAGCCTACAGATAACACGTATAAACTTGTCTTTCTTTATGTGCAAGTTTGAGATACTTCTTTGTATGATTAGCTCACAACCTTGGTGAACACTGAAATGGGCATTTCCAGTAGTCGTTCCTTGCCTCTTAATTTTTATCTGATAAATTTTTGGAAAACACCAAGAAGGGGTGGTTCATTATGCATACATGATCGGTTGTTTAACGTCACAGCAATAATGTGCAAGCGCACACTATCGATGCAAGTATAGTATACATATGTGAGTCTATCAAATATCGATCCTACAGGGATGGTAGTATTTTATCTATTAATGTCAATGCAACAACTAGATAAAAATGAGATGAATTGTGAGAATAGTTATCGATGCAATAACTTGAAAACAATAAAATAAAGTATGATAATGATAAACTAGGATCCCCAACATGAATCTTCAACAGAATACTAAGTGCTCACAAAGTATAAAAAGATAGGTGATTATCGAAGCAATAAAGTTCAATGTATATCTTACCCAGCGTCACTCCTCTATTTAATCCTAGACTTAAACATGCATACTAACCTAACCTTCTGGTGATGGCAATACGATACTATTAAGAAGAAGTGGACTAAATTCGTCTAGTCCTCACTCAACTTCCGTTGTCATGCTTGTTGGCTTAAACTGTCACTGCACTTTCCAATGTCAGTGACTGTAATAACACTTCCATGTTAAAAAACATTCAAACCCCAAGATTAAACAATAAAAATAAGATTGAATAAGATAACATTTCTTCAAGAATTCATATGTACTTCCATCCAAACAAAAAATAGAGAATAATCACCAGCATTCAGAAAGAAATAAGAAAGAATTGAGTAGAGAATACTATTCTTAGACAACTCGACTGAATCTCTTTGTTCCCTCTTGTCTCGAACTTAGGTCTTCTCATTAGAAGCTAGTCTACATCTAGTTTTCACGTCGGCTAACCCGTGAGAGGCTTAAGCTGCCATGGCCATAAGTTTTAAGGTAGGATGATGAAGATGATGATCCGAAAAAAAGATTTTTTCTTTTCAAGTCTACCTTTTATGTCCTCCTCCAATAGTACAGGTGTCCTTTCCTCAAAATTATTCTGTCCTTGTTCGTATACGTTGGTTATACCAGACTGGACAACTCACGTAATTTTAGTCCTTATCTGGACAGCTGTCAGGTGCGGCGACAATTCTGGATGCAATATCGAATTTACTCATGCAGCGACATTAATGCAAAAAATATAGTAAAATTAAGGATAAAATAGGCTAGGATTCACTGAGTAAAAATGCAATTTACTAAATTGCAAATGGTAAAATGTATGCTAAGGATAACTAAATGGGAACAATTTAACCAATAAGTAAGGGAAAAACCTATATTCTTTCTAGTGTTATCAACACAACAGTCAATGAAGTAGGCTACCATAGTCCACCAAGACAAGGCTAATAGTTGTCTTAGTGCAATACCATACTCAATCAGTACAAAGCAAAAAGAATGGATGTAATGGTAGATGAAAGCTAGCCTCCAAAAAGCTAAAAGAATAATGAAACCTAAGGAGTTATCACTCAAGTGAAACCTCAGTGGCAGTCTGAACTCAAAAGCAAAATTTAGGTAAAGAAGACCCCGAATGCCCAAATATCTATGAACTTCATCCTAAGTAGTACTTGTAATGACCCGAGAGTTAGTCGTGTCAAAAAATATGGTTTTAGAACCCCGATTCCATAAATCGAATATTAGAGTGAATTGAATTTTGGTTAAGTAAGATTTTTGAATTATTGCATAATTATGATATAGGGACTAAATTGTAAAAGTGTCAAAATTTCAATTATTATTAAATTATAAGGTTGATCATGACTAAGGGACTTTTGAAACAATTATACCAATGGTCTATTAATAGTGGACGACAATAAGGTATAATAGATTAAAAATGTTATAAAAAATTTAATAAAATAAAATTAAAAGTTAATTAAATTAAAAAGATGATATGTTAGTGGATTAAAAGAGAAACATCCATTCTCCTTTAATTCTTCAACATTTTGAAACCAAAAGAAAAGAGGAAGAAGACGAAATGACAAGGGTCTAAAAGTTTCAAGCCTTAATTTGGTTAGTTCAATTTAGTCATTTTCTTGTAATTTTTATGTTTTCAGAATCCTAGTAGTTCAAGCTAGCTAACCCATGTAATAAATTTTAGTATTGTTAAGGATTTTGAATGTTACCATTGTCAAATAATTGTAGCTTTTGGTGAGATTTTGATAGATATTAAGCTTAGTATAGAAAAAGGATTAAATTGTAAAGTCAATTGATGATTTTGTGCTATAGAGACTAAAATGCAAAAATTATGAATTTTGGAGTGTAATTGAGAAATAAGAAGTCCTATAGGGATTTTATGGAATTCAACATTAAATTAGAGGGCTAAATGTGAAAGTTATGTTAGTTTCGGTTTTAGGGGCTAAATTGAATAAAATAAAAAAGTTGCATAATTTAGTAAATGGATGTTGTGTATTGATAATTTATTATATTTTTTTAATTCGTAGCGAACGTCGACTCGGATTCCTTGAAAGAGAAGGGAAAAGACAAAGTCGTTGACGCTTATATTGACGATTGAGAAGTTGATCAATCTCAAAGTTAGATCCATAAAAAAATATAATTTGTTATAATTTGTAATTTTTTTAATTATTTTTTTCAATTTTTGTATTTTTGAAAATTCTATTTTTTTCAATTTTTATTATTTTTAATAATTTTTATTACAAAATTTTAAATTTTTTAATTTTTAAAAATTTATAGTTTCTAAAATTTTTCAAAGTTCTATTTTTTTCATAATTTTATAATTTTTCATGTTTCTTAAACAATTTTAAGGGAACTTACCAAATTTTGCCCCGTGACACAACCCTAGTGTGCCACGTGGAGAAGTTAACAGACGAAAATGGCCTACACGAAATTGGTTTTTCAAGGGTTTAATTGATTACTTATATTTGATTAAGAGCTAAATTGAGTGTTATTTTTGGTTGAGGGCTCAATTGATTATTGAATTTTACGAGGGCTTTTTTAATATATTAAAACCTAATTTGGATGAAGTTATTTGAAGCTTATTTATACGTTGCCATATGTGCACAACTAGTTGTGCTTTTTGGGAGTTTTTTACTTGATATTTTGAGAGATGATTATTGTGTATTCAAGTACTCTTTGCTTAAGTATTTATTAGAGAGTTATTCTTGATTGTAAAGTGAGGTTTTGGGAAGAGTGATGGTAACAATTTGAGGACAACTTTATTAAATTAAGATTTATTTAATCTAAACTACGTGAACAAAGTTGTAGTCTTAAACCTCATATTCTTTCTTACCTATTTTGCATTATTTCCTTCTTTTATAACAATAAATTAAAGCAAATTGTACCAAAGGCAGACCAAGACTATTTCATGGATATCTAAGCCTCTAATCAAATTCGCTCTAAGGAGAGCAGGATGGAGAAAAAGATAGTATGATCGTTTATTTGCACAGCTTACACGTCTCAAATATAACACATCAAGTCATTAATGAAATAATAAAATATTTGTGTTTAAATCACACTAATTTTGAATTCATTTCTTATACAATCTTTAAACCTACCCATTATCAAAAGAGAAAAAGAAAAAAAGCTATTGCCCATGTCTACTATGAAACAACCATGAAACAAGACATTGAAACTTTCTTTAATCTTGTCAACAACCATGCATGAATCGTCTACATCCACCTCCATTTAGAGTCATGTAAATTAAGAAAATTGAAATTGGGGTTATAGTGTTGGCGGCTACTGGAATACTTTTTAAAGTCAAGGACCTTATGCTTTAGCTTGGAAAGTGACAAATATGAAATCTAAATTGAGAGAAATTGAACGTCGATAATGGTAATGCATCATAAAGAAAAGACAGAAAAATAGAACAAATAGAATTTTACGTGGAAACCCTTTCAGGAAAAAACCACGGGTAGAGGAGAAAAAAATTCATTATGTTGAATTCGAATGATACATGAGGAGAAACGATTACGTCTATTTATAGGTTTAAAACGTTATTCTAATCAAAGTCAAATAAAAATAATGTAGTAAGGTTAAAACACCTTATTCTAATCAACATCAAATAGAGGAAGTAAACTTCTTTACAGATTTCACTTGTGCAGCCTGTACCACTAAATATAACTCCTCAAACTGGGCCTAGACACTACGGCCCAATCTAAGCGATTACATGGGCCATAGAAATGGCTAGGAGTTAAGTTGAAATAAATGGATCTAATCTTTGAAAACACGTGTTAATATTCCCATTTAAATACAATGTTTTAAAATATTGCTTTGAAACAAGTCTTATTTATTATTTGTAAAACACTGTGATGATCACCAAAAATTCAAGTTCGATCAATTAAGTTTGAGGAAAATGGATTTTATGAAGAAACCATTAAAACGTTTAATTCATATCAAAACTCATGACAAATATCCAATGTCCACAATTTTTAAAGCGAGATACTCCATGCCACAGTTCAATATTTACCACGGATTAAAATCCAAAATAAAATCATAAAGTCCATAAAAGTCCCAAATCATCTTAAAATTCAACAACCATAAAATCGTTTTTTCGAGAGCTTCTCCGATGACCAAATCTGAGTCCTAGCCACGAGGATTATTTATAATGCACAAGTAGTGGGGGTGAGCTTTAAAAGGCTCAGTTCGAGATCAATACATAATATATATAACATGCATTTCAACATATCAAATAAACAAATCCAATTCATTAAATATATACCATTTTCAAAAAAATCTCTTATCATCACTAATACACACACATGAATATATCGAGACATGCTTATGTAACAATGCACATTTTGAAGAATTTCCTAGCCATCTCTGGTACACACCAATATTGAGTTCCCTAGAACTCATCCATCCAATAACACATCATTTATGGACAGGCCACCACATAAATTCCTATAAACGGTCACATAACACGTTGTGGACAAGCCACCATATAATTGTCGATAACGGCCACATAATCGCAGATAAACTGCCACATAACTTCCACCTTTCACAAAACCCATCCAATGCATGTGATATGGCTATTTTTCAAATTTAACACATATAATAACTTTTCACATTTCTCATGTAATCATCCTCGTTGTCACATATTTCTCACTTTTTCACATTTGCATGTAAACATGCTCACATTTTCATATATCACATAATATTCACTTTTTATTCATTTTAGCATGCTTTAGTATATTTTCATATTAAATCATGGATATCATCACACACATATATATAACACAGATTTAGATCATCACATATCAATGAAGCCATGTATCATAGAACATAGAGATGAGATTTGCACACATGTCATCATCACATACATCAACACAACACAAATCATAGTTTTCATGAACTAATAATTTTAGGAACACTAACTCTCAAATAATTATTTAATAGCATTTTACTAAAAAAATAAAAGTGGCATATTATACTCAAATAAAAGATTTACATCCCACACCTTATATAGAAGATCCGATTGCCACAATCTTATTAGAAGAGGTTCCGCTCATATCTAAACCTAGTAGATGAATCTATCACATCAATCACATATTTTAGTTATAGATCTATCAAATGTGTCTTATTACTTAAAGATTAAAGATTGAAATAATTCTCATAAATTACTTACCCTTAAATCGAGACTTAGATTTGATGCCTTCGTTATCACACTAAGGATCTCTTGGATTGGCATCGTTTGGTCCTTCAAAGAATATAGAAACAAAACTTTAACACATGAAAAACAAATGTGTCTTAACACCATTTGGCTATGAGGAAAAAACAATAGAGAGGAAGGAATGTTCCCAACACCACTCATGCACTTATACTACTCAACAATACTACAAGATTGTTAATAAGTCTTGAGAAAGGAGCAGAGAGGTTTAACAATCTACAAAAATATATTATCAATGAGTCTTGAACACAATAACTAAAATAGGATAATCAAATGCTTAGAGAAGATGGGAGAGATCGAAAGGGAAAGAAAAAGGGAAAAAATTGAATCCCAGCGGAAAATGGCGCTCGCAGCGGTGGTCTAGTAGTGGTCTGAAAGAAAAGAGGAAAAGAGAATATTGGGCGGTGGTGAGGAGGTGGTGAAGCTATAGCTCGCGGTGGAGGAATTTTAGGTGGTGGTTGTTCATCAAAAAAGAGAGAAAATGAAAACGAAAGAAATGAAAAAAAATATAATATGGGAGCAAATGAGTGGTATGGGTGGCAAGGAGATGGGGTAAGCTTGGTCAACTTTGACTAGGTTCGTTGAATTATAGTAAATAGGCAAGAACGAAGTGAAAGGAAAGAGAGGGAATATAGGAGTGTAAAGGGGATCATGTTTCCCAACATAAGGCAAGTTTGACTCATAAAAGGGGAAGGGAATCAACTTATTTGAGGCAACTAACGTGGGTGGACGGCAAGCACTTAAGTCACATGGAAAAATTGTAAAAAAAATAAATAGAAGGGTTTGAACATTAGCACTTAAACCTTGGACCCCTAGGATAGCTAGTAAGTCTCTAAACCACTACACTACACATTCCCTTTGTTATCATTCTTGCACACATACTAATAATAAAATAAATGGGATGTGACAACTCTACCCTACTTAAAAGAAAATTTCGTCCTCGAAATTTACCTGATGAGAAAAGGTGAGGATGTTGTTGTAGTATCACATCTTTCAGCTCCCAAGTAGCCTAATTGGTACCATGATTCTTCCACAAAAATTTTACAAGCGGCACTTGCTTCCTTTTCAATAGTTTGACATCACGATCGATAATTTGCACTTGTGCTTCATTAAAAGTCAAGTCATGACGAACCTCTATCTCCTCAATTGGGATTATATGAGAAGGGTTGGATCGATATCACCGCAACATAGGCACATGGAAAACATCATGAATGCGATCTAATTCTGGAGGTAACTTCAACTAATATGCCATTAGTCCCACTCTCTTAATTGTGTGGTAGGGTCCAATGAACCTAGGACTTAACTTTGCTTTGTGGTCAAATCTTAGCACTTTCTTCCAAGGCGAAACCTTAAGGACAACTCGGTCGCCCACACTGAACTCAAAACCCCTCCTCTTCAAGATGGAATAAAACTTTTTTTGATCTGATATAGCCCTTAATCAATCCCGGATAATCTTCACATTATTCTCAGTCTCTATCCTAAATCTGGTCCTAACACTTTCTTTTGCCCCAAATCCGTCCAACACAAAGGTGTCCTACACTTGCGTCCATAAAGTACCTTATACGAAGCCATCTAAATGCTCGACTAAAAACTATTATTATATTCAAACTCCGCAAGTGGTAGATCTTCCTCTCAGTTACCCTGGAAATCGATTGCACAACCTCGTAACATGTCCTCGAGAATTTGAATAACCCTCTCAGACTACCATCAGAATGCGGTTGGTAAGTGCTACTAAAATTCAATCTTGTGCCAAGGGCCTCATGGAGACTCTTCCAAAATTGATATGTGAAACGAGGATTCCGATCTGAAATGATAGACAGTGGTAGCTCATGAAGTCTCACATGTTCAGCAATGAATAATCTAGCCAACCTCTGAAAGAATAATCAGGCACACTGGCAGAAAATGGGCAGACTTAGTCAACTGATCGACTATTACCCAAATAGAGTTTTTCTTAAATGGTATAAAAGGTAGCCCACTAACAAAATCCATGGTGATACGCTCTCATTTCCATTGAGGGACTTCAATAGGCTGAAGCAAACCAAAAGGAAATTGGTGCTCAGCCTTGACTTGTTGGCACGTCAAGCATCTTGCCACAAAATCAGTCACATCACGTTTCTATCTCGGCCACCAATACTACTCACAAAGATCCGATACATCTTACTACCTCTAGAATGCATAACATAGGTGTTGTTATGCATTTCCCAAAGTATAGGCTACCTCAACTCAAAATCAGAAGGTACACAAAATCTTCCACAATAGCACAAAAATCCCTCAGAATTAAAGGCAAAATCTGAAGTCTTACCTCCTTAACGAGTTTCACATGAGGCTCTAAAGACGAATTTGAAGTCTGATTCAGTTTTATATCCTCAATCAAGGTTTTTGTCGTAAATGTAACTCTGCAAGAGCCACCATTATCAAATAAAATCAGCCTTTCAAACATCGCCCTCAACTCAGACATGAACTTACTACTTGACGCATCCGCCACAACATTAGCCTTACCCGGATGGTACTCGATCATACAATCATAGTCTTTCAGAAGTTTTATCCAATGCCTTTGTCTTAAGTTCAACTCCTTCTGGGTGAGGAGATACTTCAAACTTTTATGATCCGTATAAATGACATATTTCTCCCCACAAAGATAGTGTCTCCATATCTTAAGAACTAAAACCACTGCAACCAACTCCAGATCATGATTCGGATAATTGCACTCATATGGCTTGAGTTTTCTTGAAGCATAGGCAACAAATTTCCCATCTTACATCAACACACAACCAAGGTCGAAATGAGAGACATCACTGTAGACCACATAATCCTTCCCAGACTCAGGTTGGATCAACACGAGTGCCTAAGTTAGAACTGACTTAAACTTCTCGAAATGAGCCTACTGCTTATCAGTCCATTTAAACAGTACAGTCTTTCTCCATAACTTAGTCATAGAGCCGTAATTAATTAGAATTATTTAGCAAACCTCCGATAATACCCAGCAAATCTGAGAAAACTCCGAACGTCACTAACATTCCTGGGCTGCTTCCAATCTAGGATAGCCTCAATTTTCTTCGGATCCACGTGAATACCCTCAGCAGATACCACATGTCCAAAAAACATTATTTCTCAGAGCCAAAACTCACACTTATTGAGCTTCACATACAATCGTTTCTCACGTAAGGTTTGAGTGACTAACCTTAAGTGTTCCTCATGCTCCAACTCAGACTTGGAGTAAATCAGGATGTCATCAATGAATACCACAATAAATCGATCGAGATAGGGCTGAAGGACTCTATTCATTAGTTCCATGAAAGCGATGAGAGCATTCGTAAGACTGAAGGACATCATTAAGAACTCATAGTGCCCATACTGAGTCCTGAAAGCGGTATTCAGCACATCAACCTCATTCACTTGCGACTGATAGTATCCCGACCTCAGATCGATCTTAGAAAAAACTGTAGCACCTCTAAATTGATCTAATAGGTCATCAATCCTCGACAATGGATATTTATTTTTCATAGTCAACTTTTTCAGCTAACGATAATCAATGTACAGTCTCATAGATCCATCCTTCTTTTTCAGAAATAGGATTCGAGTTCCCCATAGCGCCACATTAGTCCTTATGAAGCCACAATAAAGAAACTCTTGTAATTTTGCTTTAAGCTCCTTGAGCTCCTTAGGTGTCATGCGATAGGGTGCAATGGACACCAATGATGTCCCAGGCAGCAACTCAATTCCAAACTCAACCTCACGCTCTGGAGGTAAACTAGACAACTCCTCAGGAAAGACGTCGGGAAACTCTTTCACCACATGAATATTCTACAATGCTACACCATCCACATTCGTATAAAAAATTTACGCGAGATAAGCGCCGCACCCTTTACGAACCAATTTCTCCGTTACCAAGGCAGAGATCATATTAGATAGATAATTCCAACGTTCCCCAACCATGATTATCTCATTCCCAATAGAAGTCCTCAAAGTAACTCATTTATTGTCACAATCGAGGATAACCTAATGCTTACTCAGCTAGTCCATTCCCAAAATAAAATCAAACCCTCCAAAGGGTAGTTCCATCAGGTCAGCAGGAAATACTTCATGTCACATCCCGAAAACCGGGTAAGGAGAATCGGGTAAGTAATTCAGGGGTTAGTGAATCAAAAATCGTAATTAGATTATATAATTAAATAATTAAAAATTTATTAAATAAATTATTAGAATAATTAAAATTAATAATTTTAGGTTAGGAAATTAAAATTAGGTGTCTGTGAATTAATTTGATTAAAAAATATTTATAAAATTGAGGTTTGATTTGAAAATAATTTTGAAATTGGTTTTAATTGAAAAGTAAGGACCTATTTGGAAAAGGGAAGAAACTGGATGTGGTTAAATGGGCAATGACCCAATTTTTAAAAATAGGTTGCCTAGTTAACAACTCTCACGTCTCCTTTCCTCACACTCTTCATCTTCTTCAAAAATTTACCAAACACCAAATCAAAGTTTTTCTCCTGAAATTAGTTCATCCTTTTTTATTCCCAAGCTCTCTAAATACAAAACCTCTTTTCAATTTTGAAGAAAACTCATGATTTCATCCTTAAAATCCTCAAGAGATCTTCACACATTTTAGCTCAAATTAGCTCCACAGCTCATCGATTTTGCAAAATTGAGGTGAGATTCTAACTTTTTATGATTAAACTAAGTGAGTTGTTATTTCAATTCAAGATTTAAATGATTTAATCAAGATATTAATATATCATTTGATTTTAAGTTAATTTTTGGCTTGAAAATGGTAGATCTAATATTTCATGGCTAATCTTTAGTTTTAAAGTGATTTGTAACTCATTTTTATCTAATTAAAAGGTATTTGATCTTAATTTAACAAATCATTAATGAATTTAAGAAAATTAAATGTTTTCCCCTTTTTAAAAGATCACATAAGCTTGATTTTTTTTGGAAAAATTAAATCGGTGAAATTGGGTAAAATTGATGGTTTATATTTGTAATTACATGATATTTAGGATGTATGAAGTTGAAATCTAAGCTTAGAAGTGAGATTTGAGTGGTTAAACACCTATTTCGACAAAACTAGTTAAATTTTCGATATAAAGGTTAATAGGCTTTGATCTAGGATTTTGGAATGATTTAATGGTGTTTGTTGATGTTAGTAATGCCTTTTTAATATGTTTGATGTGTGTGAAGAGTGCCAATTCATTTGGAAGTCTCTACAACCATGGACAAAGGCAAATAGAAGCTTACTTGAGCATGGTAGTTAAAGTAATGGTTGTTAAGGTGAGTGGTTTGATATACTACATTTAAACTTTACTACACAGGCTAAGGTAACATATGCAAACCCCCACATATGGTATGTGAACCTTGACTTCTTCCGTGTGCAAATCCTTACAATTTTGGTTGAATCATTGAGTATATACACTGTGCTATTTTAATGGTGAAAAAATGCATGAACTTATAATATATATACATGGGCTTTATTTTTTATATAGTATATATATTAATAGGTTTTGGTAATATAGATATATATAAGCATGTGGGGTTGTATATATATTATATGCATGGGTTTTATTATATAATATATATGTTTATAGGTTATCTTTTATCTAGCTTATATAAATCTATATGGGACTTTAATGTATGCTAAAATTTGACGTGACAAAGGTCACTAAATAGTTATGCATATATGCAATATATATTCATATATGGTTATGTAATGCCTGTGAATGGATATATAAATTAATATTATAATATGATTTTTATAACATATATATTTTATTAATAATGCACATTTATGCATGCATAAACCCCTAAGTGAATTATGAGTTTTACAATATTGCGAGCTTTGATTAGTCCAAAATTATATTATCGTGAAACGCTAAGTGCGAGCCAATTATATTTGTGTACTATGTTATATTGTAAACCATGTTAAATTGGTGAATTATATTATTTTGGGCAAACTGTGTTACTTTGGTGATTTGTATTAATATGGTGAATTGTATTAATTTGCCAAACTATGTATTGTGAGATTTTGAGTTGTATTGTATGTAAGCTAAGCTATTGTGTGCCCTATGCTAAACAAAATATGTGAACAATGATTTATGTGAGCTATGTCATGACTGATATGTGAACTATGATTAGGAGTGCAATATATGTTGCATGAAAGTGATATTATTTGCGAACCATGCTCTATTGCGAATTGTGAATTGTGAACTGTGTTATAATGTGAAAGCTCTGCTTAATTGCGAGCCCTATTGTACTGAATATTGTGAATGTGTTAAAGAGATTTTTTGTCATTGTGACCTTATGGAACCATTGGATAAAGTTGGAATGCCATAAGATTGTGAGTACTCACCCTTTTTATTGCGTTGGGAATTGTGGCCTGGACATAGCGTTGGAGAGATAAAGGACTATTAAGCATAGCTCCATTTACCATAGATAGTGTGGTATGTTTGAAGAGTGTGAGAATACATGCTACACTTATATGGAGATAGCGTATGACTTTATGAGTCATGTGGTGTGTTTTGGAGATCCGTTTATCTAATGTGTAGTGATAGAATCCACTATAAGTGGTGATAGAGTCCCCTATAAGTTTCATAATCATAAAAATGCCAACTTATCATTATTTGAGATATATGAGTTATGATGGAGCATGAATTTTTATTTCGCATAAAGTGTTATTTGGTATGAACTGATATTTCATATGCAGTATTATTTTCCATGAGTTGTCATTTGGTAAGAACTGTTTGTAACACCCCGAACCCGAGACCGACACCGGAGTCGAACACGAGGTGTTAACAGACTTTAAACCCCTTATAAGAAAATTTCCCAGACACTGCCAATCTGCGTACTAGTCGCTTTAAAAATCATATCTTGAGTTTCACAACTCGAAAATCAGTTTCGTGATTTTTCCCTAAAACTAGACTCATATTCCCATCTACATATTTTTTTCTAGAATTTTTGGTCGGGCCAATTAGTACAGTTTATTAGTCAAAGTCTCCCATGTTACAGGGATCGACTACACTGAGCTTTGCGCATTACGACCTGGATATCTCCCTGCACAGAGCTTCAATACTGATGCCGTTTGTTTCTATAGAAACTAGACTCAGAGAGGAATCTATACATATATGGTATGACTCCTAATTATCTCTGGTTAATTTATAATGAATTTCCAAAGTCGGAACAGGGAATCCAGAAACCGTTCTGGCCCTGTCTCACGAGAACCTGAATATCTCTTAACATACTGTCCGTATGATTGTTTCGTTACTTTCTTATGAAAGTACATTCATCAAGGTTTGTTTACATAATTTATTCACTATTTAATTCCCTTCCTACTATTTTTAGTGATTTTCCAAATCTACATCACTGCTGCTGTCAGCATCTGCCTTTAAGGTAGACTTTACCTATTTCATGGTTTCCATGATTCAACTAGCCCTTTTTGCATAAATAGCACAATTTATGAAAGTGATTAACCATCCCCATGGCCAATCCTTGTCAAGCATATCCACACCAAATGATTATAACATTATACTCAAACACACATAAGCCATTTTCGCATGGCTATCCAAAATTTATACAAGTCCAAAGGGTCCACGACCCACAACAAACGGGTAGTCCTATACATGCCATTTCGAAGTTCAACCAAAATTGTACCAAAAGGGGGCTTTGATAGTGTGGGCGACTTTGACCTCAAGATCCCGAGTCCGATAGCTGGAGAACCAAATCTATAAAACAGAGGAGCAATGAAACGAAGTAAGCAATTTATGCTTAGTAAGTTTTGAGCAAGGAATTCCAGCACAACAAAAGTATAGCATTCATATAGCTAAACGGATAATTTCATATGCACAAATTTACGATATCGTACTTGCTTCACATTATCAACCCTTATGTACATACACAAAAGATCAACTCAGCCAAAGGCCGGTAGCTCGTTTATCAACTGAGCGAATACTTATTTGTAAGGGCTCAACTAAATTCAAGCACATACGAAACATACCTCAATGTTGGGATGTTTCGAGAGTATTAACTGGAATTTTACAGCAAGTTCATTCATTCCCAAATCACGTACCTTCGGAATTTAACCGGATATAGCTCCTCGTTCAAATGCCTTCGGGACATAGCCCGGTTATAGTAATTCGCACAAACGCCTTCGGGACTTAACCCGGATTTAGTAACTCGCACAAATGCCTTCGGGCTTAGCCCGGAATTAGTATCTCGCACAAATGCCTTCGGGCTTAGCTCGGAATTAGTTTCTCGCACAAATGCCTTCGGATCTTAGTCCGGATATTGTCACTTAGCACAAGCCTTCGGGACTTAGCCCGGACATCATTCAAATAACCATGCACATTTAACAATAAATCATGGCCCATTCGTATTTCATTTTCGTTAGCAAAACTCAAACACAAGACATTTATCATTCTTGCAAATTCGGCTCAATAGCCACACACAAAGAGCATGATTTTGTTTGCTTAAAACATGATCTAATCACATCATAATTTAAGCTCTTTTACTCAAGAACTTACCTCGGATGTTGTCGAATGATTCCGATGGCTATTCGACCACTTTTTCCTTCCCTTTATCGGATTTAGTCCCCCTTTGCTCTTGAGCTTAATTAAACAAATAAATTGATTTAATCATTTGAGCATCGAAAAGAGGAACACAAGGCACTTAGCCCATATTTATACATTGGACTTTAAAGTCACATACATGTGAAATCATGCATCAACTCAACATATTAACCCACACTCCCCTTTAGCCGATTGTCCTAACCAAGATATAGGCATCAATATGTTTGCCTCTAACCGAATTCATGCAACGCCAATCCATCTCATGTGGCCGAATATGCATGTCTACTTTGAGGCCAAATTATATTCTTAGTACCACATATAAATGACATACATTTTACTAACTAATGCATTACATATTATAACTCAATATGCATCCATCATTTAGTCCATAACTAAACCACCACCATATATAAACATATACTTTGGGGTGATATATATTTGTATCATACCAATACATCATGTGCATATATATATATATACAAGAGCCGAATCACAAGGCTAATTATAGCCATCTCATATATTTTCATCCCATAACCGAATGTACAAGTACATTATAATAGCTTCCAACTTAATTCATCATAAATTTCCCCCTTTTTTTTCTTCATGGCCGAATGCTCCTACTACTCCTTTTACCTTCACAAAGCATGAATTTCATCATCCAACTTACAAGCTTACAATCTCATGAAGTTTAACCTCATGGTACCTATCAAACTCTCACTCATTAGCTTCTATCATAAACCTCCAACAACACCAAATAAACATATACTTTGGGGGTCTATGGTAGAACCAAGAAAGGAACTCATAGATATCAAGATGTGAGCAACTACCATTATTCATCTAAGTTTAGCATGAAACACAATCATCACCCTTATTAATCTTTTATAGCCGAAAACCATACTCACCCCCAAAATCGAAATTTCAACATGGTTTACAAAAATCACTTGATAACTCACTCAATATCAACTAAAATTTCAAAAGCTAGTACAAACTTCCTTACCTTAATAGTGACCTAAGATGACCGATTGCTTCACTCCCTTCTTCTTCCTTTCAATTCGGCCAAGAAGAACCAAAGAACACAACTTGTTTTTCTTTCTTCCTTAGAACATTCGGCCAAGGGGAAATGAAGAAAGATGGACACTTTTTTTCTTTGTTTTCTTTCTTACTTTCACGGCAATGGGGAGGGGAAGAAACAATTACACACATCCTTTCCTTTTTCCATTTCTTTATTCCCCATACTTCTTATTATATTTTTTTTCTACATACCTCACTAGGCCAACATGTTCCCAACATGTTTCCACCCATAGCATGGCCGGCCACTACTTATTAGGGGGGGAATTTGACATGCAAGTCCCCCCTTTTTTCCACATGCACTAATAGGTCCTTACGCATTGACCTATCACATTTTAAAATTTTCTCACATAAGTCCTATTGACTTAATTCACATGCAATCGACTAAATCGAAGCTTGAAATTTTCACACATTCATAATTACATATTCTAGACAATAAATATCACATTCAAACATTTCGGTGACTCGGTTTAACGGTCCCGAAACCACTTCCCGACTAGGGTCAATTTTGGGCTGTCACACTGTTATTTCATATGAATAAATGTTCGGTGCGAATTGATAATTTATGTGATTTTCCCATTTTATGTGAACTACTATTTCATATGTGCACTGCTTATTGTATGAGAACTGTTGTGTCATGTGAGTTACTATTTTGTGTAGACTACAATAATATGTGAATCGCTATTGTTTTCCACCTTTTAACCTAATTGATGTGTTTATTTTTTAGTATGTTTGAGCACTCACTTAGCTTTCATAAGCTCACCCACTCTTTTATACTATTGTAGTGACTTATCTTGTAAAAAGGTGTGGGAGTGAGTCATCCAAGTGATCCAAATCGAGGCTATACCTGGTTATGTCGTTGTGTTCCCAAACCCAGTGGGGAAGCAAATGTGAGACCAAGTTATGGGATTTAGTATGAGACTTATAATTTTTGGGTTGTACTTGGACACTATGGACTATTTAATTGTTTGGTTTAAAACTTTTATCATTTCGTTAGATAGATGATTGAATGATGGATTATGATTGTTTGACAATTTATTTGAATAACTATTCGACTAACTTGTAACTGCAAGTTGAAGAGTCACTAAACATCGAGGTAAGCCTTAGATGTTTGATGTGTGATTTGGATACAAACACGTGCTAGGTATTCATGAGATGTAACACAAAATTTGGTCAAGTCATGTAAATTGTTAAATGTCTACTAACTAATTAACTAATAATGTTATGAGGTTGTGCGAAATGCTTTAATAAAATTTCCAAAATAAGACTTATACGTTAAATCTTACCATACTAATTTTAAACTTTGTAAAATGGAGTTTTTTCCAATATATTACTATATATTATGTTTTAAATCTAATTATATGTTTTTAAACTAAACTATTTTACAAGTCCCTACAAATATAGCCTTTTTAAAAATACCCTGCTGCATGTATGTATGTTTAACTAAAGTTTTCGAGGTAATTTTCTGTTAATTATTAAATTGTGAATTAGTCTTATTATAGATTTTTTATTAGAGTAGCGCAACAGAAGCATGATATTATGTTTTTGTTAAATATTCCATGATTAATTGTGTGGTGTGATTGATCGATTGGTGTGTTTAATGGTGGTTCAAACGGAGAGTCACTTTGATGGCTAAAGTGACATTTGAAATTTGGGTCGGATCGTCCCGACCAGGTTTGGAGCACCACACTTCACCTTGGACCTGCAACAGCCATCACTTATAGATCTTATTTACATGCACAGATTGTCCTAAGCGACTAAGAACGGTCACATCACTAACAGTTTCCTCTACCCGAATACCCAGTTTTTCAGCCATCACATATGATACATATGAATGGGTAGAGCCATTATCTATCAACGCAAAGTAAAGAACATCATTAATTGTAAAGGTACCTACTATCACATCGGCTGCATCACGAATCTCAGTGTCTAGCTACATACACAAGTGTTGGCTACCTCGCATCAACTCGATTAGCACCCTTACCCGATGCTCGCTGTCTCTGACCTGCATTACCTCCTTTATTCTAACCCTGAGCTCATTGTGGCTGCTGACCAGCTCTCTGATACGGTGCATGATTCTAACCCTGTGCTCGTGTCTGCTCATTCAGTTGATGACAATCTCGAATCTTATGATTCAGTGATCCATATTTGAAGCATGTACCCATGCCTTGCCAACATTCACCCGGATGTCTCTTACCACAAGTGGCACAATTTTGGTTTCTTTCTCCCACCACAACAAAGTTTTGGTGGGGTTGATCATTTCTAGCCCACTTAGCTGGGCATTGAGTCTGCCCACTAGAGCCGGAATCTCTCTTAGCAGGATCTCTTACTTCCTCCTTTCCTTCGCACTAAATGCACCTGACCTCCTCACAAATCTTAGTCTTCCCCACCAAATTTTTGAAGACCCTCTCTTGCAGTGGAGCTACTTGTATCATCAAGTCAGATCTTAGGCCAAACTCAAATCGGGCGCACTTATCTTGTTCATCTGTAACCATACCCGGAGCATAATGACTGAGCCTCAGGAACTTCACCTCGTAATTAGCCACAAACATATTACATTGCCTTAGCTCAATAAACTCAAGCCAACTGGCCCCAACGTACCTCGCGCCTACGTATTTCTTTTAGAAAGCCTCTAAAAAATAGTCCCATGTCAAACGATTAGCTTGGGTACCTCTCACAATGACTTGCCACCAATGATAAGCACCATCTCGCAATAGCGACACAATCCCCTTAAGCTTCTACTCCGGGGTGCCCTCCATATCATCAAGAATTTACTCTGTAGCCTCTAACCAATACTCAGCTACAGTGGGAGTCGTCCCAGCAACACACCTAAACAGCTCGACCCTATTGGAACGGAGCCTCTTAGTAATAGTGCTACGACTCTTAGCTCCAGAATGGGCTCCCGCCACTCATTCTAATATACACAGCATGGCCTGTGATACAGCCTCATTCGCAGGTACTTGCTAACTCTCCTCAACAGTGGGTGCGTATTCCATATTTTCTACTGTAGGCTAGGGGTTCGCCCTTGGGATGCTGATGAGTCAACTTGGATTCCTTGACCTGAATCTCTACGAGCCCTCACTCCTCTAGTCCTAACTCCGGGTACTCATTTTAAGTTTTATGAATACTATCAATAGAGATAAGTTTTTATCGTTATCACTTGAACATTTTCTATCGAAGGTTTATTTTATTGATTTAAACTTGCCTCACTCTTTATTGTTTTCACGGCCTAGTGTTTGCTCAATCTATAGCTTTTTATACTTTTTACAATCTATAGTTTCACATCTAAAAATCACTTACCTCAAATTGGCTTCAGGAAGTCTCGAATTTCTTTTATCACAAACTAACATTTGGCATATTTTTCCCAAAATACCCTTTTGTAATACATGAAGTTTTTCCAAAACATTTTACCCATAGTCCGAGTTTTGAACCGGTCTCCAATACCACTAAATGTAACCCCTCAAACTGGGTCTAAACGCTACGTCCCAATCTAACCCCTTTAAATACGATGTTTTAAAATATTACTTTGAAAGAATTCTTATTTATTATTTGTACAACATTGTAATGATCACCAAAAATTCAAATTCGATCAATTGAGTTTGCGAAAAATGGATTTTATTAAGAAACCATTAAAACATTTAATTCATAAACTCATGGAAAATATCCAATGTTCAAAGTTTTTAAAGCGAGATACTCCATGTCACAGTTCAATAATTACCATGAAATTAAATCCAAAATAAAATCATAGAGTCCATCAAAGTCCGAAATCATCATTAAAAATCCACAACCATAAAACCATTTTTCTGATAGCTTTTCCGATGACCAAATCTGAGTCCTAGCCATGAGGATTATCTGTAATGCACAAGTAATGGGGGTGAGCTTTAAAAGGCTCAATGCTAGATCAATACATAATATATATATAAATAACATGTGTTTGAACACAACAAATAAACACATCCAATTCACTAAATATATACCATTTTCACAGAAATCTCATATCATCACTAATACACTTGAATATATCGAGACATGCTTATGTAACAATGCATATTTTGAACAATTTCCTACCGCTACACACCAATATCAAGTTCCCCAGTACTCATTCATCCAATAACATACCATTTTTGGACAAGCCACCACATTAATGCCGATAAACGGCCACATAACACATTGTAGACAAGCCACATAACTGGCGATAACGACCACATAATCGTAGATAAACTGCCACATAATTTCCACCTTTCATAAAACCCACCCCATTCATGTGATATGGCCATTTTTTAAATTTAACACATATAATCGCTTTTCACATTTCCCATGTAGTCATCCTTACAGTTGCATATTTCTCAATTTTGCTCATTTGCATGTCAACATGCTCACATTTTCATATATCACATAATATTCACTTTTTATTCACTTTAGCATACTTTAATATATTTTTATATTAAATCATGGATCTCATCACACACATATATATAACACATATTTATATTATCACATATCAATGAAGCCATGTATCACAGAACATAAAGATGAGATTTGCGCACATGTTATCATCACATACATCAACATAACACAAGTCAGAGTTTTCATGAACTAATAATTTTAGGAACACTTATTTGGAATTTTCCTTTGATAAGTTTTTTCAACTCCACTTTGAGTACTTACTGTACTCTCAAATAAT
Organism: Gossypium hirsutum; assembly: GCF_007990345.1. NCBI lineage: Eukaryota > Viridiplantae > Streptophyta > Magnoliopsida > Malvales > Malvaceae > Gossypium > Gossypium hirsutum. The sequence continues at coordinate 32,786,296 of NC_053444.1, forward strand.
TATTTAATTGCATTTTATTAAAAAATAAAAATGGCATTTTATACTCAAATCAAAGATTTAGATCCCACATCTTATATTGAAGATCTGATTGCCACAATCCTATTAAAAGAGGTTTCGCTTGGATCTAAACTCGGTAGATGAATCTATTACATCAAACACATGTTTTAGTTATAGATATATTGGATGTGTCTTATTACTTAAAGATTAATCATTGAAATAATTTTCACCAATTATTTTCCCTTAAATCGAGACTTAGATTTGATGCCTTCGTTATCACACTAAGGATCTCTTGGATTGGCGTTGTTTAGTCCTTCAAATAATATAGGAACAAAATGTTAACACATGAAAAACAAATGTGTCTTAACACCATTTGGCTATGAGGAAAAAATAATAGAGAGGATGGAATGTTCCCAACACCTCTCATGCACTTATACTACTCAACAATACTATGAGATTGTTAATAAGTCTTGACGAATGAGCGGAGAGGTTTAATGGTCTACAAAAATATATGATTGATGAGTCTTAAACACAAAATAATTAAATAAGATAATTGAATCCTTAGAGAAGATGGAGAGATCGAAAGGGAAAGAAAGAGGGAAAAAAACCAAATCTTGGCAGAAAATAGTGTTGGCAGTAGTGGTCCGGTGGTGGTCTGAAAGAAAAGAAGAGGAGAAGAGAATGTTGGGGGTGGTGTGGAGGTGGTGAAGCTATAGCCTGCGGTGGAAGAATTTTATGTGGTGGTTGTTTGTCAAAAAGGAGATAAAATGAAAAAGGAAGAAATGAAAAAAAATGAGAATATGGGAGCAAATGAGTGGTATGGATGACAAGGAGGTGGGGTAAGCTTGGTCAACTGTGACCAGGTTCATTAAATCATAACAAATAGGCAAGAATAAAGTGAAAGGAAAGAGAGAGAACATAATAGCATAAAGGAGATCGTGTTTCCCAACTTAAGGTAAGTTTGACTCATAAAAGGGGAAAGGAATCAACTTATTTGACGCAACTAAGGGGGGTGGACGGTAGGCACTTAAGTCACATGGAAAAATTGTAAAAAAATTAAATTGAAGAGTGTAAACATTAGGACTTGAACCTTGGACCCCTAGGAAAGCTAAGAATTCTCAAAACCATTAGACAACTCATTCCCTTGTTCTTATTAGTGCACACATATTAATAATAATAATGGGATGTGATAGTAATAGTCACAATATTACTCATATTGAGAACTATGTATATGATCCTCGGACTTGAGATGATGATTGTCCCAACATTATGAGTCGTATATTTTGATATAGTTAAAATGTCTACCGTAACAGGTTGTACTATAAAGAATGATGTTGGATATACCACAATCCATGTAGTGGGATATAGTTGATCAAGATAGGATTTTTCCCTCCTACATAATGAGAGCAATATTTTAGGCCTCTTAATAAAGTGAGATTAGAAATGCATGGCCATGCTCAAATAAGTTGATATGAGATATAACACTTATTTGTTTATTGTAGTCTTCTCAAAAAATTAAGAAATATGAGATTGGACTATACAAGTGTGACTATTCCATAACTTGCGTCCAATCTAGATATTAAGGATAAAAGGATATAATACATGAAAAGATTATTACAGAAAGGTTATGTCAAATCACGACTTCTTCTAACTTAGGTGACAATGATACATTGCTAGATGTGACTCATTACTTGTAATGTTAGAAATGTTCTAGTATTGCTACCAACGTTATAAGAACCTAAAGGGTTACACCATATAGTTGAAACGAACAGAATCCAAATACATTTGGAATTGTATTTAGTTGTCACGTGAATTAAATTAATTGTTGAAGTAATCTAATTTGATAGTTAAATATTAAACATATTATATTTGCAAACTTGTTGTACACAAATAGAGAATATGAATATAATTAATATATGAATTTGATTCATACAAAATATTCATTGTATATATTTTATCGAATTTATTAATATAAATAGTTATATTAATTAACTTCGATCAAAATATAAAAGACATTGAAATTAATATTGTAACACCCCAAACCCGGCCTAGAAGTTACGTCCGAATCTGGCGTGTCACATTGAAGTGTTTTACGAAAAACATGTTTTCATTAAAAACCCTTCTTGAAATTTCAAACTTCTTGCCATTTAAAACTTGTACAAAACCTTAGTTTGCGTTTGTTTATTTTCAATCGAGGTTTATTAAAAAGTTATCACCTTCAAAACCTTATTGTTGCGGAAGCTTAAGTTAAAGCGAATGATTAACGAAAACGTGATATTTAAAAAAATTGAGGTGCGGAAATGTAGTGTTAGAAAACAGTTATTGTTTTGGAAAACCGTGTTCTACTTCTAGCAGATATAAATCACAATCACATCAAATCCCAAATTTAAAATCTAGAAATTATAGAGGCATTATTACAACCCGAATCAAAATCCAAAGTGCTTTAGTAAATGAGCAAAACAAAATAAAACATGTGCAGTTGTGTGGCTCTCTCTAAGTCCCTCGCAGCTCGGAACCATCTAACGCTAGGGATTACCTGAAAGGTTAAAAACGAGGTGAGATTACAAAAACTCAGTGTGTAATCCCCTTATTAAAGAAACAGCCAGGATACAGAAACAGAAATAGTCTAGGCCTGAGCCCTTTAACAGTAACAGTACAGTGTGGGCCTTAGCCCAAAACAGTAACGATGGCAATTAGGCCTTAGCCCCCATCAGACTTGGTTGGGCCTGAGCCCATATCAATTGGCAGATATCACAAATATCTGGGCCTAAACCTTTCTCAATATCAGAATCAGTATATACAATGCATAAATACCCGTACGACCCTGCACTCCATCTCCTGTCCAACCCTAAGCTCCTGTGGGATTTAATCAACCCACTCATCCCTACACTCCTAATGTAGCACCAGTTGCGGCACTAACCAATATTGCAGCAGAGCTGCCAATCACATAATCGGCTAAAAGCCACAGTCGTCTCATGCAACCCGTGCGACCCTCACATATCAATCACTTCCTCCAATACAAGATCCCAACCCCATGCAGTATGTCGTGTATGCAGTATGCGATGCTCAGAATCAGTCATATATATCATAAAACAAGTCAGTTATATGCACATTTCAATTCCTAGGGGTATAATAGTCATTTTACCTTATGAGGGTATTTCGATAATTTTCTCTTTCGGGGGTATTTAAGTAATTTTACCCATTGATGGTATTTCGATAATTTTACCCATCAAGGGTATTTCGGTAATTTTACCCATCGAGGGTATTTCAGTAATTTTACCTTACAGGGGCCTTGGTGTAGATATCGACCTCTCAGAAGGTCCGCAATCACCTCAAGCAACTCAGGTAACCTAAATGATCATAACGGTGTAAATGGGCCCAAGTGGGCCCACACGCTCGTGTGGCCCACTAAGCCCAAAACTACCATTGGCCATGCGATCGTCATGGTTGGCTCATTATTTCCTATCCCTCCAGGAAAATTTCCTCGCGCAGAGCCCAGGCCTATTGGGCCCACTCGGCCCAGTCCGGTCCATTTGGCCCAAAAACAGCCTAAGACCACGAGATCGCTCGTGGTGATCTCTGTCATTGTATTGACTTATCCACACGCACGCTTGTGCGCTCGTGTGATAGCCGTAGCCGTACTTTTGGCTTTTCAGCTTTTCGGGATTTCGGCATTTGCTGATCTACAATTGGAGTGGTGTGTGTACACACCTGTTTAAGCAACCGCTCCAAGCTCTCAAGCGTCCAACCTACATCCATTCCACATACAGTCAGTCTTTCATAAATTATTGTTCAAAGCACTTAATCCCCAAACAGTAATCACTACCAACCTTGATTGAGTACCATGCGATCTACTCCTATTAGATCGCTAACTAAGAACAATTGTATGTCTCTTGCCGATTTACTGCCGCCCAACAGATCTTATTAGAAAGGATCGATTGTAAATGTGGCTTAAATCCACGAATACTATCCTCTCAAAAACAAAAGAAAATTCGGCCAACCCAAAAATAAGGTATCAAAATTACCTTAATCGATTAACAGAAGGATGGACCTCGACGGCTTGGTAACCCTTGCACCCCTTCACTTCTTGGGAACACCTACCCCTTCGATCACCACATCAAGAGGAAGGGATCACCATTTGGCCATCAAAGAACATGAAGGAAAGAAACAATCGGCTTTTAGTGAAAAGATAAAAGGAAACGGATTTGCACACATCTCTCAGTAATAGAGAACAAGAGAGGGAACTTTTGAATACCTACCGATTTTTCAGGATCGCTTGCGGATATCAACTCAATATACCATCGACAGAGTATGGAAACAATCGGGATTTAGAGAGAAAATAAGCAGAGTATGCAACCACCCCAAGGATTAGCAGAAGAAGAAACTCGGTTTAAACACAATAAAGAAGTCGAAAAATAGAAAGAAAAAAGAAGAAGATGGTATTGTGATTTCGGCCAACAAGAACTAATCAATGAAACAAAAGATATCAGCAGGACATTTGGCCAAGGCTAATTGAAATGGGAAGAGAATGGAAAGGAAATGGAGAGAAAAAAATGATGTGTAGAGATTCGGCTGACAGTGTAAAGTGATTGAAGAAAAGAAAAGGGGTATTCAGCTAATAAAGAAAAGAAACCAAATTGCCCAAAGTACCTGAATGGTAAAAGAAGGTTCGACTTTCACACAATAGACCAAAAGAGCAACTCACATTGCACTAAAAAGCAAAGAAGAGAGTTCCTGGTAACGCAGTATTCGGCCACTAAACAAATGAAAAGAATACCAACACTCAGGAAAATAACCAAAATCGAATACTCTATTTTTCCCCTAGCAAAATCGGCAACAAACTTCAACAACTTAAACTCCCCTTTTTCCTTCTAAAATCCCTCCCCCAATCCTCTCCTTAAAATCCTCCACAAATCACTCCAACATCTCATCAATCAGAATTTTACTTCAATACAAACTCCAGCCGTGCAAGGTATCAAAAATTGATCCCCTTATTGTGCAAACCAATACTCAAACTCAAGTCCCCTAGCATTAGAAACACACCACCTACCACTAGACCACAGGCTTTTTTGTGTCATGATTCCACAAAAAATATTTATAAAGCCTTCAAACAAAGGCCAAGATTCACTTAAGAGCAAAAATACAAAATTTTACTAAAGCCCAGGTATGAACCCATGACTTTTCCAACTCCTCTCAAGACCCTTAACACTAAAAAAACATACTTTTGTGTCATTTCTTAGATCACATAAACTTTTATGCTCAGCTTCCTAACCGTTCCCTTGCTCAAGGCCCAATACTTCTATGCCCAGATTTTGGGGCGTTACAAATATTCTTTTGGAAAAAATATAATTAATATATATGAATTTATTTCATACAAAATATTAATTGTATATATTTTACTGAATTTATTAATATAAAAAATTATATTAATTAATTTCGGTCAAAATATAAAAGACATGAAAATTAAAATTCTTTTGGAAAGAACATAATTCCTGTTTTCTAACTTTCTATTTGTCTTTTCTATTAATAAGGGAATAATCCTTGTTTTCCTTTTTAATATGTGATATCAAAGAGGATAAAAGGATCCTTAGTGTGTTAAGGTAATCAACTTAATAAAATAAAGGTCTAGCAACCCTTTTTAATTCTCTCTAAAAAGTTCAAGAGAAACTGGTTGTGTAATACCCCGTTTTCTAATTGTCAAAAATAGTGGATTTGGGGTCACAAATCTGATGAGTAAGTTCATAAATATTATTATTTAATATTTACGAGTCAAATATGATTTTCAAAAAGGTTTTTGATATGGTAATTTATGTTATATGAATTATCAATTAGGTTTCAGTGATATAACCAGTCAAGTGGTTTTAGAAAATGAGGTATCAAGACTTTGTTTCTATAAACTGAGTCGGAAATATTTCATTAAATATTCTTGGAGTGTTATTAAGGTTGTATTAAAGTTTCGTTAAGAAATTTTAACGTTTAAATGGTTAATTAATTGAAAAGGACTAAATTGTAAAAGATGCAAAATTCGAATTCTATTAATTAAAGGTGTCAATAACTAACGAAAGGTAATTAAATGGACTAAGATGAAAAATATACCATTGTTAAAAAGGTGGTAAGGTTGGTTTTTTTTAATATATATGTTTTATTAATTAAAATAAAAATAATAAAAATGTAATAAAAATAAAACAAAAGGTATCATCACTTGGTTTTCTTCTTTAAACCACTGAAGGTTACCATGGAAAAGGAAAGGGAGAAGCTCCAAGCTTCAGTATGTATGATGCATGTAAGTCCATATTCTATTTATTTTTTGTAATTTTTATGTTTTTGATATTATTGCAACTAGATCTAGTTAGCTCGTATCTTCGTTTATGAAATTGTTAAAGATTTTGAATGTTACCATTGATGAATCCTTTGATTTTAAATGTTAAATTATGAACTTGAGGTATTAGTTGTTATTTATAAGTATTTTGTTAATTGATTTTTGATGAATTTAACGATTAGGGATTAAATTATTAAAATAAAAAAATACAAGGACTTGGTGTGAAATTATTACAAAAATGGGCTGTAATGGAAGCTATGAACATTCTATTGGCATGGGTTTTCAATAAAAATGGTTTATTAGGGACTAAATTGAATAAAAATGAAAAGTTGTGGGTAATTTTGTAAAAATGTCAAAAATGACTAAATTGCATAAAATGAAATAGTTTTACTATCTAGATTAAAGAATTGAATGAAGTTATTAATTTAGATCAAGAACGAGTGGAAAATCTACAAGAAGAGAAAATTACCAAATAGCCCCTGTACTTAGTCATTTCTGCAATTTAGCCAGGTAAGTTCGTAGGTATAGAATTGTACATACATATATATGTATAATGTTATTGCTCATTTATGAATGTATATACTTATATATGATGTTTAAAATGTGTGTTGGAATTCAAAATATTATAACTGAATATAAGATGAGAGAGGATTTATTAGAAAACTATTGAATATTTATGAAATATGATGTATGTGATTTCGAAATGATTACGAATTGTTACTACATGTGTATTGAGAAATATGAAAGCGATTAATGGATTATGACAATCTTTGTGATGGTACATTGATAATATGAATATATGTATTGATATCATATTATGTGTATAGAAACGATGAACTGCCCTTGATTGATAAATATGTATAAAGGTAATGGATTACATGAAACGCCTCGTTGAACGTAGTAATCACTAGGATATGATTGGCATGTCAATAGGGTTAGAATGCGCTCTTGTTTGGAATTTTCACTTCAGTGCCCTTGTTTGCACTTCGATGCCCATGTATACACTTCAGTGCCCCTGTATACACTTTGGTGTCCCTGTTCGCATTACGGTGCCCTTTTTATGCATCTATGATGCCTCTGGTGTGACGTAGTTACTCGAGTATCCAAGTCAAATTACTAATTCATTAGGCTAAATGTGAATGGAATTTAAAAAATTATTTTAATGTTAAAGGATAATGTATACTCAAGATATTAGTAAACGTTAAATGTTAAATGTTCATTGAATTACTTGATCATATTTGAGTATCGTTATATTGATGATTATTCAGTTCAAGATATGCATTTATATACATATATGAATGAGTTTGGATTGAATTATTATTATATTATAGGAAGCATACGATGAACCATTTTCAGTACTAATCTTATAAGGGCTTCGTAAATGTATAATAGGTATGATTAATTTATTCATTTAGCTTTAATGTTATTTAGTGAAAGTAGGTGATTCCAGAATGATATGTTTATAGGAAAGTTTGAAACGAATGATGAATTACGGAATGATTATTAGTTAAATGTGAAAGTGTTATGGTAATAAGAAATATTTAAGTAAAGTGGTTATATGAAATGCTTATAAGGAAATATATATATGTATATGCAAGGCTACATAAATTATCCATGAGAGGTGTATTGAATAGAAAACAAAAGTTAGCTTAAAGTTTAATAAAGAGTATGCTTAGATGTTTCTTCTAATATGTTAGCAGTTAAATTGTCTTTTTACGAGCTTACTAAGCATTCATTGCTTATATAATTTACTTTCCTTTACTTTTCAGATTATCGGAAGCTCAATCGATTTGGAAGCTCATCGAAGATCTATCACACTATCCAGTGATTATATCAGTACTTTTGATGTGTTGGTTAAGGTTATAACGACATGTATAGAAGGACTTAAGATTGATGTTTAGTTGAATTTTAGTTGATGATTTTGGCATGTATATGCCATTTTGGTTGATGTTATCTTGGTACTTTTGGTGCCTTGTTGATGATGTGAATATGGTTAAGTTATGGTGCATGTTTGAGTGACTAAATGGTATGTTTGTGTAGAAGTTCTAATGGTCCTAATTATGGTACAAATGATAAGTTTTATTGACATGAAATGGGTCAAGTTATGGTATATTTTGAGATGGTTAAAATATGGCAAAATACGCATATGTTTAGGTATGTTTGTTCGATTGTGATTGAGATACCTTGTATGTCATATTGGTTGTATGTTAATGGTCTATTGAATTGGTTATTTTATGCATGATTTGGTATGTTTTTGATGCCTTGGTCATGCCCACACGGCCATAGACACAGGCGTGTGACTCAAACGTGTGTGACATACAGCCATGCGACACGGTCATGTGTCCCCTGTAGGTTTTAAGTTTAACAAGTCAGAAAGATACATGGCTAAGGATATGGGGCGTGTAAGGCCATTTCAAGAGTTACACGGCCTGGCACATGGGCGTGTGGCTTTGCCATGTGACCCAACTTTGAAAGTTACACGGGCATAGACACGGGCTGCGACACGACCATGTGTCCCTATTTCAATTGTTACACGAACTGAGACACGGGCATGTGTCTCAGCCGTGTGAGTCACACAGACGTGTGACCCCTACAATTCAAATTTTCTCATCTATTTCCTAAACTTTCTGATTGATTTTGATTTAGTCTCAAATTGTTCCTAAAGTGATTTTAAGGCCTCAGGGGATTGATTAGGGGACGATATGCATTGTTATGATTGTATTATGACACATTTATGTTGAAGTTTGAATTGTATGCTTAAATTCACATTTTTACGGTAATGCTTTGTAACTTTATTTCGACGGCGGATACGAGTTAGGTGTGTTATATGTTGTTCACCTTTGACGAGGTGGACTACGTAGAGGCCAAGAAATTTTCGTTATGGCTTGGAATCAACATCGAATCAATAGCATCCTTTTAATGTTTTCAGTAAAGAAGGTATATTTTCAACCCTATTTCAACTTGATTCTTTTATCATACATGGATCCGTGGTTGATGATCGTCGAAATAATTTTTTAGCTGCGCCACGGGGCATACCGACGATCCAACAAAAACTGCCATATTTGGGTAGTAAAGATGAAAAATTATCTTCAAGCCTATGATCTTTAGGAAGTCATAAATGCTGAAATAGAATCACTAGCTCTATGAGAAAATCTAACAATTCCTCAAATGAGACAACCCAATGAGGAATGTACAAAACAACATAAGGTGATGTCTTGCCTACAAAACAGTGTTTCAGAGGTGATCTTTACAAGAATCATGGTGTGTGACACTCCTAAATAAGCGTGGGATAAGCTCAAGGTGGAGTTTTAGGGTTCGCATAAGACAAGGCAGCAACAGATGATCATCCCCAGAAGAGATTTTGAAAATCTCAAAATGGAGGAAGCTGAGACTGTAAAGCAATACTCAAATAGAATCATGGTAGTGATTAACCAAGTAAGATTTCTAAGGGACCAATTCGCTGACAGTCGAGTAGTTGAAAAGGTGATCACCACATTTCTTGAGAGATATGAATCAAACATATCCTCACTTAAAGATTCAATGTATCTGTCAACCATCTCACTTTCTAAACTAATCAATGCTCTGTATGCTCAAGAACCAAGAAGGGAAAACAGAGAAGAGGGGCAAGTTGAGGGAGCTTTTCAAGCCAGAAATAGAGGAATTGTGAGCTCCTCAAATCAGAAAGGAAAAAAGAGCTAGTCGAATAAGAAGGAATGGTTAAAGAAAGACTGATATATCTACTATGCTCACACTGCAAGAAGTTGAGTAACCCTGAAAAATTCTGTTGGTTCACGCTTAAAGCCCAATGCAAAAATTGCAAGCAATTTGGCCATGAAGAAAAGGTGTGCAAGAATAAGGGGCACACATAACAACAAAACATTCAGGCACAAACTATCGAAGCAAGTCAAGAAGAATTGATGTTTGTAGCCTCCTACGAAGCCCAGTTCACAAAACCATGCAAACTTTCCTACGAAGCCTAGTTCGCACCACCATGCGAACCCTTCAACAAAGAAAGAAAATTTACCATGTTGACAGTGGTTATACAAGTCAGATGACTGTAGCTGCCAGCATCTTTAAGAGTATTGACAAAAGGTTCCACTCCATGGTGGAAGTTGGAAATGGGCAGTGCATAAAAGCAATAGGAAATGGAGATGTTTTTATTAAAACACCATCAGGTACTAAACTTGTAACTGACATTCTTTTAGGTCCTAACATAGATCAAAACTTGATAAGTGTATGTCAATTGCTCAAAAAGAAATATTTTGTGGTATTCAAGGACAATAAAGGCTTAATCATTGATTCTAGTGGATGCGAGCTCATATCAACAAAGATGGTTGATAGAAGCTTTTCTGTTAATTGGAACTTGGCAACTTCTATAGCATTTACTGAGTATGATTGATCATGAAGATGTATTTAAAGTATGCCTGCTTGGGAAACAAGCGAGGCTTCTATTTCCTGCGATCAGAGCATGGTGAGCCAATGAAAAGGTGCACTTAGTACATACTAACATTTGTGAACCCATGAAAACAAGTTCGCCAAATGGATGTAGGTACTTTGTGTTATTTATTGATGATTGTACAAAGTTCTATTGGGTTTATTTCATGAAGAACAATTCTAAAGTGGTTTATATCTACTTCAAATTTAAATCTATGGTAGAGAACCAAAGTGGTTGCAAGCTCAAGATAGTAAGATCAGACAATGGGGAAGAATACACCTCAAAAAAGTTTCAAAAATTCTACGAAAAGGCCGATATCCATCATAAGTTGAGCAATGTGTATACTCCATAATAAAATGGAGTAAGTGAGAAAAAAATAGAACTATAATGAATATGGCTCGCTGCTTGTTGTTTGAAAGCAAACTGCCAAATGATTTTTGGGCAAAAGCAGTAAGCATTGTTATTTACTTGTTAAATGGACTGCCAACTAGAGTTGTTGAAGGGAGGACACCATTCAAGGCTTGGTATGGTTTTAAACCCTTTGTTTCTCACCTAAGAGCACTTAGTTGCCCCTATTTTGTTCATGTTCTAAGAGACAAAAGAAAGAAGCTAGATAGTAGATCGCAGCATGGATTTTTGTTGGATATTCCAATGTCAAGAAAGGATATAGAATTTATAATCCTTTCTCCAATAAGATGATTATAAGCAAATATATTAATTTTGATGAAGAGAAAACCTGGAACTGGAATGAAATGGATGAGGAAATGCACAAACAGGGGGTCTGAAACTCCAACTGTGAGCCACTAGAAATCAAACTGAAAAATGATTCAGACGACAACCATCCAGTGTGGGGAACTAGGTCAATCACTGAAATCTATCAAAGATGTAATCTAGCGAAGCTGGAACTAGACATCTTTGAAGAAGCAGCTCAAGAAATTGAATGGCGAACTACTATGAAAGACGAAATCATCATGATCAACAAAAATGAAACATGGGAGCTGTTAGACAAACCAATTCACAAGAAAGTAATTAGAGTTAAATGGGTGTTTAGAACCAAGATGAATCCTGCTAGTTGAATCAACATATACAAAGCCAGATTAGTTACAAAGGGGTTTAGCCAACAATATGGGGTGGATTTCACTAAAACCTTTGCACCTATTGCAAGGTTAGATACCATAAGGCTACTCCTAACTCTTGTAGCTCAAAAGGGTTGGAAAATACATGAAATAGATGTAAAGTAAACCTTCTTGAATGGTATCCTAAAGGAAGAAATTTATGTCGATCAGCCTCAAGGGTTCGCAGTACTTGGATGCGAAGCAAAGGTATACAAACTTGTAACACCCTAAACCCAATCTGGTTCACCGGATCCAGATCTCGGGTGTTATATTTTCCATTACAAACTTTTACTGGCTTGTAAAATCTTACAACTCAATTGAAAAATCTTCTAACTAAATTTGCATCTAACGCACATTATATAATTACATTGACCATGATGAACTTTACATGATGATAGTATGACTTAGTTACATAGTTCTAATCATTTACTTCTTGGTGCTACCACTAGCTCATCTGTGTTACTAACATGGTTTGTATACAATCCTAAGCCTTATAAATGAATCTCTTAGTTGTTTACATTATTTCCATCAGACTTTATCACACCAACCAAAGCTCGCTCTGTATGCATAATAGCCAACTCGCCACACTCTTGGCATAGCCTTAACGTCGTCCCTCCTCGCGTGGCTTTAAATCAGCTGACCTATGACATAAAATAATAGAGGTAAGTTCATGAGAACTTATTGAGTAGACCCTCTTTTACCTGCATCTTGTTCGAGAACTCCACTTTCTGTCTCCTTGTTCCCCATTCTTCAATTTGACTCAGGCGGATACCACTAGGGTTTCATTTGTTATGCCATAGGTGTTACGCCCCACTCTGAGATCATAGCTTGCTTTTCATAACTTCAATATCTCATTCTCGTTCTTCATTTTGTCCTTTCATGGTTCCTTAACCATTCCTGTCACCAAGGCCTTATAGACAAAATTCCTTTACTTCGCCTCACATGTTGGCACATTGTTCCTACTTTAATGCTATACAGGGTTCGCCTTAACACTCCATACAGAACTTTTTTTTGAATTTTTTCGTACACATGGTTTCCTATAGAGGGTGCCATAAATATTGTACTCTTAGAATGCCCCATAAGTCGTTTTTTAGAATTTATCTTGGGTTCATTTCTTTCATTTAGGATCTGCCATACAGGCGTTCCCTTATGTGATCGCCACATGGGTTGTTCGTTACACTGCGCCACACAAGCATTCCTTTTTAGAGAGCCACAATTGTGTTTCTTTTCAAATTTTTGCCACAAAGGTTATCCTTTACATCCAATACTCACCACAAAGGTTTTCCTGTCCAAAGTTTTGCCACAAATGTTGTCCTTTACATCCAGTACTCGCCACAAAGGCTTTCCTGTCTAAAGTTTTGCCACAAATGTTGTCCTTTAATTGATGTTTTAAATGATAGGGATTCACCTAAACTCACACTTATTGAGGTTTGCCCCTCATCATTTTGGGACACACAGAGAACCACATTAGGTAATAATCTTCCTTAAATTTTTTCATAGAATGCCATAACCCACCAGTTATGATCAAACACAATATGGTCTTATTTCCATATGATGTCATAACTCACTAGTTACAGTCTTACACAATATGGTCTTCAGTGCCGAGGCCATGGACTTGTCCTTTCAGAGATTCATATTTTTAGTCCCGACGAACCCCTTTGATGACTCCGGAAACAGACTCATCATGATTCGACTCATTATACCATGACTTGTTGATGATAGATATATTAATGCTTTCAAGCTTATATGCACACCATAATCATTCAAACTTATGCCTCGTACTTAGACCATCAAACTTCATACATTCCATACATGCATGATCATGAACTTTTCATTTCGTATCAGAGTTGTTGCATCATGTTTCTCTAGTTTCATTGTCACTATTTGGTCACTTAGCATAGAAGTTCCTAAAATGCACATACTACATGTAAGAGTCAGCGTAGGGGCTCACCTGATAACCTCAAAAAGTAGCTTAGCCTTCAGATTCATCATTCAGCAAGATGCTACAACCTCCTCTACCTTGTAGAATAGAAACACTTTGTTAGAATCCATCTGGGTAATCATTATCATCATTTTAAACCTAGAAATCTCTCAAAGCCATGTTTCTTTAATCATACTTACAAATCTATGTTTCCTTAACAGACAGAGTCACAAAATGTACCTTGTAAAGAAGAAAATCACTAGAAATATCCAAGATTCCTAACGCAGCTCAGAGTAATGTTTCTATCTCTCTTTAGCCCTAAATTCTTTTTATTTTACAAAGGAAAAAGGGAAAGAAGATAACCTTTTCTTAATCCAACCAGAGTGTCCTTTTAATTTAACCTAAGTCTCTATGGAACTTGGTAAATGTCACATCAAGACTAAGTGGCCTTATCAAAATCTGTCACCTCTAAGAACTTACTCGATTACTCTTTTAGCCTTTAACCCTTCTAGTTCATGTTCAGTTAATTCCTAACTAGGCTTTCTCACAATTTAGCCGGCATAGGACCATAATGGCTATGGGGTGTACTATGCCACTAGCATGAACTTACATCTTAAAGGTCATTCTACATAACCATAAGTCTGATTTCACCACTCATAGTAATCGAACATGAAATCCTTACTTTATTCTCATATTGGAATCTGCCCATTCTAAATGCCAAGAAGTGCATTTGGGCAAACACTACTTCACTAGTCATACTTCTTTATAACTATGCATCATATTTACATATATATACATTCTTACCAGTACTCCTTGATTCATCATACTTACCTTTATTCAGAGTTAACCATAAGCCTTGTTTTTTCAAAATATTATATACACTGCACTTACTAGAGTTCATCATGGGTTCCTTTCCTTTCATTCAGAATCTGCTAGACCTGGGCATTACTGGCGCACTCAGAAAGTCCTTACACTTAATCGAGTTCTAACGTTAAGCACTTGAAACTTACCCTTAAGCCTTACTTTTATAAACAACACTTAAATAGTTAGGACTTCGTCGGGCAGAATGTTACAAAACTAAAGAAAGCTTTGTATGGCCTAAAGCAAGCACCAAGGGCGTGGTATGAAAGGATCAACAATCACCTAACAGAGCTAGGATTTGAAAGAAATGTCAGCGAACCCACTCTATATTTGAAGAAGGCTAGTAATGAAAAACTTCTCATTATATCATCGTATGTTGATTATTTACTTGTGATTGGCAGAAACAGCAAACTAGTGGTTGGTTTCAAAGAACAGATGCAAGTGAAGTTTGAAATGTTAGACTTAGGAGAAACGACATACTTTCTCAGTCTAGAGGTAATTCTAGCTCGCAATACCATTTTCATAAACCAAAAAGGGTTCACCATGAAGATTTTGCGAAGATACAGTATTGAGAAAAGAAAACCGGTGAGCACCCCTATCGTACAAATTGAGAAGCTCGCCAGCAATGAAAATGTTGAAAGAGTTGATGAAACAAGCTATAGAAGCTTGTTTGGATGCCTACTTTATTTGAATTGATCCAGAACTGACATAATGTTCGTTGTAAGTCTACTGTTAAGATACATGCATTGCTGCAATATGACCCATTACAGAGCAACAAAAAGGGTTTTATGATATGTAAAAGGAACCCTAAGCCATGGAGTGAAGTTTGTAAAGACTGAAAAGATCAAACTATTTGGGTATTCAGATAGTGATTGGGTAAGGCCTATTGAAGATATGAATAGTACCTCAGGTTATTTCTTCACTCTAGGATAGAGTGTGTTCTGTTGGAGCTTAAAGAAGCAGGAAATAGTAGCACAATCAACTACTGAAGTTGAGTATATTGCGGCCACAATAGTTGTAAATCAAGCTACTTGGTTAAGGAAGCTACTAAATTATTTGAATCTAAACCAAGAGGGGGCAACATAAATAAAGTGCGATAATCTATTTGTTGTCGCAATCACAAAAAATCTAGTGTTCCATGGAAGAACAAAATGCTTCAAAATCAAGTATCATTTTGTGAGAGAAGTTGAGCAAGTTAAGGAAGTAAGTTTTGTTCACTACAGTTCGCAAGATCAATTAGCAGACATTCTAACAAAACCTCTTGGGAAGATAAAGTTTGAAAAGCAGTGTTATGATATTAGAGTTCGCAACATGGAGGCCAAGGAGCAGTGTTACGAAGTGACCATCCATCCTTGGCAAACCCAGATCGCGCGATTGCGAGCTCATCAAATGTGTGAGCTCACCAAAACTGCGAGTTCACTAGCAGTGCGAGCTCATCAAAACTGCGAAGTCACCAAAAGTGTAAGCTGTGTTAGGCGAGCTTATACATGCGAGCCCTTGTACCAGAAATTTATAATACATAGTCATTCTTTCTTGGAATAATATTGATATCTTCAAGGACACTAGCTGAAGTGATGTGCAGTGCATGTAAGTTGTTCCTTCAACTTCATATTATGGCGAAATAAAGGGTTTTTTTTTTGCTAATAGAAATAAAGGTGTTTTTAAGTACATAGGTTAGAAAATATTAGAGAATGCAAGAAATCCAAAAGTGGACAAATATATAAATTATTGTTAACGAAATATATAATATTTATGAACCTTCTATGCTTGGACAAATATATATAACTACCCTCGTTGGTTGCATGCGCCTCAATGTTTTTTTATGGGTGGAGCAATTACTATAGCAAGATCCATAAGTATCGAATTCGGTTTGGTTAAATTAATTATAGGGTTAACTCTGTAATTAGTTATTATTTTTGTTTGTCACCCAATTATGAAAGTTTCAATTTAGTTACTAGCTTTCTCATCTAATTTTGATTTGGCTACTTTTCATTAAATTATTAATGGGAATGATGACGTAGTTTTTTTTTAATTGGTATAATAATATATTTAATTATTGATATTTATGCATACTATTAATTTGATTCTAATTTTAAATAATTTAATAAATTTAACTTTCTATATTTATAAATTGTATCAATTTAGTCCTCAAACATTTTCACCAATAATATTTTATTTTACTTTTTCCACCAAATTCTTCTCAGTTTTTATTTTATTTTTACCGAGAATTCAAAATCATCTTTCTTTTTCTAACTTCCCCACTTCTTACCTGACCCCGCCAAAAGCGAAGCTACAAGACTTGTTTTTTACAATTCTGAACTTGAGCCAGAAACATGTCTTTTCCTGCTATACTTGTTTCTCTTTTTCAAATGCTGCTTTAAGGTTTCAATGTTAGAACCAATATGACAACAACAAATATAACAAGTTTAATTCTTAAGCAATTATAAGTAACTCCTGCTATAACTCTAACAAATTATAATATCTTAAAAATCCTATCGTAATAGATTTATCATATGTTTAAATTAATTTATAAAAAGATAAAGATGCACTCATAATAATTTTTATTACTTTGTAAAAAAAAATCGTTTTTAACTAAATTGATGTTTGACATATAATATAGATAGATGGATGGATAACCATGAAGTTTTCTTTCAAAGTATACATTTAATTTAATCTCACTACACCTTTCTTCATGTTCCAGAACTGGAGTTTTCACTGTGAAAAGGAAAATAAAAATTAAAGCACCCTACCATACAATACAAATAGAAAGAAAACAGAGAAAAGGTCAAATTTTTTGAATAATTTGGAATTCCCCAGAGTTCACTAGATACAAAAGTGATCTTTGGACCAACAAAGTCAACAAAGATATCACTCTTTATTGGTAACGTTGCTTTCACCCCATGGAGCAGTTGAATCCAAATCTCATCTTCCACCTAGGTTAATTGCATTATGGGAGAGGAAGAAAAAAAAATAAAATTAATTTGTATATTTTTACAATAGTAAAAATGTATGTTTATTATTTTAATAACATATATCTTTATAACTTTAAAAAAATAAATTTATTTTTTATTTTTTTAAGACGTCAAAGTATAATTTTATCATTATAAATTTAAAATTTTATAAATTAAAAAAAAACTATTCAATTTTAGGGAGAGGGCACCGGCTCCTCCACTGTTCTACATGAAACATGTTTGATGATGGAGATAAACATCAAAATGCTTATTTATTTATTTCGTTGTATGAAATAATTAAAAAAAGTTCTAAAATTCAGGTAGAAAATATTTTTATTTACTAAATAGCAATCCATGATAATTGTTTTTGCTCCTATGACATAGGGTAGATATTTTACAAGAAAAGAATGATTGAGTGATTTTAATTTGCATAGGGGGACAAGCAAGAGAAGATTCATTTCCATTTATAAATTCCAGCAATCACACAACATGTGGATTGTCACTTGAAAGCAACCATATAATTCAAGTAATTTTAAATCATTAGCCCACTCTATATCTCCAGCCACCCTTCTTTGTTATATTTCTAATCCCAAACACATTAATTTACCATCAAATTAGATGGATAAAAAAACAAAGGGTTGTTGTTATTCAAACTCCCTCTGTAATAATTAAAACCTAAAAAAAAAACTCCAATAATGGAGACAGAGTATCATCCAGCAGTAGATGAAGCAATAGCAGAACAGGCACCTCAAATTCCAAGGAATAAGAAGAATAATAAGCTGAAGAAGAAGAGGAGGTTTAGTGATGAGCAAATCAGGTTACTCGAGTCGATATTCGAATCGGAGACGAAGCTCGAACCGAGAAAGAAGATGCAACTGGCGAGGAAGCTAGGCCTTCAGCCTCGCCAAGTAGCTATATGGTTCCAAAACAAAAGAGCCAGATGGAAGTCCAAACAAATAGAACAAGACTACAATACACTCAAAGCTAATTATGACAACTTGGAGTCAAGATTCGAGTCCTTGAAGAAAAAGAAACAGTCCTTGATTTTACAGGTACCCCACGTCCAAGATCTTCACTTTCACTGTCAGTTTATATAAAGAGAATGATAATAACTGTTGTTTTAAATGGCAGATTCAGAAGTTGAGCCAACTGCTGGAGGAGCATCGTAAGGGCCGCAAGGGTCTTGATGGAAGCAGCACGGATGGTGGTGGTGGTGGTGGTGGTTCAGACTATGGAGAGATCAAGTGCGAGACTGAAGCTGAAGGGCAGCCAAGTTTCCAACACAAGGAATGCCTCGGGTTACAAACTGAAAACGAGAGAGATGATGTAAAGCAAACAGGGCAGGGCGGAGAAGAATTTCTAATAATGGATGAGTATAGGAACGACTCCCCAGCTTCACCTGACAAATTTTATGGGCTTCATTCGGCTGACATGTTCGATCATTCATATACCAATTCTCAGTGGTTAAACTTTTGGACTTGACACCTCCTTCCCTTCAACAATATTTTCAACGTCTGCCAGGAAACTCTGAACATGGGGCTACCTTACAGCTTACGTGAAACATCAATCAAGATAAAGCTGAGACCTGGAAGACATGGAAAGTAACCACTGATAAATTGTTGACAAGTGGTATAAGTGTGGGTCTTGGACTAATTTCTCCATGAATTTGCTAGAACATGTAGAAGCAAAGAGTGCAAGGCGATGGCAACTGGTTGACACAGGTTTCTCAATTTAAATTTTTAGGTCTCTTATTTTTTTTTCCCCTTTTATTGTGGTAATATATCAATGTATAATGTTGGATATGAGGTTCGTATAAATTTACACTTCAATATTAGTAGTCATTACCACAAGGGCTCCTAAAACACAACCTATATACAATCAGATCTGTTAACATATACGACAGGAGAGAAAAGAATCATTTTTAACGAGCACTCGGTTTTAGTCCAATTAATTTATACAATCACGACAGGCTTGGATTTGAATTTCTGCCGACATGTTTCTAAGTTAACTTAAGAAATTGGAAATTGGAGAAGAAATGATAAAATAATCATCAGATGAAACTATGATGATGGTTTTTCAAGAAGAAAAAGACAAAAGGAAAGTTTTTTCTTTTCGTCCAACTGACGTTTACGAAAAAGATGGAACTATTCTTCGAAAAAAAAGATGGAACTATCATTGTTCAATATGAAGTCATAAAGTTAATTAGCAAATAAAAGAAAACTTCGTAAAAGGCAAAGGAAAAAATAAAAATAAAAAATAAAGTGAAATTACGAATAAGACAAAGATAAATTTAAAACCCAAGCTACACATTTTATACTCCCTCCACTACATTGGTAGTGCTAGAAATAATATCCAAATTAATAACAACAAAGGATAGGTTACTGATACCTATAAAAACACAAACTTAATTAAAAATAAATTAGTAGAAATAAAATAAATGGGATTGTATTTACAAATATAGATAATAATTTTATTCTTTAAATAAAAATAAATAAAGTAAATATTAGGGTTTATAAAGTCAAAAACTAAATTTAAATTTAAAACTAAATGAATAAAATAATAATTAAAAGTTTTGAGAAAATCAACAAGAAAATTTAACTTATTGACAACATTAAGAATGGGAAAGACCTTATTCTAACCAACAGACTCACCTCAATGGAGTTTATTTAAGCTAGATCCACATTCACACCACATAATCATAAACTAACATAAGCAATTATGTAGTTCGTCACTAGTATTAGAATAAATTAAACAATTATGGATTTAATTATTCTAATTGACAAGGCATTCATTTTAAGTTATCAAATACTGGTCAGATATTTAACGAACTTATACAATTGTAATTAGAACAGAAGACACGCGAATACCAAAAAATAAAGGATTAAGCACAAATTAGGTTTCACGAATTTATTGAATCAAATTTTGATAATCCTTTTATTAAAAAAAGAAAGTTTAGAAAGTCATAGAATTGGAAAACACAATAAAATAATAAAATAACTATAACGTTAGAAAACTACTAAAAGGTCCTAACTCCCTCTAAAAATACAATACATATTTTTTCTAATTGACCTAAACTAGGTTATAGAAGCTTGCTTAAGGTCATAAAACTCCTAAAAGATTAATATGCCCTTAAGACTCTATTAAAACACAGAAAATTGCGTCAAAATGGAAAGGTTGGCACAAGGACATGAGAGTTACGGCGCAAGGGCGCCAAGCTAAGGCAAGGGCACGTCGCCTGTGGGGCTGGGCCACCGACGGGACTGTCATGATCACACGTAGGGCACCAAAATTTGGGGAAAGGTCACTCGGCTTGACCGTGTTGCTCGAGTTTGGCTATGCCTTGTCTCATTAGCCTTGACTCCTCATTTTAACTTCTGATGGACTTGAAACTCGAGCCTCAAGCTCTCATAGGCCTAGTTCAAGTCTAAAAACACCCAATTAAATATCAATTTAAAAAAAAACACTATAAAAGTAAAGCATAATTAACAAAAAAATACAAATGAATGTAAATGAGACACGAAACATCTAGAGTGAGCTACTATTCGATATTTCACTTAAGAACCGAGCAAAATGCTAAACATAAGGGCCTAAAATATATGAAATATAGACACTTTTCACACCCCTACAACTTAACCTTTTTTCTTTTCCTCAAGAAAAATAATGATAATGCAACCTAAGGAACCTAACTCAATTTGACAACCAAACATCATTTCATTCCCTCGAGATAAAAAAAGATACTTTCATATATGTAACCCAAATATCATATGTTAACAAAATGTAGTAATAAAAAATCCATACAACTAAGTATATTTGGAGCTAATGGACCTTCTTGTTCATGTGCAATAGTATTCTCTACGATATGCAATGCATAGGAGATATTAGAAAAGTTAAGAGAATATATTCAAATTTCAACATGCTTTCAAAAGTTACTAGGTTTCCAAACTTAGTAAATTCAAATGAGTATAAAGTATCGTACCAAAATTTCCCAATTTCATTACAAAATTTTATTATTTAGCATGAGATTAAAGCATAATTCAAATAATATAACCATTAAGCACTCTTTTTTTTCACCAAATTTAGGTTGATCACCTTCGAACATGTAGGATATATAGCCTAAGACCACAGTTCGGCTATGGCGGGTTAAGGTAGAAAATTTGTTGGGATAGTCAGAAAGGGTAGGTTAACTAGGCAATAATTAGGGGAAGGGAAACCCCATAATCATGGAAAGTATGTTAGAAGGAAATTAAAAGAAAAAGTAGGAAATGGATAGTTAGCAGGTCTAAGGAATTCATCATCGAATGATAAACGTAAAAAGAGTAAGGAAGGAAAGCCAAAGTAGCAATCATGTGAACCGAAGAGGCATGAGGGTGATAACTTGGCAGAAATTAGCCACGTAAACTGTCAAGCTAGTAGTGCTTAATATATAAGTGAAAAGAAAGAGTAGATAGAGGATCGTAGAAGAGGTCCGCCGTTAAGAACCGTTGGGAGGCAAAGTTAAAACTATTAGCACCCTAAAAAAATGATTGGGAGTAGAAGGGTTAAAAGGGGACCTAAAATATTAAAGTAATAAGAGGAGAAATGCAAGTGATAGATATGTTTGTCAAGACTATTCCTCTATGAAGGAAATCAGTAGGGTAATGTCAGTCAAAAAGGCTAGTTAGGTGAGAATACAGTAAGAAGGAGAACTCATGAACCCTAATGATCACTTAGTGACAGTGACTGAGTATTGTTGGCCATAGTGGCCCGCAATAGAAGGTTGTGTTGCGCTTAAGAGGAAAGTAACACGATTAAGGCAAATTACAACGAAGTAACCCAACCACGATTTAAATTAAGCAGGACTTGGTCCGCCAGAGTGACATGGAACCTTGTTAGTCGCACCGACGGAAGGAAGGTGAATAAGTCATATAGGGTTAAGATGAGGATGGAGTCTGCCAAAGACTAAATAGAGTGAGAATATTTACCAAAAGCCTTTAGAAGGGTAAGTTGGAATGTCGCATTAACACGACATAATGATGGGAAGAAGAAAACCATGATTGGGGCAAGTGGAATGAAGAAAATAGGTAAAGAAAAGGTAAAGTTCGTAGGGATGGCGGGACAATCAGGGGAATTGTCAAGGTTGATCAGAGGCTGGTAGAGTGACCAGAAGGAAATCGCTTATCGATTTATCCGTCAGTGGATAAGACAGGAATTAGGGTCAAATCCACTATGACGGTCTAAGAGAAATAATTCATACAAACAGGGAGTTGGTGTATTTATTATTACATATTATTTATTTAAACCCAGCAAGATGGGGGTATGTATGAGAATAAAAAAACTCAATAAGTTCATTTGAACTTACAAATGGTTTGACCTGTGGTTGCAGGTTTCGTAGAATAAGGAACTCTAGGAGGGACTGAGCCAGATCGTGAGGAAAATAAGCGACATCATTGAGGAATGTCATGCACATAGGATAAGGGTCACCTTTAGGAACTTCGCCAAGGGGGCAGGTATATTGTATTTGTTTAAATTCTTAAGAGTCTGGAGTTGGAGTAGTGAACCTTGTATAAAATTTTAATTACAGCGGTGAGTTTTATATATACATATATAGGTATAACTTCATGTAACTAGATTTTAGTATGGAAATAGTCTGACGTCCCAAACTAGATCGAAACGATCTGACCCAAATTCGGAACATCACATTAGCCACCAAGGTGACTTTCCGTTTAAAACTTTACGAACCACACCAACCAACCATACACACCACACAATTGTAGAATATTTCATATAGGAAATTAGACCTAAGTGCATATTTTCTAAATTAATCATTTCATTCACACAATCATAAGGTATAAGGTGTACCTTTAATACTCAACGGTCTTCTTTAGCTGCAAAAATTTTTTAGTTCATTTAATTATCATCACATTAAGGAAGTAATTAAAACTATCTAAACCAGCAATCAAGCACGCAATTATAATATTCAAAAATCTCCCCAAAAAAAAACAAATAGTCCATAATGTTCATTTACAACCCATCGAGATTTTTATTTAAAAGTTTTAAGTCTAATTCTAGTACTAAACCCTTGGAACGTCCTACATTGCCTTCACTTTGGAGCTTAAAAACTCGACACACATATTTAAAGAAAATGCCTTACGATGGATCATTGATTTGTCACCGTTCTTGTTAACCCGGGAACTATTTATCTACAAGGTAAACTAAGGGGTTGAGCTTGGGAAAGCTCAATGAGTACACATGCATACAACACAAATATATACACACACCAGACATGTTAAGATTTAAACATATTTTAAAAATTCACATATAGCACAATTTTCATACTCAACACAGTGATATATTGGCAATTTGTGAATATGAAACATAGTCAAATTATATACTCATTGGATAAACAGATCTCCAAAACACACCACATGACTCATAAAGTCATACGCTATCTCCATGTAAGTGTAGCACGTATGCTCACACTCTCTAAACAACCACGCTATCTTCGATAAATAGAGCTATACTCAACATTCCCTTATCTCTCCAACGCTATCTTGGGCTACAATGCGCAATACATAATAAAAAGGGTGAGTACTCACTATCCTATGGCATGCCAATGTTATCCAAGGATTCAAGCTAGGTTATAGAGATTTTTTTTCTCATAATTTTGTTGGGGTTAGGGAAATAATTAAGAAAAAGAAAGCTTGTTTGGTGACTGTAGAAAATAATTAAGAAGAAGAAAATTTAAAATAAAATCATGGTTATAAAGTATTATAAAATAAATAATAAAAAGAATAAAATAATTAGAAATAAGAGATTAAAAGAGAAAGCATTTTATTCATCAATAGGATTCTACTGTTAATGAACATTAGAGTCTTAATGTACATTAAACTTATTTTAATATTGATTAACTTCCACTTCATAATAAAAAATTCATAACATGTTTCAGTATTTTTAAATTTAAGAATTAAAAATTATAAAAAAATATTACTTTTTGTTTATTTATTTGAAATCTATTATTTATAAATATTTTATTTTAAATATATTTTAAATTTTATTTATATATTTTGAAAACTCTTGTAATTACATTGGAAAAGTGTAAATTAAAATTATTTAATGAAAATGATTTTGTTAATATATAAATTTTTATTTATTTTTAATATGCACATATAACTAATTATTATTTTTATATAATTTATCTATTACACTTTTTTTTCAAAAATTTAGTTTTCTATAATATACGATTTCAATATTTTAATTTATTTATCTTATAGAATTAAAGTATACTTTTTAGGAAAATATAAAAATGAATAAATCAATATAATTTTAAAACTTTAAATAATTTAATAAAATATTTATATTTTTCAATTGTTTAAACTTAAATTTATTTTGATCGTTAAATTACATTTCCTTAAATTATTTTAAACTATTACAAAATGGTACTTATGTATTTTATTTTGATTGAACAGTGATTTATAATTACAATTTAAAAGTAATAAATAGATTTTATATTTTACTTTTAATATTAATCCATATTTTCATTATTTTATCATACTTAGCTTAAAATTTAAAAATATTCATCATTCATTTTTCTTATATTAAAATTTTTTTTGTAAGAATTGTAAAATATGAGATAATATTTTTTTATGTTAAATTATTTTAATTATATTTTTTATTAAATAATATTTCACTTTTGGCCTTTTAAAATTTATAAAATTTTAAGCTAGTACATGGTAAAATTGCACTTTAACTCCCAAAAATGATAAAATATTGATTTAATCCTTTAAAAATTATAAAGATATAAGTTAATATAATGATGACATTTCATTTTAGCTCTCATAAAAAATATATAACTTAATCTCGGCTCCAATAAATTATTTTGATTTTGCCCCTATATAAACATACA
The DNA here is from genome assembly GCF_007990345.1 of Gossypium hirsutum. Taxonomy (NCBI): domain Eukaryota; kingdom Viridiplantae; phylum Streptophyta; class Magnoliopsida; order Malvales; family Malvaceae; genus Gossypium; species Gossypium hirsutum. The sequence continues at coordinate 32,811,777 of NC_053444.1, forward strand.
ATAAATAAAATTAACTCATGTATTACATGAAAAATAAACTAGTATTAAAACTCTTATCAAACACCTATTTGATACAGGTTCAAAATGTGTGAACTCATTCCTTATCCATTGTATAATAAGAATTATTGTTAAATACAATAATAGTGGAACTAAGAAAATGATTATCCTACAACAAGTGATCATTGACAATCCAACACAAAATCCTGAGGTAAAAATATTGACGTGCAAGCCTAACTCTAGAAGTTTAGCTAAATATATAAATAAAGTACTTAATAAATATGATCAACGAATTGACAGTTTGGCCGAGTGGTCTAAGGCGCCAGATTTAGGCTCTGGTCCGAAAGGGCGTGGGTTCAAATCCCACAGCTGTCAAGTTTAATGTTGTTTTTTTGTGTAATGGGCTTCAAACTTGAAAAATTGTTTTTTTTCCTTGTATCATGATTGGGTTTTAGAATTATACTCTTTTTCTTTTACTTCGGTATCTAAATTTTTTATCCCATTTTTATACTTAAAACTTTTTTAACACCATTATTTTTTAGAACAAAATTATAATGAAAGAATATTTTAAGTAGTAAACTCAACCAATAAAAACAAGTCATGTGTTTGCCTTTTCCTCATGTCATCTATGGTTGTGACCAGCTGTTAACAGGTATTAACTGGCATTGATTAGTGTTGATGGCCAGAATGAATTTGGATAACCAAATGTCTAAGCTTAATTAAATTTGAACAACCATTTGTTCATGTTTATTCTAAATGTCATTCAAAATATTAAAAATTATTTTAAAAAAAAGTAAAAAAAATTATTAAAAGTTATTAAAATATTTAATATTTTTTTAAAAATCCTAAAAAATAAAATTACAAAAAAAAATGTAAATTCAAAATGAATATAGACAAAAAAAAATTCATTTTGCTTTGGAGAACCATTTGTCTAAATTTATTCTGAATGTAATTCAGAATATTATAAAACTTATTAAAAATTGTATTAAAAACTATTAAATTTATGAAAAATCAACATGAAGATCTCTTTAAACCTTTTTTCAAGAAGATCTCTAGGAACCATTTATCCATAGTTTCATGTTGTATGTACTCTTTGTACCCATAATTCATATGAAAATTCCTGTAAATATTTTTTCTTGTTTTGAATAATTTTTATGAATATCTAGTTTTTAATATTTTATATTTTTTATATTATTATGATTTTAAATAATTATTAAAATTATTTAATTTTTTATAATTATTTACAATTTTATATTTTCAATAAGTTTTATAATTTTTTGAACCATGTCCAATTTGAATATGGATTAATACTTGTCCAAAATCAAATGAGCCTTGATCAATGTTTATTGAGATTCATTCTAGATTTACATTTTTTTTAAAATTTATATAACATTTTAGGTTTTTTAAAAATTTTAATTTTTTAAATTTTTGTAATTGTTACAACTTTTAAATAATTTTATAATATTTTTAATCATGTCTGAATCTAAACAAATAGTAGTCCAAATGCAAATAAATTTCCAAGTTCATTTGTCCATGTTTATTCTAGCTATTAGCATCAGTTAACGACAGTTAATACTATCCAACAGTCGGTCAACAAAAGTTACCATTGATCAATGATCGGTCAACAACCATGTCATCGGTCAATGGCCACGTCATTGATGACATAGGAAAAAAGCCAAACACTAGACTATTCTTATTGTTTGAGTGTGCCACCATTTTTTTTAACATTGTTAACATTTTGGACCAAAAACTATAATAGAGGAATAGTTTAAGTACCAAAATGTGACAACAAAAGTTTAAGTATCAAAGTGGTAAACCAGGTAAGTTTGAGGTGCCAAATTATGACATAAGCCTTTTCTTTTTCTTTTTCTTTTTGGACTCAATCACTTTTTTTTCCTCTTGTCTCAGTCTTATTTTTCATTTAAATTAGGGTTGAGTAAGAGAAATAGAGAAATAAAAAAGCTAATCGAACCGAACCGAACCAAACTATTTAGATGAAATACAAGTTAAAAAATTGTAGTAACTTGAATCACATCAAATTCTATTTTTTAAAATTAATTTAAAATTAATTTTAATTTTTATGATGTAAAATTAAATTTTATATTTAAATAGTGAAAATAACTTAAAAGTTATATTTCAAAAAAATAATATATAAGAGTTATTGATTATTTTTTATTTACTGTAAATTTTTTTAGCAATAATTATAAAAAAATTTCAAGCTTTACCAAATAATTTTCAAAATTCATAAAACAATTTTTTTTTCGAAAAATAAGTCTAAAAACCCAAATGTCAAAATAGTATGGAAAAGTAAGAATTAAATTCATGAACGGTTTAAAAAAATTTAAAAATCCGACCACTCACCTTCAGTTCAAATTTTGAACTAAAGTCATACACTATAATGAGAAAGGACCAGAAGCTTAACTTAAGTCTCAACAAACTTCGAGTTCAATTTGAAATTTGATACCTTACAGAATGGGTCTGTCTTTTGGCACATTTTCTCTTTGGCCTGCTACTTGGCATGTTGTCTTGTTTATTTTTTTTCTTTAGTTTCCTGAATGCTTTTCCCATTTGTACCTTCACAAAAAATTAAGAATCTAACATGAAAAATTTATCAATCCAATATGGAATCTTGGAATCTAAAGGGTTTCACAAATAGTAAACCTTCTTCTTATAACTTGTGTTTGGTTGGTCGTTTTCTTATTACTGTTAAGGTGAAATATGATTTAATGAGGAAAAATCTTCACAAATATATGGCATCCTATTGAAGGTATTGCAATTAAGGATCTGGGTTCAAAGTTATTTTTATTCAAATTATCCTACAAAGTGAAGATACAAAGAGTTACCGATGGAGGGTCATGGACATTCAATAATCACGTTCTTATTATACACTAGTGGAAAGCTAGTGAGGATCCCTTTTACATTCCTATCAATTTTAATCAATTTTGGGTTTTGGTCCTTGATTTACCACCTAATTGTATGTTTGAGACAATGACACAAAACCTTAAGAATCAATCTCCTTAAAATTCATCTCAAATGTTTGTAGGGATCCAATAAGGTTTTCAATTCTATTGTATTCTTTGGCCTCCTCTATAGCAGTCACTTTGATTGCAAAATATTCAGGGAGAGACCTCAATAGCTTCCACACCAAATCAATAGTAAAATACTTCTCACCAAGAGAAAATTCTTGGTTAAAAGTTTCATATAATTTTGCATAAATATCAATGATAGATTCATCCTTAAGCATTCTAAGAGTTTCAAACATGGTTGTTAATATTTGGAGTTTTAATAGTTTGATAGTGGACGCCCCTTCATGTGCAGTATCTAAGATTATCCAAGCTTCTCAGGCAGTAATGTGTTTTTAGTTGCTTCTAAATTCCTGATATATTCATGGATGAGGCGAAACTAATTCAATTAAGGTCATTAAAAGTGCCAATTTTCAAGCATGGTCAATTATTTGGCTTGCGCCACATTTTTGGAGAGGATTCACGTAATTCTAGGTTGAGATGTCTATTAAACAATCAAAGAGTTATCTCTTAGTTTCAAAACTTAATTTGAATCAACTTATTTCTGTAATACCCCTAAAATTTTTGATTTGACACATGGCGCTACACCGGTGTTGGACAAGTGAATCTATAAGAAAATTTGGAAAAACAAGTTAGAAAAATGATTATTGTGAAAATAAAGTTGATTTTGGATATAAGAATTGATGGAAAGAATTTTTTAAATGAAAATATACAAAAATTCAAAAAGAACTAAATTGCAAATTTTGAAAAGTTTAGGAACTGAAGTGGAAACTTGACCAAAATGCAAAAATTGAATTATTATTGATTATTTTTTCATGAGAAAAATGGAATTATATGTTAGTGTGGTAAAAATATTTTTTGACTAAATTGGAAAGACTGGGAAGTAGTGGGATTAAATTGTAAATTTCTCAAATTTTCTAAGAGAAAGGTCACAGATGTAATTTTCCCATAAAAGGGTAATTTGGTAATTTGATAATGCCTATTATTAAGAAGAAATTGTGCTTTGAGAAGAAAAACTGTAAAATGGTAATTTTCCCATAAAAAGGGTAATTTGATCATTTTTCAAGTATTTTATGATGGAAATTGTAACACCCTCAATCCAACCTGAATCACCAAGAGCAGATATCAGATATTACCACACAAACATACTTAGCATAAATTTTAACCAAACTGCTTATACTCATTTAATAGCATATTTCATATTATTATAATAAAGGGTTCTGAAAAAAAGAAATAAGGAAAACAATTCAAAACTCTAGCAAACTCTTAAAAATAATATAATACATTACAATATAGAAGTTTGTTAAAGACAAACTCTCCTTGGCGTGGGGAACTATACACCATATTCCTAAAACGTCCTCTGTATGCCTAATAACTCAACTTGTTGTTTTCCTGGCGCGTTCCTGGCTTAGTCTCTCCTGGCGAATTCATTCCTACAACACTACACCAAAACAGGCTTTTAGCGGCGTTTTTAGTGTCGTTTGGATACAAAACGCCGCTAAAAATCAAGCATTATCGGCGCTTTTAAAAAACGCCGCTAAAGATCGAGTATTAGCGGCACTTTTTGGAAAATGCTGCTAAAAATGAGCATTAGCGGCGTTTTCCAAAAAGCGCCACAAAAAACCTAAGCCCAACGTCTTTTTTTAGTTTTCGAGGCTTTAGTGACGTTTTTCAAAAAGCGTCGCTAATGCATGGGGCTTTAGCAGCGTTTTTGGAAAAGCGCCGCTAATGTTCAGGGCTATAGCGGCGTTTTTGAAGAAGCGCCACTAATGCTCGGGGCTTTAACGGCGTTTTTGAAAAAGCGCCTAATGCTCGGGGCTTTAACGGCGTTTTTGGAAAAGCACCGCTAATGCTCCGGGCTTTAGTGGCGTTTTTGGAAAGGCGCCACTAATGCTCGGGGCTTTAGTGGCGTTTTTGAAAAGCGCCGCTAATGCTCGGGTCTTTAGCAGCGTTTTTGAATAAGCGTCGCTAATGCTCTATTTTTAGCAGCGTTTTTGAAAAAGCACCGCAAAAAATATTTTATCTGTCTATTTATTATTTAATTAGTTTATTTATATTAATTAAAATTCAAATTATTTTTAATTGAATATTCAAAATCTTCAAAAAAAATAATGACACGTAGAAATAATTTGAAATAAAAAACATAGAAAAATATTTGTTAAAAATGGAAAAATTAAAATACTGTTATTTAAAATAATTTTTAAGTTTTTTGGGTACATTACTGAGTGTTTTTTAATTTACATATTAAAAAATTTCTTATATAATCGTAAAAGAGATAGTATTAATTTTAAAATATTGAATTAATTATCACTATAGTTTAGGGTTTTTGGTTTAGGGTATATGATAAATTTAAGATTTAAGGCCGCTTTAGGAGTTAATAGTGTAAGGTTTAAGGAGTATGGATTTAGGGTTTATGCATTAGGGATTATAGTTTAAGGGTTGGGATTTAAGGTTTAGGGGTTAAGGGTTAAGGGTTAGGGGTTAGATTAGTTAGTTTTTTTAATTTATATATTAAATATGTTCTTATATAATTGTAAAAAAGATAATAATAAATTTACTATATTGAAATTAAATTATTTAAGAGATATATAATAGATAGACTTTATATGTATTAAATGGTTAATTTAGGGTTTAAGGTTAATGTTTACTTGAGATTTGTTAAATGATAAAATTTTATACAATTAATTAATGCTTTTATATTTAAAAATATTTAATCTAAACCATTTGATATATTTAAATATTAGTTTAATTAGAATTAATAAATAAGTTAAAAAAAGTAATAGATTGATATGGATTATAGGTAATTATTTAATTTAATAGGACCAGATTATAAGAAATAAAAATAAAATACAAAAATAAAAATGAAATAAAAAACTAAAATTTATAATTTTATCTAATTCTTATAAATATTACTTAAAAAATTTAAGAATTATTTATTTAAAATTTATATGAAAGATACAATAATTGAATATAAAAAATATGTGAGTTTTAGAGGCGTTTTTAGCAAAAAACACCGTTACTATATACAAACGGCGTCGTTTTGTTCAAAATAAAATAATTTTTTATGGCGTTTTTAGTTTAAAAAATAATTTAAGCAATAGCGGTGTTTGCCGCAAAAAATAATTTTAGTTTAAAAAAATGACACCATTTCCCCAAAAACAAAGCAAAACCGACATCGTTTCAAGAAAAGAAAAAGGGCGCCGTACCAAATCTATAGGTCAAACAACCCCCCTCTTATAGTTAAAAAGCTCTCATTTTTCAACCAAATCCAAACCCTAAACTACGCTTCTCCCAATTTCTTATTCATTTTGAGGTTTGAGCAGATCGATCAATTCCAGAGAAGTCACTCAAGGGCTGGGATTCCCTTCAACTCAATGCTCTTTTTTGATGATGAGGATAGGAACATACAAGCTGTAAGAACGAGTTTTCCTATCATCTCGAATTTCCTAATTTTTTTTGTTTTTGCTCTGCTCACTTGCTCGTATTTTATGACATTCCGACTCTTCATTTTTCTTGAAACACCCATGTCTAGCACTTGTATCCAGTACATATATGGATATGAATATGGTGGGAATTTGACCCTCCTAGATCTCTCCAAGCATATGAAAAACTTGGGAAATTTGAGCATGTGTTGGACAAATACCTGTTTAGGATATTCACATCTGAATCTGAGTAACATACTTAGTATTTCATGGAGTCGGATATTAGGATCTTACATGTTTATGCATTGTGGTTTTAAGGATCTTTTTACCTTTTCTTTGTTATGGTTATTGGTAAGGGTTGCCTTGGCATTATGCTTTGTTTCACTTAACAGTATTATCTAATGTTGGCCCTTGGTCATCGGTATCAGAAAGAAACCAAGATTGTTTTACAAATTATGCGGTGGAAACTTTTTGAAACCACATTCAGTATTATAAATTTAAAATGGTCTTATATGTATACCATCTTTGAATGTCGACTTCTACAGAATCCTATCTTATGATTCTCCCAGTGATGCAGGTTAGTTATTTTTCATCCATTCTTACGAAGAATGAATGAAAGCTGATTGTTTTTATTTTTATTTATAAGTGAGGGGGTGTCCAAGATGAAACTTAGTACTTAAATGTTAATCATGACTTAATTTTAACGGATGCTCGGTTGGCTATTATTTTTTATCTTTTTAATTTCTCTTTTGTTATGTCTACTGGACTTGCAGCAGCAATGCTACTATTGTGAAACTTAGTAGTTAAATTCAGTTATGGCCGGTCTAAAGGTTATGGCTTTGTAAAGTTTAGTGATGAAACTGAACAAATTCGTGCAATGACTGAAATGTATGGGATTTATTGTTCAACTAGGGCAATGCGGATTGGACCAGCTGCTAATAAGAAGCCTGTCACTGATCAGCAGTATCAGAAACATAGACTCTTGTGGTTTATTTCAAGTTATACTTTATCTTGATTGCCTTATGAAGTTTGTTTGGTTGTGTATAGTTTTTATTTGCAATGATTTATGCGTGAGTGCTTTGACTTGACAAGTTGACTGCTAGTTGGTTATTGTGTTTTTGTTTATTGGTTTTAATTTTCTGAGGTGGATCTGTTACAATCTTCTTAAAATTCAAGTTCTTTCAGTTATGCACTTGAAGATATGGCGAAATTTATACAAAGTCATTTCCTTCCAGTTTGCCTATGTAAACTTGGACGCTTTTAATTATATTAAAAGTTAAAACATGCACAAACTTATATAAAACTCATGTTTTCTTAAAGCAGGACATCAAGAGGCTCTCATTTTGGGGGGCCTGGAACTGATATCAGCTGAAATGATTCCACTTTAATCCGTGGCCTTATTGTGGATTAATTCTTTTTGATGCTTGCATACATATATGCACTCCTGTGTGTTTTATTCTATTTTTGTTCTAAGATCTATTAAATCTAACTTAATTTTCACGCATTCTGTTGTGCAAGTTGGAGGTCCATGGGATTTCTGCAAAGTCCAAGATCAATGAACCAAAACAGCAAAAATTACATATCTGGAATCGTGAAACGAAGGAATTTGAGTGAATTCGATATGTCAAAATTGGGTATTGGATTTGATGATGAGAAATCCGAAAGAAAAACATCAGAAAAGGCATTAGTTTTGTCTCAGATTAACGTTTGAAAAACAGAAATATGGATGTGCTGCTATTTGATTTCATAGAAAATAAGGAAACTACAAAAAGGCATGTTTTAGATTATTGCTCCTTTTGATTATTTATATTAGGAGAACTACATTTGTTCATTCATATGGAGGTTTTGCAGGCGCTGCTATGGCTATTATTTCATGCTTCACGGCTTGAAACTGAAATTGCAAACTTTGAATAATATGATCTTAATGGTGTAATTGTGAATTTCATTGAAAACTTTAATTTGTTAGAATTTGATCCTCTTAATTTGCAAAAATTGGAAATTTGATCCTATTTTTGGTGCATACGTGCACTTGAACAATTGGTTTTTGCTAATTTGTTTTGATCTCAGATAGTTTAAAACTCTTATTTACTTAATGGTGTAAGTCTGAATTTCATTGGAAACTTTAATTTATTAGACTTCCATCCTCTTATTTTATAAAAATTGAAAATTTAGTATGGTTTTTGGTGAATATATGAACTTGAATTGTTAATTTGTGCTAATTTGTTGTATTTAAAATGTTATAAAAATTGACAAGTTGGTCCAGTTTTTGGTAAATACATTACACATGAACTTGAACGGTTAATTTTTGCTAATTTTTTGCATGTAAATTGTTGAAATGATGATTTTTTATATCTCCTTACATATTAAATATTGAAATGTTCTACTAATGTTACCCAAAATGGGTTTAGGGTTTTAAAAATTGAAAATTGAAAATTTAGTCTGCTTGTTGGTAAATGCATGAACTTGAACCATTTATTTTTGCTAATTTGTTGCATATAAGTTGTTATAAATATTGAAAAATTAGTCTGATTTGTGGTAAATACATGAACTTGAACAGTTGATTTTTGTTAATTTGTTGCATATAAATCGTTATAGAAATTGAAGATTTAGCCCTATTGCCGGTAAATATATGAACTATGAATAATTGATTTTTGTTAATTTGTTTCACATAAACTGTTGTAAGATTGATTTGTGTTAATTTCTTGCATATAAATTATTGAACTGTTGATTTTTGATAATTCCTTACATATTAAATATTGTAGTGTTGATATTCAAGCTAGTAATTTAACAGTTGATTGTTAGTTGCATTGAAAGACACAATCACAATTACTAATTTGTTAAGAAAGATGTGATTACTTTGCAAAATTCAATTGTTATTATGCTATTGTTTGACGTGATGGCTTTGTTGCAGTTCTTGTATTACTATATAAGTGATAGGTAAATCTTGTAAAACCTTTTCTTTCTTTGTTCACCTCACTTTATAGCCCATTCTTTTCCCTCCTGCGTTGGATCTTTTTTTTTAAAATCACATGATCTCAAATTTCAATTTCTTTTAAAATTTATTGGAAGAATAATGTGGTCTCATTTGATTGTTTCTCCTACGTGGTTCTTGCTTCTACTCGTATTTCTTTTTGGATGAATAAATTTATTTGTTTAATCCTCATCATCCTATACAATATCATGCTTGCAAGTTTCTGCTTTCCTCCTTATTGCAGATTTACTATCCTGTTATCCCTCTGTTGTTTTCCTTGATGTGGATATTTCTTGTGAAGAAGTACTTACATTTTGCTGTTTATTCATGCTTACAGGATAAGAGCAAATGGTTTGGAGACCTCGTAAGCACTACTCTATCACTCCTAAACCAGTTGTTTAAATTATTTTCATAGCCTACTTTGATTGCTGTTATTTGTGGGAAAATTAGTCTACATTCTTTAAGCTGATCTTAAATTGCTTCCTACATTGTTTCAGCCTTGGGAAGAAAGTTTGCGGGATGCACACGAGTTTGGAAAACTTGTTCTGTTTTAGAACTTGGATCCAGCTTACTCTTCAGCAGAAGTGGAGGTAATATTTATTATGAATCACAATTAGGTTGTGTTTGAAGCATTTTGTATTTACACGGATAAATTTCTGTTTTCTTTCACTTTTCCTCTCCCTACATATGTGGTTTGTACCTTTTATCTTTCTTATGAATAATGCATGTTTATATTGCAGGATATAGTTTGGAATGCCGTCAATGAAACTTGCAGAGCAAAGATGGTGCAGCAGACTGCATTGTATTTTTTATTACCTTGCAATGTGTATAGTCATAGGCAAGTTCAACTAGTCAGTCTGTTTCTCATATGTATTATTTATTTTAGTTTTGATTCTAAATTTTTATTTTTACTTTAATATTTACGACAACTTGAGTTCTAACTTTTGAATTTTAATTGTGTTATTAATTTATTATTTTAAATTCTAAAACTAAATTCATTAATTTTTATATTTAGTTTTAAAGTTGAAATTTTCATAGAAAATTTAATTTAAATAATATTTTTTATTTATCCTTGAAATTATATTTAAAGTTCAAATTTAAAAAATAAAACATAATATAATATTTATCATAAAAATAAATATTATTTGATTAAAATAATTTTTTTAAATGTTATGTTTTTAGTGGCGTTTTTGCGAGAAGCGCCGCTAAAGGTATTGATCTATAGTGGCGTTTGTAGAAAAAAGCGCCGCTAAAGGTCTTAAGCTATAGCGGCATTTGTGGAAAAAGCGCCACTAAAGGTCTTGATCTATAGCGGCGTTTGTGCAAAAGCACTGCTAAAGGTCCTGATCTATAGCGGCGTTTGTGGAGAAAGCGCCGCTAAAAGTCATGGTCTATAGCGGCGTTTTTATAAATAAACGCCGCAAATGACAACAACGGCATTTTTTGCGGCGCTTTCAAAAATGCCGCAAATACTTTTAGCGGCGCTATAAAGGCATAAAAAAAACGCCGCTAAAAACCTATTTTGGTGTAGTGCAACAACACCTGAAACATGAACAAAAAGCTTGTAAGTTCATGCGAACTTAGTGAGTTTTATAGAAAATACCTTGAAGCCTTTCTAGATGAATTCTTCATCCTGGAGATATTGTATTTCCATTCTAAACTTGGCAAATGCATTCATAATATCGGATATACATACTTACATGCCAACAATCATACTTAACGAATCAACTCTCACTTTGCTACTTGGCTAACTCTAGATCTTACCAGACGTTATCCATATACTCTTTTCTCTTAGAACAACGAAGGTACCTCTCAAAAGAATATTTATATAGAGTCCACTTTCTACGAATTTCCTCTTCGAAAAATCTTTAACATTTGTTTCCCAGAATGGTTATTCATAGATACCAATTGATATTACATTCGGCGGACTCTCATACTGAGTTGAATATCTAACAAACTACCAATCAGATCATGTTCCAATTCAAAACCAAAACCAGCTCAAATTGATGATAAAATGTTCCGGACTTTTCAGTAGAACTCCAAACGTCTATGTTACATAACACAAGAGTGCCCAAAGTTGACAAACGACTCAGATTTCATATAATCTAGAACGAAACATGATACTTTTCATATATGGCGGATACTCGATAACTCATATTTCAACCCTACAAAGCATAGGTAACTTAAACCAACGAATACTTATACCTTTCATAACTATGATGAATACGCCCAAGTCATATACTGACAAACTACTATGGTGGATTCTCTCTTTAGAAATTCAAGTACATACTTTCTTTCAGGAACCCCATTCAACTCCAACACAAGACTAACCAAACCAAATTATTTAAAGAGTTGTAGAAAATTATTAAAAGTTATAAAAATATTTAATACGTTTTTTAAGAATCTTAAAAAATAATAAAATTACAAAAAAAATGTAAATTCAAAATGAATATAGACAAAAAAAATCCAATTTCATTTTGTTTCTGGACAACCATTTATCCAAATTTATTCTGAATGTAATTTAGAATATTATAAAACTTATTAAAAAATTGGGAATAACTATTAAAAAAATATTAAAATTAGGGTAAACTACAAAAATAGTCACTTTTGTTTACCTCAGATTACATTTTAGTTACTTGTGTTTGAAATGTTACGTTTTGGTCACTTACATTATCATTTTGTTACAAAGTGGTCACTCTACCATTAAGCTCTGTTACCTCCCTAACGGAGGTCCTAAGTGGCAGTCCAAATGGGTTTTAAATGCAACTTGGATGTCCTACATGACAGTCTAAATTAAATTTATTTAATTAAAAACCTATTTTCATCCCCGCAACTAGACATCCAAGTTGGCATTTAAAACCCATTTGGACTGCCACTTAGGACTATCGTTAGGGAGGAAACGGAGTTTAATGGTAGAGTCACCACTTCGTAACAAAACGATAACGTAATTGACTAAAATGTAACATTTCAAACATAAGTGACTAAAATGTAATCTGAGGCAAACAAAAGTGACTATTTTTATAATTTACCCTTAAAATTATGAAAAATCAACATGAAGATCTCTATAAACCATTTATCTATAGCTTCATGTTGTATGTACTCTTTGTACCCATAATTCTCGTAAATATTTTTTCTTGTTTTGAATAATTTTGATGAATATCCAGTTTTTAATATTTAATATTTTTCTATATTATTATAATTTTAAATAATTATTTAAATTATTTAAATTTTTATAATTATTTAAAATTTTATATTTTCAATAAGTTTTATAATTTTTTGAACCACATTAAGTTTGAATATGGACTAATACTTGTCCAAATTGATGTATGTTTATTGAGATTCATTATAGATTTACATTTTTTTTAATTTATATTACATTTTAGGATCTTTAAAAATTTTAATTTTTTAAATTCTCGTAATTGTTACAACTTTTAAATAATTTTATAATATTTTGAATCATGTCTAGAATGAATCTAAACAAATAGTAGTCCAAATGCAAATGAACTTCCAAGTTCATTTGTCCATGTTTATTCTAGCTATTAGTATCAGTTAACACTGATCAACAGTTGGTCAAAAAAAGTTACCATTGATCAATGGCCGGTCAACAACCAGGTAACCAGGCAATGGCCACATGGGAGAAAAGCCAAACGCTAGACGATTCTATTTGGTTGAGTGTGTCACATTTTTTTTTAACATCATTAACATTTTGGACCAAAAACTATAATGGAGGAATAACTTAAGTACCAAAATGTGACAACAAAAGTTTAGGTATCAAAGTGGTAAAACAAGTAAGGTTGAGGTGCCAAATTATGACATAAGCCTTTTCTTTTTCTTTTTGGACTCAATCAGTTTTTTTCCTCTTGACTTAGTCTTATTTTTTCATTTAAATTAGGGTTGAGTAAGAGAAATAGAGAAATAAAAAAGCAAATCGAACCGAACCACACTGTTTAGATGAAATACAAGTTAAAAAAATTCTAGTTACTCGAATCAAATCAAATTCTATTTTTTATTTAATTTAAAATTAATTTTAGTTTTTATGATGTAAAAATAAAATTTTATATTTAAATAGTGAAAATAAATTAAAAATTATATTTCAAAAAAATAATATATAAGAGTTATTGATTATTTTTTATTTACTTTAATTTTTTTAGCAATAATTAAAAAAAATTCAAGCTTTTACCAAATAATTTTCAAAAACCATAAAACAAAGATTTTTTTTTTGAAAAATAAGTCTAAAAACCCAAATGTCAAAATAGTATGAAAACTGAGAATTAAAGAAAAATGACTAAATCGTAAAAGTCGTAAAACTTAATCATAAAAGGACTAAATCATAAAAGTTATAAAACTTAATCGTTATTGATTAAAATTGGTTAAATAAGCATATTTAAAGGGCTTTATATGGTAACTTAACCATAATTATATCGTAGTGGACGGTTTTGGTGTAGAAATAATTTAATTATTGTTAATCTTATATTAAAATGTTAAATAATAAGTGAAATAAAAGAAAAACATGACATCTTGTAAGCCATCTTCTTCCTTTTTCAAATCAACACCCGAAAGCATCATTAGAAACCTTTAAGAGGTTCGGTCAAGCTATTTCTTTGCATGTAAGTCAATTTTATCTCGTTTTTAGTGATTTTTATGTTTTTGAGATCATTGCAGCTTAATCTAGCTAACCTAGGGACTAATTCATAAAAATGTTAAATATTTTGATTTATTCCATTGATGAAATTATGATTTTTTTGAAGTTTCATGATAGATTTTTAAGCTTGATAGTTCAATAGGAATAGGACTATTTTGTTACGTTTTTTTGGTTAATTTTAAGTTTAGGGACTAAATTCATAAAATAATAAATTTAACATGAAATTCTTGTAAAATTTTAGTAATTATGGGTTGTATAAGTATAAGTAAAAATTTTGCTAGCTTGGTTTTAGGCTTAATTGTGATAATTGTATAAGTTTCGGGATTAGGGACTAAATTGAATAAAAGGTAAAAATTTAGGGTAAAAGTGTAAAATGTTGATAAAGGGTTAATTACATGAATTCTAAAATTTTAAGATATTTGAATTGGTTAATTGAGCTAAATTATTATATATAGATCAAGAAACGGATCAATCGGTTGATAATCGTGGAAAATGAAAAGTTATTGAGCAGTCATCGTCGATGTGTCGGCAGCTATTACGTTTTGGTAAGTTCGTACTAGGTTTATTATGTTTATAATGATTTGAATTTAATTATATATGTGTTTATGTATATATATACATTATAGTTAACATGATTATTTGAGGTAAGACATGAGATTGGAAATGGATGATTGATTTGTAAAGCATGTTAAATGAGTATGTGTGAATAGAATGGTATATCTATCATATGAAATGTATGAGTAGGTTTATCATGATATAATAGTATAATGATGAAAAGGTTATAGAATACAAGTTAAAACCCATGTTAACTTAGTGAATAGATAGGATACAAATGACATGTCAAGAGGATTTATATTAAGCAGGTACTATTTGCTGGTGTTGGCTATGTGCCATTTATATTTAGTAGGTACTATGTACTGGTGTTGTAGTAGCAGACACTTTGTTTCGGTGTTATATTTAGCAAGTACTATGAACCGGTGATGGATACTATACCGATGGCTTGAGATCATGCATGTGTTGCAGATTCTCTGAAGCTTGTATGAGCAGCATTGTGTATCGGTTAATGTCCTTTTGTCAGCTTGTGTGAGCATTACCCTTTTGTGTATCTGAAGTCAAATTACTATTGTTCTCAGGGCAAAACAGTTAATTATTGAAATGGAAACAAAATGAGATGATATGATGAATTATGTTATGTTGAGTATAGCTTGATATATGAATCTTGGCATGTTATGTTTTGATGATTTGATTTATCCATGTTAAACCATTTGACATGGTAGAAATTATGGATCAAGACAAAGGATTGTAATTTGTATGTTATGTATGAATAGTAAACTCAAATTGAAAAGTATGTAATGTTTTGTTTTACAAACTTACTAAGTTTTACGTAAGCTTACTTTAGTTGGTTTTCTTCTTTGTAGATTTTCGAACTCTTTCCATCGATTAGGACATCGTTGGAGATCACACTATCCAACAACTCTTTTGGTAGCTATTTGTTTATTTCGGCCCAGTTATAGGTGGCATGTATATAGGGTTTTGGCTATGTAAAATTTAAGCACCAGGGTTATATTTTTTGTCATTTGAAGTTTATATAATGAGTGTTGAGCTAAGTTCTAATTAGTATTTTGGTTGGTTATGGTGTGTGATGGTAAATACATGTTTTGGTATCTAAATACATTTTGAATGGTTCTTTTAGTATATATGTTTAGGTAACCAGGTAAACCATGGTTGATAATATGTTAGCAATGTGAATAATGGTGTAATGTGTTTAATTTGGTATTAAGTTCAAGGAATGAATGGTATGGATTGATAATGGTTGATGTTTGAATTGTGGTGCCAATGAGGGCACATTGGTTAGACGCTTAGGTTGAATGTTATTTGATATATTTTGACATGTTTGGATGTATTTTAAATAGGTTTAAGGGATGGATACAATATGGTTTGTGGCCTAAGTGTTTTGGTTTGAAATTGCTTGTCTTTTAAGGTACCTTTAGGTGCACACGGCTTGTGACATAGTCAGCCACACGATCATGTACCACACATGGTTGTATGACACGACCATGTTGCCTATTTAATTTTAGTGTATGTTTGTTCACACAATCACAGTGAGTTACATGGCATGGCAACATAACCGTGTGACCCTGAGTTAGACGGGAACACGTCCATGTTCTTGAGCCACAAGGGCTGAGCTTTGCCACACGGTTTAGCTACACGGCTGTGTGACCCCTGTTCCACTTTTTACCTAAATTTTTGTAAATTTTTCAATTTAGTCTAGAATTGTTTCCGGTTTGTTTTAAATGCTCTGTAAGCTTGATTTAGGTCCAGATAATATTGAATGACATGGAAATGGTTGTAATTGAATTATGAAATGAATTATTTGATTATTTATGACTGGTTAGTGAATAAAGTTAATGTTTTACAATTGTAATACCTTATAGCTCGAGTCGGGCGACTGGACTGTGTATAGGGTGTTACACATGTGATACTCACCTAGACTACTGATACCTTATAGTAATTGGGAAAAAAAAAGGTGGAGAGAGCCTCTATGAAATTGGGTTTTCTTGAGTCTAGAGAGAGAAAGTTAAAGCTTGAGGGAGAAAGCTTCATCATTAAGAAATGGTGATTTCCATCTTTCCTAACTAGTTATTTGAATTTAGATGTTGAATAAAAGCTTAGAAAGCTTGGATATCAATTTTGATATACTTTTGTATGTATGAAAAATGAGGAAATGTTGAAAATTGAATGTTGAGTATTTATGCATCCAAAAGTAACCTTGGATAATCTTGCTCTCTCTATACTAATATGTTTATAAATTAATGAGTTTGTGTATAAATATGAAAATAGCTATATAATAATTGTGTATAAATTTTGTCGCACAAATATGTTAAAATAAATTGTTGACAGATTGTGGGAAAAGTATTTAGTTGAGAAATGTTTTAGGAATCTAATATTGTGATATGAAAATTGGTTGCCATGGATGACTTCTAAAGTCACTTGGAAAGCATGAAAATTAGTCAATTAAAATATTAATATGTAAAATTTTGTAAATATGACTTGATGGTGAAATTATGTGATTTAATTGCCAACCTTGTAAGTTTTTGATAGAATCAACATATTTTTAAATATGGTCTAAAATGTGGAAACATAAGTATATTTGTTAAATTTGGAAAAATTCGATTTCACTTAAGACTTAAGACGATTTTGTGGAAAATTGAATATGTGCTAGGTACTTGGTGTAACACCCCGAACCCGAGGCCGTCCCCGGAGTCGAACACGAGGTGCTAACAGACTTCAAACCACTTAAAAAAAAAATTTCCCAGACAAGCTGCCAATCTGCATACTAGTTGCTTTAAAAATCATATCTTGAGTTCTGAAACTCGAAATCCAGTTCCGTAAATTTTCCCTGAAACTAGACTCATATGCCCATCTACATATTTTTTTCTAGAATTTTTGATTGGGCCAATTAGTACAGTTTATTAGTCAAAGTCTTCCATGTTACAGGGATCGACTACACTGACCTTTGCGCATTACGACTTGGATATCTCCTTGTACAGGGCTTCATTACTGATGTCGTTTGTTTCTATAGAAACTAGACTCGAAGGGGAATCTATGCACATATGGAATGACTTCTAATTATCTCTTGTTAATTTATAATGAATTTCCAAAGTTGGAACAGGGAATCCAGAAATCGCTCTGGCCCTGTTTCACAAGAGTTTAATTATCTCCTAACATACAGCTCATATTGTCGTTTCGTTTCTTCTATATGAAAATAGACTCATCGAGCTTCGATTAAATAATTTATTCATTAATTAATTCCACTCCTACTATTTTTAGTGATTTTTCAATCTCACGTCACTGCTGCTGCCAGCATCTGTTACTAAAGCAACTATGCCTATTTCGTGATTTCTCCTTGATCTAACTAGTAATTCATCATACATATCACAAATCATGATCATGACTAGCCATGCCAAGGGCTAATCATTGTCAAACATCTCCCTACTACACTATTGCCATATCATGAATTTTGACACCAAAAATAATCAACCATGACATATGGCATAAAAATCGAATTTCCAAGACTTACGACCTAACATTATAGAACCAAATCCAACCGAACATTTATGCCATTTTCGCATGGCTAAAAGTTTACATACAAATTTCAACAAAACATATTAGCCTATACATGCCGAAATGTTCTCCTAGACCGACTAAAAAGAAGATACCAAAAGTTGCTAGCCGGTGTGATGACTTCGATGACGGCCCGATCACGCAAAAAGAGACGAGTCCAAGAAACCTAAAATAGGTGACAAGGAAACACCGAGTGAGTATATAACTCAGTAAGTCATAAGCAATGCACTACCATCCATTAATAACATTATCACAAGAGGAAACAAAATGGAACGAGGCTAGTTACTCCATCCATACTGAACCATACCATAGTTCCTTAGACCTATCGGTTCAATCTCATACCAAGTCATGCATTCACATTCCATATACTAATCAATAGGATATTTGAGGCATTTTCATACATCATTGTATTTTCGTTACAATCATACAACTAAACGACCTTTAACCTATTCCACGATAAATCTTATGTACGTGACTTCAATTATAATTGTCACATAGGTTCAAACTTACCAAGCTCAACTCCAAATATAAACATAGCGCCTATTAGCCATGAACTCAAGGTACTTACCCGATCCGCTGTCCGTGATCAACTTAATAATGTCGCACACTTAGTGTCCATAGCGATTCAAAAGTATATATTAAGTCCGCACACTCAGTGCTATATAATCAACTCGCACACTTAGTGCTATATAATCAAACTCGCACACTTAGTGCTACATAATCAAACTTGCACACTTAGTGCTATATAATCAAACTCACACACTTAGTGCTTCATAATCAAACTCGCACACTTAGTGCTATATAATCAAACTCGCACACTTAATAATCAAACTCGCACACTTAGTGCTATATAATCAAACTCGCACACTTAGTGCTATATAATCAAACTCGCACACTTAGTGCTGTACAATTTAAACCCGCACACTTAGTGCCAATCTCATGATCATAAATGTTTATACCCACACACTTAGTGCCGAGATCAACGACTCAATACATCTCACCTCTTTTCTTTTCATTCAACACTTTCATCACCACATGCATACATGTATATATATATTTATCATTCCATTCAGCATCATTACATAGACGTTATGACCATTTAAATTAATACAAACTATATGCTTAATGACTTACTTTGTGTTGGGTAAGACGGTTCCAACTCGGCTACTCGATGATCTTTTCTTTGCCTTTGCTTGATTCTCCTCCTTTAACTCCTTGAGCTTAATCAATAAATCAACTAGTTTAACCGCCTTGCTAAATATTTACAATCCAATTACACATGCATATGTATGTTAGTATATTCGGCAATCACCCTTACTAATCACCCATTTAGTCGATTGTAGGGAATTAATTATAATATCTCTAGGATGTACTCTACATGGCCGAATATACCATGTTAGTTTTTTTTTAACATTTCCTATGTAATTACATATAGGTTTTTACACTTTAAGTTTCACACATTTCACCTTTTAATGCCTATTGCTCATCCCTTTGATCTTAACCTAAATGACAACTCCCTCTCCCCATATCTCAACCGAATTATCCATAACATCAAGACTAAAATTTTGCACCTTGAACTTCATACATTTATAAAAACTTCCATAACTCATTCGGCTTTAACAATTACCCATTTCTCATAAAAGAAATTAACAAATAAAATAAACATTCCATTAACCCATATGGCCGAATGTACCAAGCATTACTTAACTAAAATTCCACAAATTTCAACCTCATAATAATCTCTACTTATTCAATACAACATGAAACAACCTCTACTCCTAACCTCTTGATATACGGCTTAATGCCCAAACCACCATAAAAGTTTGATTTTTCATGACATTGCCGAAATGCATTTCAACAATTAGCTCAACATACAAAGGAAGTTAAAACCAACATTTCAAAACTTACCTCCAGCTAGAAAAAGGGTTGCCGAATTGCCTTAATGAAAACTTCCCTATTTCTTTCCTTTTTGTTTCGGTTTTGGCAAGATGGAGAAGAAGATGAACACTCCTCTCCCCTTTTTCTCTTTTATTCAATTTTATTATAATTATTTTAAGCCATTTGTTAACTAAACAAAACATATTAAATTAGAATAAGTGGAGCACCATCACCCCTTGGCCGGCCACTCTTCATCTTTTGGGTAAATTGACATGCAAAACCACCCTTTTTGGTACATGCACTAATAGACCATTTTAAATTAGCCTATCATATTTCACCATGTCTCATATCGATCCCTATTTAATAATTTCTCATGCAATTGGCAAAATTAGAGAATGAAACTTCCACATACTCATGCACACACATAATAAGCATAGAATATAGCAATTAATTATTTTTATGACTCGGTTTTGTGGTCCCGAAACCACTTCCCGACTAGGGTCAATTTTGGGCTGTCACAACTCTCCCCCACTTAAGAAATTTTCGTCTCCGAAAATCTTACCGGTAAATAAGTTTGGGTATCGTTCTTTCATCGAGCTCTCGGTTTCCCAAGTAGCTTCCTCGATTCCGTGTTTGAGCCATAACACCTTTACTAGCGGAACCCTTTTGTTTCGCAACTCCTTCACTTCACGAGCTAGGATACGCATCGGTTCTTCTTCATAACTCATATCGGCTTGAATTTCAACCTCTGATGGGCTAATTATGTGCGATGGATCAGATCTATAGCGTCGAAGCATCGAAACATGAAAGACGTCGTGGATCTTTTCAAGTTCAGGGGGCAAAATCAATCGATACGCAACTGGACCAACTCGTTCGGAGATTTCGTACGGCCCAATGAATCTCGGACTCAACTTGCCCTTACGGCCAAATCTGAGTACCTTTTTCCAAGGCGAAACTTTAAGAAACACTTTATCTCCCACCTGATATTCAATGTCTTTTCGTTTCAAATCCGCATACGATTTCTGACGATCTGTGGCTGCTTTCAGACTTTCACGGATTACCTTTACTTTCTGTTCGGCATCTTTAATCAAATCAACTCCGAAAATTTTACTTTCACCGAGCTCGGTCCAAAACAATGGTGTACGGCATTTACGACCGTATAAAGCCTCGTAAGGTGCCATCTTAATACTTGATTGAAAACTATTGTTGTAAGTGAATTCAATCAAAGGTAAATACCGTTCCCATGAACCACTAAACTCGAGGATGCAACATCTCAACATATCCTCAAGTATCTGAATTATCCGCTCGGATTGACCATCTGTTTGTGGATGAAAAGCGGTGCTAAAATGCAGCTTGGTACCCAAAGCTTCTTGCAATTTCTTCCAAAATCGCGAGGTGAATCTCGGATCTCTATCCGACACGATAGAAATAGGTACCCCGTGTAATCTCACAATCTGAGAAACATACAATTCGGCTAGTTTATCCAATGAAAAACCCGTACGCACGGGGATAAAGTGAGCCGACTTAGTCAGTCTATCAACAACAACCCAAATCGCATCCTTCTTACTTGCTGACAATGGCAGTCCGGACACAAAGTCCATTGTGACTCGATCCCATTTCCACTCGGGTATCATGATCGGCTGAAGTAATCCTGAAGGCACTTGATGTTCCGCTTTCACTTGTTGACATATTAAACATCTCGAAACAAAGTCGGAGATGTCTCGTTTCATACCATGCCACCAAAACCGACGTTTCAAATCGTTGTACATTTTCGTACTCCCCGGGTGAATTGACATTCGGCTACAATGGGCTTCGTTCAGAATCATCGAAATGAGTTCTGAATTTCTTGGAACACACAACCGACTTCTGAACCTCAAACAATCGTCATCATCAATTTGAAATTCGGATTCCATATTCGGAATACATTCAGCCCGTTTTGCAACCAATTCATCGTCGACTTTCTGAGCTTCACGAATTTGACGAATCAATAATGGTTTGGCCTTTAATTCAGCTACTAACATATTGTCGGGTAGAACAGACAAGTGCACATTCATCGCTCGTAAAGCAAACAGTGATTTCCGGCTTAAGGCGTCCGCAACCACATTAGCCTTTCCCGGGTGGTAATCAATGACAAGCTCATAATCTTTCAACAACTCAAGCCAACGTCTTTGTCGCAGATTTAAGTCTCTTTGAGTCATCAAATATTTGAGACTTTTGTGATCCAAAAATACATGGCACTTTTCCCCAAACAGGTAATGCCGCCATATTTTCAGGGCGAACACTATGGCCGCCAATTCAAGATCATGGGTCGGATAGTTTCTTTCATGCGGCTTTAATTGTCTCGACGCATAAGCCACAACTCGACCTTCTTGCATCAACACACAACCTAGCCCAAGTAAGGATGCATCACTATAAATGACAAACTCTTTGCCGGACTCCGGTTGTACTAGCACTGGAGCTTCGGTTAAACAGGTCTTTAGTCGATCGAAACTCTTCTGACAGTTCTCTGTCCACTCAAACTCAACATCTTTTTGGAGTAGTTTCGTCAACGGTGCAGCTATCATCGAGAAACCTTTTACAAATTGTCGGTAATAACCAGCGAGCCCCAGGAAGCTCCGACTTCGGTAATATTTCTTGGAGGCTTCCAGTTAAGTATGGCTGAAATTTTGCTCGGGTCAACTCGAATACCCGATGCGGATACCACATGACCCAAGAAGCTAACCTCTCTTAACCAGAACTCACACTTACTGAACTTAGCATATAACTTCTTATCCCGCAAAATTCGCAACACTAATCTCAGGTGCTCAGCATGTTCGGTCTCATCTCCTGAATAGACTAAGATGTCATCAATGAACACAACTACGAACCGGTCCAAATACTGTCTGAAGATCCGATTCATCAAATCCATAAATACCGCAGGGGCATTAGTGAGCCCGAACGGCATCACTAAGAACTCGTAGTGACCGTACCTCGTTCTGAAAGTAGTTTTGGGTACGTCCGAATCTCGAATCCGCAACTGATAATAACCCGATCTCAAATCTATCTTTGAAAACACTGAGGCTCCCTTTAGTTGATCAAACAAATCATCAATACGCGGTAATGGATATTTATTCTTTATCGTCACTTTATTCAGTTGACGATAGTCAATGCACAACCTCATGGTTCCGTCCTTCTTTTTCACGAACAATACTGGTGCACCCCAAGGTGAGAAACTTGGTCGAGCGAAACCTCTATCCGTCAACTCTTGCAATTGAGCTTTCAATTCCTTTAACTCGGTTGGTGCCATACGATACGGAGCTATCGAAATTGGCGTAGTTCCAGGTACAAGCTCAATACCAAACTCTACCTCCCGAACAGGTGGTAAACCCGGTAATTCTTCAGGAGAAACATCCTGGTATTCACAAACCACCGGTACAGATTCGGGTTTCTTTTCTAATTCTTTGTCATCAAGTACATACGCAAGGTATGCTTCGCACCCTTTTCTTACATATTTCTGGGCCAACATTGCTGATATTACAGCTGGCAACCCCTTAAGTCCGCAGACTCAACTCGGATTATCTCGTTATTTGCGCACCTCAAATCGATGGTTTTTCTTTTGCAGTTCACCACTGCATCATGTACGGTCAACCAATCCATACCAAGAATAACATCAAATTCGTCAAATGGCAAAAGCATCAAATCGGCCGGAAAGCAGGATTCTCGGATTATTAGAGGGCATCTCTTACACACTTTATCAACAAGTACGTATTGACCCAAAGGGTTTGATACTCGAATTACGAGCTCAGTAGACTCAACAGGTAGAGTCTTACTGGATGCTAAGGTTTCACATACATATGAATGAGTAGAGCCAGGGTCAATCAATGCAATCACATTAGTATCAAAGAGAGTGAAGGTACCAGTGATGACGTCAGGGGAGGATGCCTCCTCTCGTGCGCGAATGGCATATGCTCTAGCAGGAGTACGGTTCTCGGCTCGAACAGCCGTATCAGAGGCCCCTCTCTGACTACCACCCCTACCTCCTAAAATTCTCGGTGGTCTACCTCTAGTTGTCACTCCACTAGGTCTTGCACCTTGAATCTTATTCTTCTCATCAAGCTTCGTGCAATCTCTAATGAAGTGGTCCTTCGAACCGCATCCGTAACAGGCCCTGTTAGTAGACTTACCCCAACATTCACCTAGGTGTCGTCTTCCGCATTGGGGACATTCAGGTTTCTCTTGACGATTATTGCCCACACTAGCTACCAAAGTAGCTCGGGAGTCCGTCGATGGTCGTGCTCTGATGGAAATTCCCGCAGTCGTCCTCGACTTATTAGTGTCCTCCCTGAACTTCTTTACAGCTGAGAACAGAGCTTTACCCGTCGATCTTTTACGATAGTCTCTAGCTTCAAATTCAGCCTTCTTCTTCTCCTTTCCAAGTTCTTCCGCCTTGCAGGCTCGTTCGACTAGTGTTACGAATTCTTTTATCTCCAAAATACCCACTAGTAGCTTTAAATCTTCATTCAATCCTTCTTCGAATCTTTTGCACATAGCAACCTCATCAGCTACACACTCCCGGGCATACCTACTGAGTCTTACGAATTCATGTTCGTATTCAGATACTGTCATACGGCCTTGCTTGAGTTCCAAGAATTCCTTACGCTTTTGATCAATGAACCGTTGACTAATATATTTCTTTCGAAATTCCGTTTGAAAGAAGTCCCAAGTTACTCGTTCGTTTGGGACTATGGAAATCAGGGTCCTCCACCAATAGTAGGCTGAGTCCCGCAACAAGGATATAGCACACTTTAGACATTCATCGGGCGTGCATGACAGTTCATCAAACGCCCGAATGGTGTTATCAAGCCAGAACTCGGCCCTTTCAGCATCATCAGTAACTATGGCCCTGAACTCCTCGGCCCTGCGCTTCCTAATCAAGTCTACAGGTGGCTTACTCAGCCTCACAGGATCAGTAACTGATGGCATTACGGGCTCTTGGGGTGGATTATTCAAATTCGGGAATTGTTGGACAGCCGGATTGGTTCGGGCATATTGCGCGACCCACTCATTCATCATGGTAAAGAAGGCTTGTTTAGCCCCCTCACCTTGATTATTCGCAGATGACTGAGGTTCAACAGGCGGCGTCCCTTGTGCAGGAGCAGCCGCTACACTTTCAACGTCATCCGCCAAGGTTCTCTCTACACCGGGATCCATTTACTAATCAAACAAAAATTTTAACCGTCAGAAGTCATCACACATTTAAACATTAACATTAAGGCATGTATAGCTAGACTCATACGTGCTATGGTAGTCCTAGAACCGACTAAACCATAGCTCTGATACCAATCAAATGTAACACCCCGAACCCGAGGCCGTCGCCGGAGTCGAACACGAGGTGCTAACAGACTTCAAACCACTTAAAAAAAAATTTCCCAGACCAGTTGCCAATCTGCATACTAGTTGCTTTAAAAATCATATCTTGAGTTCTGAAACTCGAAATCCAGTTCCGTAAATTTTCCCTGAAACTAGACTCATATGCCCATCTACATATTTTTTTATAGAATTTTTTGTCGGGCCAATTAGTACAGTTTATTAGTGAAAGTCTCCCATGTTACAGGGATCGACTACACTGACCTTTGCGCATTACGACTTGGATATCTACCTGTACAGGGCTTCATTACTGATGTCGTTTGTTTCTATAGAAACTAGACTCGAAGGGGAATCTATGCACATATGGCATGACTTCTAATTATCTCTGGTTAATTTATAATGAATTTCCAAAGTCGGAACAGTGAATCTAGAAATTGCTCTGGCCCTGTTTCACAAGAGTTTAATTATCTCCTAACATACAGCTCATATTGTCGTTTTGTTTCTTCTATATGAAAATAGACTCATCGAGCTTCGATTACATAATTTATTCATTAATTAATTCCACTCTTACTATTTTTAGTGATTTTTCAATCTCACGTCACTGCTGCTGCCAGCATCTGTTACTAAAGCAACTATGCCTATTTCGTGATTTCTCCTTGATCTAACTAGTAATTCATCATACATATCACAAATCATGATCATGACTAGCCATGCCAAGGGCTAATCATTGTCAAACATCTCCCTACTACACTATTGCCATATCATGAATTTTGACACCAAAAATAATCAACCATGACATATGGCATAAAAATCGAATTTCCAAGACTTACGACCTAACATTATAGAACCAAATCCAACCGAACATTTATGCCATTTTCGCATGGCTAAAAGTTTACATACAAATTTCAACAAAACATATTAGCCTATACATGCCGAAATGTTCTCCTAGACCGACTAAAAAGAAGATACCAAAAGTTGCTAGCCGGTGTGATGACTTCGATGACGGCCCGATCACGCAAAAAGAGACGAGTCCAAGAAACCTAAAATAGGTGACAAGGAAACACCGAGTGAGTATATAACTCAGTAAGTCATAAGCAATGCACTACCATCCATTAATAACATTATCACAAGAGGAAACAAAATGGAACGAGGCTAGTTACTCCATCCATACTGAACCATACCATAGTTCCTTAGACCTATCGGTTCAATCTCATACCAAGTCATGCATTCACATTCCATATACTAATCAATAGGATATTTGAGGCATTTTCATACATCATTGTATTTTCGTTACAATCATACAACTAAACGACCTTTCACCTATTCCACGATAAATCTTATGTACGTGACTTCAATTATAATTGTCACATAGGTTCAAACTTACCAAGCTCAACTCCAAATATAAACATAGCGCCTATTAGCCATGAACTCAAGGTACTTACCCGATCCGCTGTCCGTGATCAACTTAATAATGTCGCACACTTAGTGTCCATAGCGATTCAAAAGTATATATTAAGTCCGCACACTCAGTGCTATATAATCAACTCGCACACTTAGTGCTATATAATCAAACTCGCACACTTAGTGCTATATAATCAAACTCGCACACTTAGTGCTGTACAATTTAAACCCGCACACTTAGTGCCAATCTCATGATCATAAATGTTTATACCCGCACACTTAGTGCCGAGATCAACGACTCAATACATCTCACCTCTTTTCTTTTCATTCAACACTTTCATCACCACATGCATACATGTATATATATATTTATCATTCCATTCAGCATCATTACATAGACGTTATGACCATTTAAATTAATACAAATTATATGCTTAATGACTTACTTTGTGTTGGGTAAGACGGTTCCAACTCGGCTACTCGATGATCTTTTCTTTGCCTTTGCTTGATTCTCCTCCTTTAACTCCTTGAGCTTAATCAATAAATCAACTAGTTTAACCGCCTTGCTAAATATTTACAATCCAATTACACATGCATATGTATGTTAGTATATTCGGCAATCACCCTTACTAATCACCCATTTAGTCGATTGTAGGGAATTAATTATAATATCTCTAGGATGTACTCTACATGGCCGAATATACCATGTTAGTTTTTTTTAACATTTCCTATGTAATTACATATAGGTTTTTACACTTTAAGTTTCACACATTTCACCTTTTAATGCCTATTGCTCATCCCTTTGATCTTAACCTAAATGACAACTCCCTCTCCCCATATCTCAACCGAATTATCCATAACATCAAGACTAAAATTTTGCACCTTGAACTTCATACATTTATAAAAACTTCCATAACTCATTCGGCTTTAACAATTACCCATTTCTCATAAAAGAAATTAACAAATAAAATAAACATTCCATTTACCCATATGGCCGAATGTACCAAGCATTACTTAACTAAAATTCCACAAATTTCAACCTCATAATAATCTCTACTTATTCAATACAACATGAAACAACCTCTACTCCTAACCTCTTGATATACGGCTTAATGCCCAAACCACCATAAAAGTTTGATTTTTCATGACATTGCCGAAATGCATTTCAACAATTAGCTCAACATACAAAGGAAGTTAAAACCAACATTTCAAAACTTACCTCCAGCTAGAAAAAGGGTTGCCGAATTGCCTTAATGAAAACTTCCCTATTTCTTTCCTTTTTGTTTCGGTTTTGGCAAGATGGAGAAGAAGATGAACACTCCTCTCCCCTTTTTCTCTTTTATTCAATTTTATTATAATTATTTTAAGCCATTTGTTAACTAAACAAAACATATTAAATTAGAAAAAGTGGAGCACCATCACCCCTTGGCCGGCCACTCTTCATCTTTTGGGTAAATTGACATGCAAAACCACCCTTTTTGGTACATGCACTAATAGACTATTTTAAATTAGCCTATCATATTTCACCATGTCTCATATCGATCCCTATTTAATAATTTCTCATGCAATTGGCAAAATTAGAGAATGAAACTTCCACATACTCATGCACACACATAATAATCATAGAATATAGCAATTAATTATTTTTATGACTCGGTTTTGTGGTCCCGAAACCACTTCCCGACTAGGGTCAATTTTGGGCTGTCACACTTGGTGTGCCAATTTGTGTGTCTAGACAAGAATAGTCTAAACAATCTTTAAACCATATAACTCTGATTATGTTTTGTTTGAGAAATTAAATATACTAATAGCCTTAAATAAATTATTCTATTTTTTAATTTGAGTGCCCTAGTAAACTTAGTGAAATAGTTAGGTATGATTGACATGCCAATAGGGATTTATGTGTACTTGAAGTTCTGTACTAGAATTTTGAATTAGAGTTTAGTAGCCTTCGAGCTTAACGCTTCATTCCTCTCTGGTTGTGTTGGATGGATACACTTGTGTTCACTTTGGTTGTATTAGATGGATGCACTTATGTGCATTTTTTTGTGTTGGGAGGAATGTGATATGGTACCAAGCACTTTTGTGCTTCTTAGTTGTGTTGGATGGATCCTGAGTATCTGAGTCATATTTTACTAGAGTTTACTAATGAAGAAATTAATTTAAAATCTTAATAATGAAATTTGCAAGAAAATATGAATTTTTATATGGTCCAACATGGCATGAATTAATATTTAAAAGCTTGTAAGTTGAAAGAAAATGAATTTGTGAATATTTGATTAAGAAATGTTATAAGGTACCAAGATTCAACTATAAGTGGCATGATTGAAATGTGAGATAAGCAAAACATGTTAAGTAATTTCTTGAAAATATCAAATTCAAATTATAAGCCATATGATTTAGTTGGAGAGCAAAATTTATGAATATTTATGCCTTAAATAAAAAAAGGGGGTAATAAGATATATGATTTACATAAGTAGCTAAGGCCGACAGTTGAGCTTTAATGAAAGTATATTGACAGGTTATGGCTTAAGGGAGTAAATTTTGATTCAAATGTCATATGAACCACAAATAGAAAATCTTAATGGGAATTTCCTTAATGTAAATCATGAAATGAGAAGTTGAGCCCTTATAATTTGGTCATAAGAAATGAATTTGTTTGATCAATTAAAGTGTGGAATGGGTGAACCTTCTAATGAATTTAGTCTAAGGGGCTCAACATTAATAAAAAAATAGGATGAGTTAGATTATCCTTTAGTACTTACTTAGCTTTTCAATCTCACTCGTTAGTAGTTTAAATGCGTATGTAAAACCCCTCACCCGACCCAATCATCGGGTTCGGGTCTGAGCTACAGGATGCTACAGTTGTTGCCCGAGCAACTACCATCAGATAAACCATAAATAAATCATTCAAGCATACATTCGTATTGTAAACACCTTGACATCATGATATACAATTAAATTTGAGCCTTAATCAAGCTTACAAAAGCTCTTTTGTTGACCCAAGCACGAAATAACACCAAATTGCAAAGTTTCAAAATTTCAAGGGCAACGTTGTGACACCACTTCCTCTACGCCATGATGTCACCAAACAATTTTTCATATTATGACCTCAGGCCACTCGACGTTGCAATGTGACTCACTATCGGTCGACGTTGCGATGAGGAAGATTGCCTGTCGGGATATGGACTCTATTTTTTTGTATAATTTAGGCCATTTGATATCTATTGCATGGTTACCTCAGAATTACACATTTGGTGCATATTTTCCTAACTTTTCCTACACAAAAATGTTCGAGATGCGTACTGAAATATCACTTTTAACAATTTCCAATCAACCAATCTAATATACTTCAATTTGGCATCAACACATATCAATTGAACTTGTTAAATTTCAACCTATTCGACCATTCACTTAGTCATTCAATGCCATCTCCTTAATTATGTCAATTCATACTCAAACATACCATTTTAAGTGCCATTCACATTTCTCAACATGTTATCAAAACATACATATGCAGTTAGGCTTTAACCTTGTAACAACCTGTTTTTCAGTGGTGTCGAAATAGTGGTTTTGGGTCCACAAATTTGATGAGTGAGTTTGTATAATTAGAACTTAAATTATATGAGTCAATAATAATTTTTATATTGAATTTTGATTTGATGGATTTTAATTAAATGAATTAATGGTTAGTATAAGTGGTTCAGTCCAAAGTCAAGTGGTTATTGAAAACAAGGCATTAGGACCTCGTTTTCATAATTTAAGGTTGTAAATATTTTTATTAAATATTTACAAATTCGTATTATAGGTGAATTGAAGTTTGGTCCGGTAATTTTAATGATGGATTGCTTAATTTAGGTAAAAGGATTAAATTGTAAAAAAGGTAAAAATTAATCGCTATAGATTAAAATAGTAAAGGGACCAAAATGGTGATTAAACCATGATCAAGAAGTCCAAGCGGCGGTGGATGTCAATCATTCCACTAACTTAAAATATTAAAAGGTGATTAAACCATGGTCAAGAAGTCCAAGAAGCGGTGGATGTCAATCATTCCAAAACTTTTGAGTTATTTATTCATTTAGTCTTAATTAATTTAAGGCTAAATTGTAAATAAGTTTGTTTAATTAGAATTTAATATAATTGAAGGACCAATTGTGTAATTGGACCCTCCTTAAATGGCCTAATAATAGAAATGATGTGCAATTCTCTAGATTATGGTAAATTACAATTAAATCCTAATTAAATAAGGATTTACTAATTAGTCTATTTTCTAGTATGATAGAAATGGTGGTTTCGAGGACACAAATCTGATGTGTTAGGCCACTGGAGTTAAGGCCCAAATCGGCGCCGTTTAGATCCTCTATAAAAACCAATTTTTTTTCAAAATTCTCATTTCTCCCATTTTCTCTAAAAAATTAGAAATCCCTCTCCCATTTTCTCTCAATTTCAGAATTCGGCCATGGCATTGGCGCCAAACCACCGTGGCGACCGTCAGTCGTCGGTGACAGCGCTGCCGTCCACGGTGGTCGGAAAACCAAAAAAGACCATTTTTTCGGTCTTTCGACTCCCTTGGCCTAAAATGTCATTTTCATCGAAATCGACGAACCTCACCCACAGCGGTGCAAAACGTGAATAAAAAGGTATGTTTTTCTATTTCTCTTCCTCTTTTTGTTTGAAAGATAAAATCAAACGAAAATAAAATGAAAGCAAGAAAAATATGAAACTACCTCTGCAAAATAGTTTACTGTTTCTTTGATATTTTTTTTTCTATTTGTATTCTGTAAAAAAGGAAGTTACATCACTATTTCTTTGGGGATTTTTATAGCCGAAAACGAACAAAATACAATGTTTCTTTGCCTCTGTCTATGTGTTTGTTTTACAGGTACGGAGGCCGTACGAGCCGTGTACAGAGGCTAACGTGGGCATGGGGTGGCAGGTAGACCTAGGTGCGGCGCACCTAGGGTTTTCCTCTTTTGCTGTTAGTTTTGGGCTAGGATTTGGTTTTGGGTTTGGATTGGGCTATTGGGTTTATAATGGGCTTTTTATTTTTTAATATTTATTTTGTTTAGTTTATTTGCTTAATGGGCTAGGCAAATCGGGCCTGTTACATCTGTCCCTCTTTGCTCGTTGTCGTGTAACGAGAATGGAGCAATGACTTTTAAAATGGCCGATTTTGCCTAGCCCCGCCGAACCTTGACCTCTTGAGGCTCGTCTTCTTCAAGTAGCCTCTTTCTAACCCACTGCAACTTCGAGGAGATAAGATTCACTACCTTCAATTTGCTCCATTGCAACTTTAGGGAGATAAGATTGGTGACTTTAATCTGCCCCACTGCAATTCCAGGGGAACATATTTGCTATGATCTGCTCTACTACAACTCAAAGAGATAAGATCTGCAACTTATAGTTTCAACCTGTCCCACTGCAAATTCAGGAAAATGAGATTTACTATCTTCGGTTTGCTCCACTTCAACTTCAGGAAGATAAGACTTGTTATCTTTAGAGTGCCCCTATGTAACTTCAGGGAGATAAGGTTTGCTATGATCTATTCTACTACAACTTCAGAGAGATAAGATCTGTAATTTATATCTTTAATCTGTCCCACTGCAAATTCAGGGAAATGAGAATTATTATCTTCAGTCTGCTCCACTGTAACTTTAGGGAGATAAGATTTGTTATCTTCAGTCTGCCCCATTTTAACTTCAGGGAGATAGGACTTGTGACTTCAACCTGCTCCACTACAACTTCAGGGAGATAAGGTTTGCTATGATTTGCTCTACTGCAACTTCAGAGAGATAAGATTTGTAATTTATAGCTTCAATTTGTTCTATTACAACTTCAGAGAAATGAGATTTGCTATCTTCAGTCTGCTCCACTGTAACTTCAGAGAGATAAGACTTGTGATTTCAACCTGCTCCACTGCAACTTTAGGGAGATAAGGTTTGCCATGATCTGCTCTACTGCAACTTCAGAGAGATAAGGTTTGCTATGATCTGCTCTACTGCAACTTCAGAGAGATAAGATCTGTAATTTATAGCTTTAATCTGTTCCACTACAACTTCAGGGAAATGAGATTTGTTATCTTCAATCTGCTCCACTGTAACTTCAGGGAAATGAGATTTGTTATTTCAACCTGCTCCACTGCAACTTTAGGGAGATAATGTTTGCTATGATCTACTCTACTGCAACTTCAGAGAGACAAGATCTATAATTTATAGCTTCCATCTATTCCATTACAACTTCAGGGAAATGAGATTTGATATCTTCAGTCTGCTCCACTGCAACTTCAGGGAGATAAGACTTGTGATTTCAACATATTCCACTACAACTTCAGGGAGATAATGTTTGCTATGATCTGCTCTACTACAACTTCAGAGAGATAAGATCTGTAATTTATAGCTTCAATCTGTTCTACTGTAACTTTAGGGAAATGAGATTTGCTATCTTCAGTCTACTCCACTGCAACTTCAGGGAGATAAGGTCTTTAATTTGTTGATCTGTTCTCTAAGGAACATGACATGCAGAGCCCATTTCATGGGCCTATTTATGCCAAGTGGTTAAGATGTCATGTCTTAACTGAATGATATTTGCATGGATACAAAATGTAATTTTGCGAGAATGATCCCTTTCTAATGCTTAGGTTGTCATTGCTCGTTGTTCATCAAGGTTCTGACGTATTACCCTGCCCTCTTACTCAACCGGTATCTTTAGCAGAAAACCCAAAGAAATAGCCATAATTTAGGTTACTCTTTCTCAAATGTTTTCAACCCTTAGGTTTGGTTAGTTCTAAATAATAGTCCTGTTTCAGGTCCTTGTACTATTTAGAAAACTTTTCAAAGTAATATGCAGAACTCCTTTTACTTGAATATTACTAGTTCATTAATCGTTATTTCAATGAAAAATACTTGAAAAATATTATCACATTGGACTAGATGAAATTTTATTTAGAGCAAAGCTCAAAATGAACAAATTAATCAAGATAGAAAATTTTGCAAAGATACAAAATGAATAGGATGAAAATAGGTGCCCTAGATATCGTAGCATAAGCTTCTCTGCACAAAACTTGTCGAGGACCCTTTGAACTTGATAGGTGTTTAGAAGTCCTAAAAGACTTTGTTGATGCCCCAAAATGTAGCATCACTCTTTCTTGTTAATTCGGAGAGGACAAAACTACCACATACCCCACCTTTGATCAAAATTTGGCCCGCCATTTTTTGGGTTTTCAACTCAAAACCCCTTTGGTCTCAAGGCGCCCTTTGCAGGTTTTCGCCTTGGCCTCTCCTTTTTCTTTTTTTTTCTTTTCTTTCTCTTTTTTTCTTTCTCTTTCTCTTTTCTTCTTTTTCTTTTTTTTTTTATGAAACATTTTTTAATTGAATCTGAACTTATAAGATTAGGCAAGTCCTTGTTATCTTTCCCAGTCCAAATCAACGCTTTTCCAGATAAGGTCTTCCATATAAGGCCCTTTCCTGTTTGGCATCCACTTTCTTCTGAAATTTTTTTGTATAGAAACGATCTTCTTCGATACCAAGTACCCCTCATGGAGTTCTTTAGGGCGAACCTTTTTTGGTGAGCTCGCATAATTTATTTTTGGATAACTTTGAACATTTCTCTTCAATCGGGATTGGATTCAAAAAAACTCGAAGAGAAAGAATCTCGACTTTAATAGGCAAAACCGTGATAAGCCAAAGAAAAAGGTGTTGCCCCAGTAGAAGGTGTTTTTTTTCACCGTACCATTCATTTTGGGGCGATATGGTGTTAATCTTGAATAGACTGCAAACTTCTGATATCTTGTTGTTGTTAGTGCATTGTCAGATATGATCCTTTTTGGCATTTCATACTGACATATGATTCCTTTTTTCGAGAATTTGCTGACTGTCGACTTTGTGACATTGGCATATGAAGAAACTTCTACCCACTTAGTGAAGTAATCGACAACCAAAAAGATGAATCGATAACCGCCAGAAGCTTTCGGTAAGATCAGCCCAATGACATCCATGTCCTACATGGAGAAAGGCCATAGATTCTATTTATCTGTATAGCATGATTATGAATAAAATGGAAACAATAAAAGAATATTTGCTCAAAGTGAGAAACCAAGATGTATTTTATTGAAATAAAGATGTTGGACATAAGCCTATCTCACGAAAGGATTCTTATTGCTCCTAGGCTTAGAGCAATAAGCATGTTTTGGACATTACTCCGAATTAGGTCTAAAAAATTCAGGGATCTCTTCTACAGTCCCATTGTTCAGAACATGTTAGTGGCAAAGTATGAAATAGAATTAGTTTGACTCAATAAATATGCTAGAGATGTAACACCCCTTACTTAGTCCTATCGTCGAAACCGAACTACAAGATGATACAACAATAAATAGAAACAATCTCATTCATTTTCATCAATAATATTCAATAAATACAAATAAAGTATTATGTTAAACATGAACTTCAAACAAATCCAAGGCTCAATCGTGCTTACAAAAGCTCTTAAACCGACTCAGAATCAATTCAAAACTATTTTGAAGCTTTTACAAACAGAATGGTAACAATGCAAAACAGGGAAAACAAGGTCACACGGCTGTATGACAGACTAAGGCCATGTGAAACTAGATAACATGGTTGTGTATGCAAACCGTATCACAAATTGAATTCGTTTATAATAGGGTCACACGACCATATCGCAAAGCCGTGTAACTGTAACACCCCGAACCCGAAACCGACACCGGAGTCGAACACGAGGTGTTAACTGACTTTAACCCCTTATAAAATTTATTTTCCAGACACTGCCCAATCTGTGTACTAGTCGTTTTAGAAATCATATCTTGAGTTTCGTAACTCGAAAATCAGTTTCGTAATTTTTCCCAGAAACTAGACTCATGTGCCCATCTATGTATTTTTTTCTAGAATTTTTGGTCAGGCCAATTAGTACAGTTTATTAGTCAAAGTCTCCCATGTTGCAGGGGTCGACTACACTGACCTTTGCCCATTACGACTTGGATATCTCCCTACACGGGGATTCAATACTGATGCCGTTTGTTTCTATGAAAACTAGACTCAGAGAGGAATCTGTACATATATGGTACGACCCCTAATTATCTCTGGTTAATTTATAATGAATTTCCAAAGTCGGAGCAGGGAATCCAGAAACTGTTCTGGCCCTGTCCCACAAAAATCTGATTATCTCTTAATATACTGCCCATATGATCTTTTCGTTACTTCCTCATGAAAACAGACTCATCGAGCTTCGATTACATAATTTATTCATCAATTAATTCCACTCCTACTATTTTTAGTGATTTTTCAATCTCATGACACTGCTGCTGCCAGCATCTGTTACGAAAGTAACTAGGTCCATTTCATGCCTACCCTTGATCCAACTCAATCGAACATTCGTGCCATTTTCGCATGGCTTAAAGTTTACATGCCAAAGTTCAAACACAACGTAATAGCTTATACATGCCAAAATGTTCTTCTAAGCCAACTAAGAAGAAAGTACCAAAACTTGCTATCCGGTGTGATGACTTCGATGACGGCCTGACCCCGCAAAAATAGATGAGTCCAAGCAACCTATAATGGGTGACAAGGAAACACCGAGTGAGTTTATAACTCAGTAAGTCATAAGCAATGCACTACCATCCATCAATAACATTATCACAAGAGGAAACAAAATGGAACAAGGCAATTTACTCCATCCATACCGAACCATACCATAGTTTCTCCAACCTATCGATTCAGTTTCATATCAATTCATGCATTCACATTCCATATACTCATCAATAGGACATTGAAGCATTT
This sequence comes from Gossypium hirsutum, assembly GCF_007990345.1. Taxonomy (NCBI): domain Eukaryota; kingdom Viridiplantae; phylum Streptophyta; class Magnoliopsida; order Malvales; family Malvaceae; genus Gossypium; species Gossypium hirsutum. The sequence continues at coordinate 32,848,370 of NC_053444.1, forward strand.
TCATAAATCAATTTATTTTCGTTACAATCAAACGACTAAACGGCCTTTCACCCATCCTACGATAAATTTTATGTACGACTTCAAGTATATTTGTCACATAGGTTCAAACTTACCGAGCTCAACACCAAGTATAAGCATAGCACCTATTAGCCATGTACTCAAGACACTTACCCGATCCGCTGTCCGCGATCGACTCAATAGTGTCGCACACATAGTGTCCATAATGATTCACGAATGTATATTGAGTCCGCACACTCAGTGCTATATAATCAACTCGCACACTTAGTGCTACGTAATCAAATCGCACACTTAGTGCTACATAGTCAAACTCGCACACTTAGTGCCGCATGGTCAATTCGCACACTTAGTGCATCATATTCATTTCGCACACTTAGTGCAACATAGTCAAATCGCACACTTAGTCAACCATCTCCTTACCTCACATCCAAACCCTTTTATTAAACACCCTCACATCCAAACCCTTTTATTAAACACCCAAAGTCAACCATCTCCTTACCTCATCACCAAAGACATCAAAATACCAACCAAGAACGTAACATTCATGGCCGAATGTCATCTCCATCATTTAACAAAGTTTGAACCATGGCTAGGTAGATTTTGAACTTACAACTTAAAATATACATGAATCTCAAAGAATAACATTAAACATACCTCAATCTAGTCACATGCATGGCCAAACTTCCTCCTAATCCTCTTCCTTAGGATTTTCGGTCAAAAGAGGTTGAAAAAGGATGAACAAAATCTTTCTTTTCCTTCCTTTAGCTCACGGCAATGGGGTGTATGCATGAGACCATTATTATTTTTTTTCTTTTTTTCATCACCCTTCCTTTCATTATTTAATTATCATGCTTATTATTTTATTTTCCTTACCATACATCACTAACACAACATGTTGGTGACATGTTTCCACCCATAGCATGGCCGGCCACTACATACTAGGGAGGGGGAATTTGACATGCAAGTCCCCTTTTTCTTCCACATGCACTAATAGGTCCTCATGCATTGACCTATCACATTTTAAAATTTTCTCATATAAGTCCTATTGACTAAATTCACATGCAATCGACTAAATCGAAGCTTGAAATTTTCACACATTCATGATTACATATTCTAGACAATAAACATCACATTCAAACCTTTCGGTGACTCGGTTTAGCGGTCCCGAAACCACTTCCCGACTAGGGTCAATTTTGGGCTGTCACAACTCTCCCTCACTTAAGAAATTTTCGTCCTCGAAAATCTTACCGGTAAATAGGTTTGGATATCGTTCTTTCATCGAGCTCTCGGGTTCCCAGGTTGCTTCCTCGATCCCGTGTTTGAGCCACAACACCTTAACCAACGGAACCCTTTTATTTCGCAACTCTTTCACTTCACGAGCTAGGATACGAATCGGTTCTTCTTCATAGCTCAAGTCAGATTGAATTTCAACTTCTGAGGGATTAATCACAATTGACGGATCGGATCTATAACGTCGAAGCATTGAAACATGGAAGACATCGTGCATCCTTTCAAGTTCAGGGGGCAAAATCAATCTATATGCAACCGGCCCCACTCGTTCGGAAATTTCGTACGGCCCAATGAATCTCGGGCTCAACTTGCCTTTACGGCCAAATCTGAGTACCTTCTTCCAAGGTGACACTTTAAGAAACACTTTATCTCCCACCTGATATTCAATGTCCTTTCGTTTTAAATCCGCATACGATTTTTGACGATCTGTGGCTACCTTCAGACTTTCGCGGATTACCTTTACTTTTTGTTCGGCATCTTTAATCAAATCAACTCCGAAAATTTTACTTTCACCAAGCTCGGTCCAAAACAATGGCGTACGGCATTTACGACCGTACAAAGCCTCATAAGGTGCCATCTTAATACTTGATTGAAAACTATTGTTGTAAGCGAATTCAATCAAAGGTAAATACCGTTCCCATGAACTACTGAACTCGAGGATTCAACATCTCAACATATCCTCAAGTATCTGAATTATCCGCTCGGATTGACCATCGGTTTGGGGGTGAAAAGCGGTGCTAAAATACAGCTTGGTACCCAAAGCTTCTTGCAATTTCTTCCAAAATCGTGAGGTGAATCTCGGATCTCTATCCGACACGATAGAAATAGGTACTCCATGTAATCTCACAATCTGAGAGACATACAATTCGGCTAGTTTATCCAATGAAAGATCCGTACGCACGGGGATAAAGTGAGCCGACTTAGTCAGTCTATCAACAACAACCCAAATCACATCCTTCTTACTTGCGGACAATGGCAGTCCGGACACAAAGTCCATTGTGACTCGGTCCCATTTCCACTCGGGTATCATGATCGGCTGAAGTAACCCTGAAGGCACTTGATGTTCCGCTTTCACTTGTTGACATATTAAACATCTCGAAACAAAGTCGGAGATGTCTCGTTTCATACCATGCCACCAAAACCGACATTTCAAGTCGTTGTACATTTTCGTGCTCCCCGGGTGAATTGACATTCGGCTACAATGGGCTTCGTTCAGAATCATCGGAATGAGTTCCGAATTCCTTGGAACACACAAACGACTTCTAAACCTCAAACAACCATCATCATCAATCTGAAACTCCGATTCCTTGTTCGGAACACACTCAGCTCGTTTTGCAACCAATTCATCATCGACTTTCTGAGCTTCACGAATTTGATGAGTCAATAATGGTTTGGCTTTTAATTCAGCTACTAACACATTGTCAAGTAGAACAGACAAGTGTACATTCATCGCTCGCAAAGCAAACAGTGATTTCCGGCTTAAGGCGTCCGCAACCACATTAGCCTTTCCCGGGTGGTAATCAATGACAAGCTCGTAATCTTTCAACAACTCAAGCCAACGTCTTTGTCGCAGATTCAAGTCTCGTTGAGTCATCAAATATTTGAGACTTTTGTGATCCGAAAACACATGGCACTTCTCACCAAACATGTGACAGCCCAAAATTGACCCTAGTCGGGAAGTGGTTTCGGGACCACAAAACCGAGTCTTATAAATAATTAAAGATTATATTCTGTGTTTATGATGTGCGTAAATGCTTGTGTGATAGTTCCATACTTTAATTTGGTCAGTGTATGTGGAATTTATTAGTAGGGACTTATGTGAGACAATTTGGAAATATGCTAGGCAAGTGTTCAAGTGGCCCATTAATATATGTGGGAAAGTGTTTGTCCTTGCATGTCAAATTAGCCAAATTAAAGCATAGTGGCTGGCCATGCTATGGGCGGAAACATGTCACCAACATGTTATGCTAGTGATGTATGCTAAGAAAAATAAAATAAAGAGCATGGTAATTAAACAATGAAAGGAAGGGTGATGAAAAAAAATGGTCTCATCCATACCCCCCCTTGTTGCCGTGAGTTGAAGAAAGAAAACAAAAAAAAATGTGTTCATTCTTGAACACCTTTGGCCGAATAGAGGAAAGAAAGGAAGGGGAAGAGCTTGAGAAAATCGGCTATGGTGGTTTGCTAGACTAAGGTATGTTTGATGTTGTTCTTGAGATGCATGCATGTTTTAGTAGTTGACTTGAGTTCTAAAAACCCATGGTTCAATTTTGTGGATTGATGATGATTTTGTGTTTTGCCATTGATGAGTGCTTGAGCTTTTTGATAGTTGTTGATGAAAAGTGAAAGATATGTTAAAGATTAATATGTTTTGTGTTGAAGTTTTTGGTGATTTTGAGTGGTTAGGGCTAAATTACAAAAATAAATTTTTGAAGGACTCAAAGGTGAAATAAATGAAATGTATGGACTTATATGGGTGCTAGGAAGATTCGGCCCTTAAGGAGTGTGACCAAACTTTGTGTATTTTGTGTTTTGTGGAATAAAGACTAAATTGTGAAAGTGCGAAATATTAGGGGTAAAAATGTAATTTACCCATTTATGCGTTATTAGACTAAATTGAATGAAAATATGTTAAAATGAGATTTATTTGAATATGTTAAGATCAAGAAACCAAGGAATTGGATTTAGATCGGGGAAAATCGAAAGTAGTTGAGTAGCCGATCATTTAATCGACGACATCCGAAGAAAGTTTATAAGCAATTAGATATTAAAATTTCGGAATAAATGTTAGCTATATATGCTGAAATGGAAATATGATAAATGTATATATAGCTGAATGTGATATGTGTGAATTATATGTTAAATTAAGGCTTGGTAAGCTAGCTATTAAGGTGGAATGCTAATGTTAGTATTTGATTTGGTAATAATCTGTTTGGGGACAGCAGCAGTAAGGTGATTTTGGAAAATCACCATAATTTGTAGGAGTTGAATTAGAAGCTGAGTGAATTATGCCATTAAAGCTTGAAGAGTCTATTTTCTTACAAAAGAAACTATAAAAACAAAAGAGTTACCGATCTTGAGATATTTGAAGTATTGTGGGGCTGAGTCAAAATGACTACTAGATTTCCTGTTCTGTTTTTAGAAAATCATTATAAATTGTACAAAAATGATTATAAGATAAAATTTATATGCTTAGACTCCTTAATGAGTCTAGTTTCAAATGAGATCAACTACAACACATTTTGAATTCTGTAAAATGAGAAATTTGATTCGTAGTGAAGAGTGGTCAGAATAGTCAACAGTGAAAC